>NC_051851.1:173991122-174301463 GCF_905115235.1 Hermetia illucens
ACGGGCTGATGGAACTGGAGACACTACTGTATTGCATCTCTTTCTACAGGCTAACGTGGAGGGCAGCGGAAAACGATTGGAAAGCAAAATCAACTACACTTGCCGCAGAGAATACTGCTAGCATGTGCGCAGTGATCAAAATAGATCACAGATAGCCTACTGCAAAGCGACCTGGGAAAGAGGAAAACGTGTCTGAAGGAGACTTTATCCAAGTAGTTTCCAGGGCCTAAAAAAAGAAGGCAAAGAAGGACGAAAGAAAACAACTGGCTACGTCGCCAGGAACTCGTCTCTGCAAGGACCGGAGGGCACAAACCAAAAGCCAGTAATATAAAAGATGAAGAAACGAAGAAGGACTAGACCGTCGACTCTGCTTATTCAGCCAACGGACGGCAAGACATTTGCGGAAGTCCTTAGTGAAATCTGCCACTTACATACGTAAAACGAAGGTTGGTGGAGTACTCGTCAAACTAGAGAGTACGTTTTGCGATGTAGTCAAGGGGTTACTGTTACTCTGTCCTCCTGTCGAGTCCATGCCGCAGATGCGGTCCAGTAGATCACCAAGCGATTACCTGCAATGAAAGCGAAATTAAAGTTGCGTTCTCTACAAAGATCATGGTACGTCTGATGAAGGGGTCGCCCACACTGCGGGTTCGAGACAGTGTCCAATCTTTAGGGTGGAGCTAGAAAATGCTAATGCGTAACTGGCATGATCCGCATTTTACAAATTAACATTACACCGAAGTACAACCGCTAACCAGTCGCTAGCGCAGTTTCCTGCGGAGTTAAAGGCTGATCTAGTGCTAACCAGCGAACAATACCCAAATAGGGACCCGGCTTCATGGCATTTCGACTTATCGGGTACCGTTGCCATCTGGGTTCGGGACGACGTACGGCTTCGTGTTCTTGCCCAAGGCCGAGGGAATGGGTTTTTCTGAATTTGATGTTTAGGGCAACGGGTTTTAGCGTTTACCTAATGCCGAATGGGGCGATGCCGGACTTTCGACGCCGGCTTGATGCTCTGGAGAACGCCGTTTCGGGCATGGAGGGGCGAATCCAGGCAGGGGGTGAGTTTAATTCGGAGGCCCTTGATTCGGACATGCCTCAGCTAGACTCCAGAGGGAGACGGATCATGAAAATGGCGGCGTCAACCGACTTCGTGGTTTAAAAAATGGATACACGCTAACGCTAAGGCTGTAAAGGAAGTATCTCTGACATCATTTTTGCGTTAGAATCTCTGGTACGCGGTTTGTGGAATGAAGAAGGCGCCAAATTCTGATAGGATACCCTCGGAAATTCACAACCTGGTGTTCCGCCAAGACTTGCTGCTCGGGAAGCTCAACGCTTGCTTGAACATGCGGCATTTTTCCTTGTCGTTGGAAGGTAGCGAGGCTCGCGCTGATCAGCAAGGGAAACGGAGACCCGGAGCTGCCGTCTGCATACCGACCGCTGTGAACGCTTAACACGGCCGAGAAAGTACTCAAAGAGCTTATCAGGAGTAGGCTCACTGAAGCGATCTGCGCTGCCGAAGACTTATCCCCAAAGCAGGTCGAGTCCAGAACGGGGAGATCTTCGGTGGCTGCTGGTATGGAGGTCGTGGATGCGGTTCATCGAGCCCAGGCACACAGCCAGCGACCTCGGGGATAGTACGGCTAATGGAGTCGTGTTGCGCATTATGTTCGGGCTCTTTTTATCGCGAAGAAAATTGAGCTCGACTAGTTGGAGGTCCGAATGGCAAGGGGTTTCCTGAATCAATTCCCTGCCCCCGCCACAGTTCCCGTTGATGAAAGGACTTCCCTGACTGCAAGACTCCCAAAGGCGGGAGCGCGGGAGGGCTAGCCCGAAGTTATGTATCAAACGGTCCCAGACTGGTTGTCTGTTGACAGGAAGGTGCTTAGTTGGTAGTCCTGCGGCGTACTGTTACGGGAGTCCAACACTCTGTGCGTGAACGCATTCACCTAGTCTACTCCCAAACAAGGTAGAAAGCGAGAGGGTTACCCCAAAGTAATGCGTCATATAGTTCTAAGCTAGTTCTCTGATAATGGGGTGATGTTTAGTTAATACTCCAACGGCTTGCGGGAGTCCAAACTTCACCCACCCTATCAAAAGGAAGTGAATCAAAACGGATAACCCATTTCCTTTCCCTAAACGAAATTCCAAGTGAATGAAGAATACAAGCCTGAATGAAAGTAAATATATTACATGTAAAAAACCGACCCTAAGAAGCATCGCTAAAGGACTCCACCTAACCCAGTTAATTTAAATTCGAAAACTATTTCAAAAACTTGAAATAAAGCAGCAATATATGCGCCCCATTACCATCCTCTGAATATTTCGAAACTTACCCCAAGCACTGCAAGTAGCTTCCAACTAATGAGCAAACTATAAAGGTTTATTACCGACTCAAGTGCTCTTCCATATACCCTTACTTTGTAGCTTCGAACTGACGTAAAATGTTCCCGCTGATGAAGGGGTTAGCATTGCACAACTGCATCTATCATATGCATTCCAAGGATACCGGGGATATTCGATATTGTCGCTTCCACGTTGTTATCCAATCTAGGTGGGTATATTGTTATCCGAGCGTCATTAGAAATTCATGAATGCACCTGAGCGCAATCCACATTATACGCGCGAGAAAGGAGCCACAGTAATGTGGAAGCAACATCGCTGGAATGATCTGAACGCTTCCAATTATGTGAAGCAACAGACAGGAAACGGGTAGTTTTGTCGCAAGGAATTCCTTAATCCCAATTGAATTTAAATGCAAGTCTACGCCATACGGAGGCGAGTTTGCTAACCTAAATGTATTCATCAGCAGCGAAATTTTGGTTATTGTTGGGGAAAACACCGAATGCTATCAAAGGATTAACATCGACTAACAGTTAGGGATTGGAAAACCCAACTTGCATATGCATAGCTCGTTAAACCAAAAAGGATTCTGGTATTCCAAACCACTACCCTTGATCTTTACTACTAACCTACAGGAGAGAAACTGCCAAAAGAGCACTAAACAAACCACTCCATCCAGAAGGAGATGCCTTTTAATCTTTCACTCCCCAACCTAAGTAATCCAAGGTGTTGAAAATTCATATCCTTCCTAACATATGTACACATAGGCAGTAGGCACGACGTAGAGCACAAGACAAAATCATATGAATAATTCATGGTAGAACCGTTCGTTCCTGGTATCATTCATTATTGGCACTGCTACCCACGGACACCATAACTAATGTTGACGTGCGTCAACTCAGCATAAGATCCTGACATGGAAAATTAGAACAACACCAGACATTTTCCATCCTTTGAAACGCACCCAGACAGGCACTACTGAAAATTTTGAGGAACATTACGAACAGTCCGGCTGACAAGAAGGAACTCTGCAGTAGGACAATGGTCAAACCTACGGGCCACGTGGAGGACATGAGATGTCAAACTTCCCGGAAAGGTAATATTGATGTGTGCTTATACACTATGGATCTACCACTCTCTGTATGTATCTGAAAATCACATTATTCAGATACTCTTAGCAACATTTCGTATTACACATGGATACGGAATTATGCTAAGGACATTTCGCGCTTTCATAGGTCCATATGTGCTCAAGGAAAAGTTTCCTAAGAAGTTTTTATTGGGCTTGAGTGATAGCCGGCGGGAATCCTCGCTTTTGTTGTGTGGTTGATATTCATTGGAGGTCATATGTTATCTGAAAAATGAGGTCACCTTAGGTGTTGTGCTGGTTGGGTTGATGATATATTACGAATCTGAAGGGAGCGCTATTCAAAGTAAGTGGTTGTAGGAATCTAAGAAGGGAGAGGATTGGAAATAAAGGCTGACATAGGAATAAGATGACGAGATGAATTGTACATTACTGAAAAAAATGTCAAACAACTTTTTATAAATCTGTCTTTTTTGTGAGTACTGCGCTAAATCATAGAATACGACCCTCTCTCCGGGCTTAGTGGGACGGTGGATTTATGTTGCCAATTATAAAAGGGAGCGTATAATATCCGCGAGCCGCTTCGGTCACGCTGCTCCCAGGGCAGAGGTGAGGCAGCATCTGATGAGTTGCCTCTGCCCTGGTACGAAACCATAGGCGTTTTCGTCCCTCTTTTACTGCACTGTTAAATTAAGGGCTCATTCCCGGATAGTACTCAGATTCAAAAATTGTGGAAAGTCTTAACGATATCTACTGGTGCTGTTGACCCTGATCAGATATATCCCCGAATATTAGCTCCCGGTTTAAGAGATAGCAACAAACGAGGGCATCTTCGGCCGTTCTGAATTGTGGTTTTGCGAAATGCACATCACCGGCTCCGGAAAAAAGGATCCAATCGAAATAGCTCTACAAATAGCGTATGACGCATTGCCTTCGAAGGACATAACATCAGCATTAGGTGATTTAAAGCTGGGTATGAGGAGACGCACAGAAACACGACAGGAAGGCACAGTCTACATGAATCAGATGATGACGATTATCAGCGATTGGTTGACTTTGCAATCCGCAAAAATTTAGTTAGAACCTTCGAGACATGCGCATCAACTCCCGCCAGGACCTCCCGAGATACCCGCCCTCCTCTACTCTTCGTTCTTTCATCATCTTGGGAGAATGTATTCCACTGTGTGGGGTAGCCAGCAATGCAGTGGTCACCTCTCCTTAGTGTGTGACCTACCGACTGCCATCTCCGCATTCCAATCATATCACGTACGGGTGCCAGACCTGTTCCCCGAGCAAGTTTTTCGTTTGGAATGGTATCAGCCTAGTGTACTCCGACGATGTGATGCAGACAGGTGTTAACGAAGGCTTGCAGTCTTGAAGTGACAATGGAGGTTACTTTCAATGTGCCACTCCCAAATATGATGGCAAAACAGAAAAGACACTTGCACAGAACAATCTGGACTTGATCTTGGTGTTAAGATAGCTGCATTTCCAGATTTTGGATAAGGCGAATCAGCGTCGGGCACCATCCAGTTCGATGTCACTGTCAGCAGATATCACCAAACTGACCAGCGCCGTTGATGCTCGCTCTGCTATTAATGCAGATAGGGAGAATATGATGACCCGTCAAATCTTCGTATTGTTGATATTTATCTTCAGTCCAAATCTAATTTATCCTCTTTCCAAGTAGAAAGCCATTTGCTCGAACTTCCTGACCCTCTGCTCTCTTACCGCAAACAGATATTATTAAAGTAGATTGCCATAGTCCATTGAACTCCTCAACGTCCTCTCAAGAAGGCAGCATGAAGAACGTGACCGCCAACAAGAAGAAATAATATCGCGACAACATGCAAACCTGGTGGACGAATTCCCCTCCTGCGTAAAGGACGCCAGGCAGCCTTCCTGTTGACGCTGCCGAGAGCTTTCTTGAAATCGTTGAAAAGCACCTGAAAGTCTAAACTCCGCGCACTGTTCCAAAATGATTCGAAAGGTATGATATGGTCAATTCAAGAGGATCCGAAGCGGAAACCACCTGCTTTCTATCGATTAAGCTTTCGAGATGTTCTTTGATGCTTTCCTGGAATATTTAGCTAACTTTGGAAGGGGGGGGGGGCCGCAGATACCCTTGCAATTGTCACACTCAAAACGCGTGACCTTCTTTGGATTCTTAACGATCATCCACTTCTTCTACTTTCTGGGAGAGGTCTCGGATTACCACGACTTGGTATGAGTGAAAGTAACATATCTACAGTAACTGCAGATGCAGCGATAAATAACTCTGCGGAGAGACCGCCAAGTCCAACGGTTTTACTCCGTTTCAGGGCATTGTTGCCCAAAATGAACTCCTCTCTGCTTGAAGGAACAGTCCGCACCCACATGCTGTGATGACTGGCCATTCCATGCACCAGAGGAAGAACTTCACGGCATATGATACCATAAAAAAGCGTGGGAAAGTGTTCTCCTCACCCCCCCCCCCCCCCCACCTCCCCAAACCCTGCGAGAAGTGGCGGGCGCTACGTTAAAGCGAACGGAAGCGATCATCAGTCGGTGACCTTTTTCAGCTCCGATGTCAGCCCCTATATTGTTAAGCTCATCTAGGAGATAACTCCTTAATCTACTGCAGATCGCGGTCGATCTAATTGCACGTACAGCTTCAGTCAGATGAAACCCAACTGGCTTTAAAGCAGGCTCTTTAATCGAACAATGTGCCACTAACGACAAGGTAGTGGAAGTTGCAGAATACTCTAAACCCGCCACAAACCAGGAGAAAAACACCAACCAATGCAATTGGAATCCAGTTTTGAAGGAAAACCCAAAGCAGGTCCGCTCTGTCAGCACGTCTGGGCTCCATTTAGCGCCACCTGTTGAGGCTAAAGTCTTGCCCACGGGAAAGCCAATTGCGTCCGGGTAAGCACCCTCTGAGCAAACCGCAATCCACAAATTGTGCAAAGGTGAAGGTGAAGGTGCGTCCGGCGTACCTGCGGCCAAGGCCAAACCGAAGCGATAGTCGCCCTCTGGCAATACCAACTCTTCGGACCATTAGAAAGCAAAGACAGCTCTGCCAGCAACGAAGAGGGTCTCTGACCTGCCATCGTTCAAAAGGCGATACTTTTGGCTTGCAGTGGTACGTGAAAGTACCAGGACTGTGTAACAACTTGGTATTAAAAATAATCGCAACAACTGCACCTGGATGCAGCTAGGCGGTAGGAGGCAAAGCCGACAGGTCGCGAAATTTCGTTTCTATAGGCATTCCTGAATCAGAAGGTTAGGGAATAAATGACATCCAGCTCTGCTACGGGCTTGGGATGGTCACGTACTGGGCATGGGTCCGCCTTCAACCAATCCAGGGAGAACAAACTAGGCACGACACAAAATAGAGCTGAGCACCCGAAGTACGATCCCTGGAAAACGCATCAAATCTCTTGATGGAATTGAAAAGTTTCCGAAGAGAGTTGTTCACACAACACGATAAAGAGAGGTCAAACACGACTGTCAAACTCAGATTTGGCAAAACAGGCGAACAAAAAAGATACTCATTACCCGATTTCCAAAAGTCTGATTCAGCCGCTAGCTTGAATCGGTATGAAAAGGCTCAGAAACCACTAAAGAGGAACATAAGGTCAACTAAACGATCATCATGAAAACGCCTTTGTGAAGCGGATCAGAGCCGAAGAAAATAGCCAATTGCTGGGTTATCTATGCTTACAGAGCAGGGAATATACAGAAAGGGATAAACAAATGCCAAACCATTTGCTTGAAATGCGCTTTCTAGGCAGCCTCCAGCATCTCATCTGCATAGAGCTGGGGGGGGGGGGCTTCTCCCTCCTCTGTAATGTTTTATGGTAATGGATATCTTTTTATGACTCTTGGAGGACACAAAGCCCTTCGCACAAGCATTTGGAGACGATTTAGCCGTAATAAACAACAGGTCTCAGAAGTGGGAAGAAGAGAATTGGCGGTTCCTGCAAACCCTTCAACACGAAGGTGTTGTAAGAGGAATTGAGACGCTGCGAGAGAGTTTGTAACCAATGAAAAGGCGAGAGCTGCTATACTATCATTCGAAAACTTCCTAGCACCTGACATGGATGGTATCTACCCAGCGATGATAAAGGGTGTATAGAACACTTCGAGCAACTTCTAAGAAATATTTTTGGAGAATGTCTTGCTCTGGCCTACGAGCCTTGGTCTTGGTAGAAGGTACTTTAGTCTTCATACCTAAGCCTGTGAAAGATGACTGACCAAATCCAAAAAAACTTCAGGCAAACCAGAGTAACATCATTTTCGCTAAAATGTCTGGAGAGACTGATTGAGCGTCACATTCGCGAGAAGGCGTTAAGGTCGCACCCACTAAATGAAAACCAAGATGCTTACCAGTATGGAAACTCTTGTGAGTCTGCCCTTCACTATTTGGTTTAAAAGGTAGAGGACGCAACTCTGAAAGGCGAGTATGCGATGGGGACATTCGTGGACATTGAAGGGGCGTTTGACTGTTCGCCCTTTCAAAAGCTCTATGATTCCGCCAGAGAGCATGGTGTTGATAAAACTTTAACTAAGTTGGCCCTACGCCATGGTAACGCAAAGTTTGCTGTGTGCTGATCGCTACCGACGAAAGGCTACCTCCAAAGGAGTGTGCTATGGTCACTTCTCTGGACTATGCTGATTGACTCACTTCTATGCGACCTGCAATATCTGCCAATACATGTTCGTGTATACGATGGTCCCTACCTTCCAGAGATGAGGAGTACAACCCTTCAACCGCTCTCCGAAGAAGTGAAATTTGTGGGAGTTATGCTGGACAAGAAGCCTCTTTGGAAAAAACTTGCAGAGATAAAGATTAAACCAGCTCTCTCAGCATATGGAATGTGTAGGTTGACCTTTGCCTCGACATGTGGACTTAGGCATCAGTTAGTAATGTGGATATACTCGTATGTTGCTATCATTAGACCGATGTTCGCTTCGACGGAGTTTTCGCTGTAAACTAACCACACTATAAAGAACTGTGTGATTGGGTATCACCGGTGTCATGAGCATAACTCAATTTGAAGCCCTTGGATTTGTTTATTCAAAGTATTGCAATGAGAGCAGCTCATAGGCTAGTTCGATTAGATCTATGGGGAAACAATGTACGTGGGGGAGATAGGGCTTTGGAAGAGTCATTGGGAGAACTGAATCCAGTTTTCGTAATGCCTACGGAAACTAATCACTTCTTTAACGGCCAGGTCCCAAAATAATCTCCATATTGATATCTTCTCAAATCAAGTTAATAGTAGTAAATTACTATGAATTTTGGAAATTGAGTAGCAACCCCCCTTGAGTTCGTCGGTGAGCTTCTGGTTTTCTACTTTTTATAGCCTTGGGATGCCAAAGATTGAAGTGTAGAAACCGCAAATCGTGCGTCTCCTATCTGAGGCAGGTGAAGTATTGATTGAGGGAGTGATCCGCTGTAGATTTTCCTTCTAGATTACGGCATTCGAGTTTTGAGTTTTCCCATGGTCACAATTTAATTCGATTTTTGTTCCTATTTTTAAGTTTGCATCCCCTCCGGTGTTAGGTTTACGCGGTATTGTGTTCAGGTTCTGCTGGGGTCTCAGACATTCGAATAAACGACAGATGATTTCTTAGCTAACGACCTGAGAAGGAATGAAGTCTTCAAATGAGCTTTCAGCACTCTCGCCCCCAATCCGAACAAGGCTATCGCAGAGAGATCCAAGCGCATGTCAATAGGGTAACTTAGTGGAACTGTAGTATATGCATGTGGACCATCTTTCTCTATTTGAGGTCGCTCTATTGTATTGGGTTGGGGAAAAAGAAATGTCGTATTTGTGATCGAAATTTGACGCTTTATTTAACATGCTTGGAATTATCTGATTTAGGTCAAATATGTGCTTTTTTTGTTCGCAAATTTGTTGCCATTGAGAAGGCAACTTCATTATCCCCCCCTTCCCTTATAAACCCCCCCCCCCCCCCCCCTCCTTAATTGTAAAAAACTCAGACAGCCAGTTTTCTCAAGCCTCTTTTGAGACCAACTTAGTAGCACCAAGAGTACTTTACATGGACCGGAAGAGATGGCAATCACTTGGTGCCAGGTGCAGACTATACGGTGGGTGCGATATGACATCCTATCCGAGCTTCCATAGCTTCTGGCGGGTCATTAAAAATGTGTGAGGCCGAGCGTTCTGCTGGTGGAACACTACAACATTCCCATTGACCAATTCTGGCCGCTTCTGGTCAATCACCTGCTTGAAACGGTCGAGTTGCTCACAGTAGAGGACCGAATTGAGGGTCTGGCCATAGTTAAGCAGCTCGTAGTGGATGATTCCCCTCCAATCCCACCAAACACCCAGTAAAATCTTCCTGGCCGTCAATCCGGGGTTGGCGATGGTTTGGGCCGGCTCGCCGCGCTTCGACCATGATCTTTTTCGTTTGAGGTTGTCGTACGTGATCCACACATACCAGTCACCATCCGCTTCAAAAATGGGTCGAATTCGTTTCGTTTCAGCAATGCATCGCAGCCGTTGATTCGGTTCAAGAGATTTTTTTACGTCAACTCGTGTGGCACCCAAATATCCAGCTTTTTTTGGAATCAAATCTTCTGTAAATGGTTCCAAACGGTTTTATGGTCTATACCAAGTTCCTGGCCAATGGAGCGAATGCTCACATGCCGGTCTACTTGGATGATTCCGACGATTTTATTGATTTCTACGACAATTGGCCTACCAGTATGGGATCTATCTTCGACATCCACTACACCAGTGCTGTGCGAATCATTACAGTATCGGGCCCATAAACTTCACAAATTTTTTCAGCCGCATTCGTTGCATTTTTATCTCTCAGGTAGTAAAAACGTAAAATATGACAAATTTCTTGTTTGGTGGACTCCATCTTTGACGCGTTATAACTTGAGACTGAAACGTACGATCCCAACACTGTCAACGAGACACTTGTAGCTCAGATTGTCGTCTTCAAACCGCCGTATAGTATGACCCGATGCGATAAGTATAACACAAGATATGCTTAGGTGTCGCCATCTATTGACAAAATACGATATTTATTTTTCCCCAACCCTATATATTGATGATATACAACCAAAACAGCTTTAATTGTTTGAAGTCGACCATTTAAATTTACTAAGAAAATGGATTACCCCTCTTGAGTTGGAAAGTGTGAAATTTCATATTATTATCTTGACTTAAATTTCATCAAGTTGATTTTCACCCTAGCATGAAAGACTCGAAAATTTCAAGAAATCCTTTCCCATCATAGTACAGCCATTTACAATTTACATCCCACGTCTCATTTATTCTCCTTAGAATCCTGACATTTTTCATTTTCTCAAGATGGAATAAAAACACCGTTGTTTGTTCCTGAAATAAGTCAATGGGTTGTATTACTTGAGTCCTGATCCCAAATATCGGTAGGATATCCTCGCTACCCACTTAGTAAAGGTTTAAATTAGGGTCCTTCGAATTCCGTAAAGTCGTCAATTGATGCGAATTTCAAGTGGTTTATTACATAAAATTAAGTATGAATTCGGAGAATCTACATAACCACGATTCTGAAAAAGTGCTACTTGCGTATCTGATCGAACAAGCGCTAAATGGGTCAAAAAGGACGAAAATATTCCAAAGTGCTTAGCGGCAAAAATCGATTTCTTAAAAACCAATCGGATCCTCCCACCAACTCGTTATCATTTTAACATCAAATTTATTGAAAAATTATTAGCTCACGTTATCGTTAATCTTACATCCGAACTATAACTTTGTATCCATCCGTCTGCGCTACTTCTATTAAATCAATAAAAGCAATGAAACTACTGCACATTCCTCCTCGGCAGCCAAAGAAAACAAAGACGACAGAAAGCAATGAATGGAAACATCCCCATCCCCATCCCCCAACCACGTCACCCAGTCATCCACTATCCTTCCACCAAACACCTATGTCGTCTACCAACTCCGAAAACTAAAGAATTTATTAGTCCTGACAAAAATGAAAACCAGCACGGAATCCATAATAGTTGAGAGAGAGTGGCAGGAGAGAGGCCCTACAAAAGCTACGAACTTTCACCTGGCTTAGTCCTTCTAATTTCCTCCATTGTCTGGCTTAAGTGTTTTGCCATATGTGAGCATAGTTATGCCGGAGTGTGTATGTGGTTTTAGGTAGAATAAACATTTTAGGAATGTCACAGATTCTATTTGTTGTACATTTGCTTCGAATTTAAGTTTCGTTGATTACTTTTTTCCCATCGTAAACGGATTTCGTTTGCGTTTGGCATGCAATTTCGCAATAAACGAGTAATAGGGAATGAAGAGGAATATATAATGTGTAGTACGGCAAGGATATGTGAAACTCAAGTAGCACGAGGTGCAATGGTGATAAAAGGTTCAAGCGACTCATGAAGGGATAGGGACGATATTGATTCAAGGAGTTCGTACCTACTCGTCCTATTTATGATCCTGCATTATAAATATTTATCGATTCGAGTTAGAAGATAGAAACGTATCTTATTTTCATTGCATAGATGAATCAAACCATTGTCTATGAAATAGTAGTTTTTCGTTTGAAGATTAAGGGTCCTTGCACTTCTCGAAATTCTAACATCCTTTGGTTAACTCCAGCAATGTCCCCATGGACCTTCTTCCTGTTTTCGATGACTAAATCTTCTCTTAAGTTCGACTACTAAATTTTTTTCTACCACATCGGTGGCCCATCTGGAGGTCATTGCCCATTCTCGGGTCACTTGCCAACTGGCTTCGAATTCCTTATGAGTATGTTCCTCGTGGATTTTCGGCCAATGTGTTTATCCCATCACTTCTCCTTCATTCGGATGAATTTATTGATTTCAATAATGTTGTCCCCACTTCCACTTACATATGTCCTCGCTTCTGAAGTGGTCACAGCTTGCTAGGCTTTACTTGGAGATCTGTATCCTAACAGAAGGTGAATGTCCGCTTTATACTTGTATGCTTATGAGGACTTTTTCTTGCGTCCTTTATTTTCTATTGGAATGGTCTCATTGTTTTTCTACCCTTTGGGGAGTATTGTTATTCCTTAGAATCACATTAACGGTTATTAAATATGTGAGATGATAATTATAAGATTATTATATGTGCATTACATAAAACCCACAGATGCAACCACTTTGGTGTTTCTTTGCGGAGGGCATCTGCTTCTTCAAGCTTTCCTCCTCCCTGTTTCCAACTATTCTCTTCAGGCTCAAGCTACTCTCCACCCCTGATTCAGATTCCCTTCCTCAATCACGGCTCTTTTGCAGTTAAAATTCACTTGCTCCATATCTATGCAGGACAATTCAGAGATTTGTGCAGATACTATCTGTGGTTGGCCTCTCCATGATTGCGGTCAAGTCACGGCCTTATCTTCTAAATGCACCTATATATCCCTAGTCTCACCCAGCGCTACACTCGTCGAGTATAAGCGGATGCTTGCTGCTCTTGTTTTGGATGCAAGAGGACTTTGGCCGATCGTAATAGGAGGCGATTTAAATGCGTGGGCTCTTGAATGGGGCAGCCGGATAACTAATGTCAGGGGACGTGTTCTTCTCGAAGCATTCGCGGAGCTGGACGTGGTACTGGCGAATGTTGGGTCTTCGTACACTTTCCGGGGAAGGGGCCTGGGATCTATAGTGGACCTGACATACGTGAGTGCCACTTTAGCCAGTAGAATCGCTTGGCATGTCCGTAAGGACTATACTCACGGCGACCACCAGGCAATCTGCATAGACATCAAGGGCGGATCGAGCTCGAAAAAGAGTTTTCGCAGAATGCCGGGTGGTATGCTTGGCTGGACAGTGAAAGCTTTCGAGGGGGCACGTTTTCCGAGGTGCTCAAATCCGACATATCCCTGAATGGTACGGCTGGAGAGAAAACCACCCAGATCACTCGATGGGTGACGGAAGCATGCGATGCTACTATGCCCAGAAGTCGATTGCTCCCCAGTAGGCAACCCACCCACTGGTGGAACAACGAAATCGCCAGTTTGCGAGCAGCATGTTTTCGGACAAGGAGGCTTTGCCAGAGGCTCAGGGGAAAACCCGGTGGCGACGGTCGAGAGGAGGCACACAAGCAATTGCGTGGCCGCCTAAAGGAAGCCATTCGGAGGAGCAAAAAGAACTGCTTCAAACAGCTGTGCGACCATGCCGACATAAACCCTTGGGGCGAGGCTTACAGAGTGATGATGAAAAGGCTGCGGAAATCACCCCAGGTGACCTGTCCGCGCCTCCTGAAACAGATTGTTACCACTCTGTTCCCTCACCACGAAAATAGGGGAAGGCAAATTTTTGTCCAGCTAAATGACGGCATAATACCGCCTGTAACTGTGGAGGAGCTGCGGGAAATATGTGGTAGGTTCGGTGACAATAAGGCCCCAGGTTTGGATGGCATCCCCTACCGAGCTTTGAAACTGGAAGTGAAGACTAGGCCCGACCTTTTCGCCAACACCTTCGAGGCGTGCCTAAAAGGAGGAATATTCTCTGCCCAGTGGAAAAAGCAAAAGTTGGTGTTGCTTCCGAACCCTGGCAAGCCACCTGGAAACCCAGCGTCGTATCGTCCTATCTGCCTGTTGGATACAATAGAGAAGATGATGGAGAGAGTCATCTACAACAGACTCCTGCCCATCATCGAAGCCAGCAATAGTATGTCGGAACGCCAGTTTGGTTTCCGACGCGCCCACTCTACGGTGGACGCAATTGGCATGGTGGTAAACCTGGCAAAAGTTGCACTGATTTCTGGCGGCTGCTGTGCCGTGGTGGCGTTGGATCTCAAAAACGCATTCCATTCGGCCAACTGGAATAGAATTGAAGGGGCGTTGGCTGACATAGGTGTCCCCGGATACTTAGTGAATTTGGTTGAAAACTACCTCTCAGAGAGGACTCTCTGGTACGGGACGGATGAGGGCCCCAAAGAGTATATTGTCACAGCCGGGGTACCACAGGGATCGGTACTTGGTCCCCTGTTGTGGAATATCATGTATAATCTGGTGCTTGCTCTTCCCGTCCCAGAGGGGACTACGGTTGTCGGCTTTGCTGATAACCTAGCTGTGGTTGTTGCAGCAAAACACCCAGAAGATGTGGAGGTTTACGCAACGAAAACAGTGAGAGCGGTAAAGTCCTGGCTAGAAAAGGCCGGGCTGACCTTGGCCGACGCGAAAACGGAAGCGATCTTAATAACGAAACGCAGGAAAAATAACACTGTAAAAGTGGAGGTCGGTGGACATACGGTCGTATCAAAGTCGGCTATCAAATACCTGGGGGTAATAATTGGCACCAAATTGAGTTTTAGGGAACACCTAGAGTATGCATGCCAAAAGGCAGCCAGTGCCACCACGGCATTTACAAAAATGTTGCCAAATATTGGTGGACCGAAACATTGCCGGAGGTTGGTGCTAGCCGGAGTGGTGCGCTCCATCCTCCTCTACTCGTCGCCTGTGTGGGCAGAGGCGCTTGCAAACTCTCAGAGACGGAAGCAGGTGAACTCGGTTTACCGGCGGATGGCTTTGAGGGTTTGCAGTGCTTTTAGAATCACATCAGATGAGGCAGTATTGGTGGTGGCAGGCATGATCCCGGTCGACATTTTGGCCAAAGAAATGAGTGTCCTGTACAATGCAAGGCATATGGAGGGGTGTGCACAGTGTAGAAATGCGGCAAGGTCAGAGTCGCTTGATCTCTGGCAACGCAGATGGGACGAGTCTACGAAAGGTCGGTGGACGCACAGGCTCATTCCCAACATTAGGGTGTGGCTTGAGCGAAAACATGGGGAGACCAACTCCCACATTACCCAGTTCCTCACGGGGCACGGTGGTTGCTACAGGCAGTGTCTGCACCGCTTTGGGTTGGATGATTCTCCGAACTGTCCCAGATGCAATGGCATGCCGGAGGATCCAGAGCATGTGATGTTTCACTGCGCACGATTTGCGGTGGAGAGAAGAAGCTTAAACCAGGTGCTGGGCAGGAGCGGGACCCCGGAGAGCTTGGTTACTGAGATGCTGGAGTCCGAGGAGAAGTGGCTTTCGGTTGGCTCCGCTATCATCCAAATGCAGGAGGAGTTGCTGAAGGAACAAAGAAGGAGGAAAGCTGCAAATAGGAGAAGGATGAGTGCCTAAGAGCAAACCTACCCCGCGAAGTAATACCTCAATGATGGTCCCACGGGGCTGGGGCTGGAGAGACCGGGGGTGGCTTTTAGTGGGTGTGAATCCCACACGCGCCCGCTGTAGTTCGGGCCGTTCGGGCGGCGGAACTGCCTTCCTAAGATTTTCCACCTCCGTGTACGCACAAAAAAAAAATATCCCTAGTCCCACCGAAATCACAAGCCATTTACATTGCCAGAGATCATGCATCTCCCGTATGGCACAACAACTAACTAATTTTTGGTCGCAAAATATTAACTGGCCTCATACCACTAGAGCCATCAGACTGAAATCCGAACTCTGATGTTCTGGTATCTGCGAATTTACAAGTGTCTTCGCCCAAATAACAGATCGTACGACACCAGCTAGAAGCGCCAAAATTCGACAACATTTTATGCCTAAGCTTAGTTCGGCGTTCATCACTACCTCCAGGTATTTGACACCCGATATATAGGCAAGTGTATCACAACCGACTGGTCTGGACACACCAGTGTGTGGAATTTTTACCCACTAAAACCACCCCCGACTCCCTACCTCCCGAAACCACCATAAGGTATTACATCACGGGACGGAGTCAGCCCACTCTAGCTCAGTCATCTTTCTTCTGTACGCGGCGTACGTGACCGCGCTCTTCTCCTCTCCTCTGCCTTTCGCAGTTTGTTTTGGATAGATGGGATAATGGAGTTCACCCCATCTCAATTCCCTTTATGTGGTACCATTTTCGGCACCAGATTTCCAGGTACCAGCACCTCTCCTGGAGTCTCCTCTAGATTCCTGCTTTCTTCCACAAATCTCGGACAGTGGAAGAATATATGCTCTGGATCCTCTGGGACTCTATCGCAATTTTGGCAGTCGGGTGAGGTTCTCAATTTAAACCTGTGCAGGTATTGGAGGACTTCTCAGACTAGGTAAGACCGGGTAAGATTGTAATTAATATCACCGTGTCGTCTCTCCAACCACTCCTTGATAGCATAAATGAACCTGTTAGTCCACCAACCCTTCACCACCGCTCTTGCCATCTATTTTTGGATCTCTTCCTCTCAACGTTCTTCGTCTGCAGTAAGGAAAAGATTGGTTTCGCATTGTGAACGTTCGCCATCTTATCTGCCAAGATCTCAATGGACATCTTTCCAGAAATGACGAATGCTGCATCATCTGAGATGTGCTGCAGGCAGGCCCTGGCTGAGAAGTCCTGAAGGCACAGCATACTCTCGGGGCTATCTTCCTATCGACTGCGCTCAGTTGGTAAGTATTAACCGACATCCGTAACGTTTCCCTCCACACTGGGGTCGCATAGAGCATGATTTAGGTCACTGGCCTGGCTATAAGCAACTTAGAGGTATACCAGGGACATATTTACAGTGGATGGTCTGTTGCAAACATATTCTACATGTTGCCTATAAGTGAGCTTCCTGTCTATCACCACCCCAAGTATTTGATGGGCGGCTTGGAAATGATGATTTGATGTCCAATTCTGATACATGCGCAATTTCTTTTCCGGTGCTTAAGGATGAGGACCGCTTCAGACTAGAGCTCTCTAGCCAAGCACTAATTATCTCGCCTGAATGTAACTCAGCGTCTTCGAGATACTTTGCGCTATGTCCCTCCGGAAGGGGGAATTAAGTACATCGTTGAACATGATGTTCTACAGTAGTAGACCGAATACGGAGCCCTGCGGGACACCCGCGGAAACAACGTACTCCTAAGATCCGTCATTGATGTCATACCAGAGCTTCCTTTTAGCTAAACAACTACCGACCATAACAGCAAGATAGGCGGGAATAGCAAGGTTCGCAAAGGGTTTGCGTATTAGATTCCAATTGGCCGATTGGAATACATTTTTCACGTCCGGGGTTACTACCACGCAATATTTGCTGGTACTATCCTTACCGTCACATTCAGAGGCGGTGGGAATGTCTCGATGCCCTCCTCTTGCTGGGGGAATAACCCCTGGATGACGTTCAGAAAGAGGGTAGGACACGTGATCTGCGGGAATGAACGGCGTCCCATAGTCCCATCATGACTCTACAAGCATTCCCCCACGGGTTTACGTCCGCTTCTGAGCAGAGCTGCTTAAAGCATTTCCTTTTGTTTCGCTGGATGGTGAGCTTGAGGTTTATGGGCGCACTCTTTTGCCCATGAGCGGCTCTACCTACCGCCCTCTGAGCCGTTCTTCTGGCTCGGTGGCAGGCTGATTGAAGGCTGGCCAGCTCACCATTATACCAGTAGTTGGGTCTTCTACTGGGGAAAGAGCACCTCCTAAGCATGGACGCGTCGCATGCTTTGACGATGCATTGAGAGAGTAGAGTCGTCTGCGTTATCAGGTTGATATAACCACAACTCTATAAGGTCTGTTCATCCAAAGCTTTGGTAGACCAGCCTAAAATCTTTCTCGGTTTCGGGTATGATGGGCTTTTGCTCTGTGGCTCGACACATGTCTCAAAGAAGATTGCCTGATAATAGCTGTGGGTGTACCTTTCGCTGACACACCAGGACATACCACGTGCCAGCACAGGGCTGATAAAGGTCAGGTCTACAGTCCAACCAGACCCCCCTTCCTGCAAAGTGTTTACAGCACCTTCGTTAGCCAAAATTATGTCTATCTGCGCAAAAGCTTCTAATAAACTGCGCTGCCTGGCATTTGATTCTCTGCTACCCCACTTAAGGGGATCTGCTAAAGTAAATCCTGAGCGACCCTGCAATGATTGAGGTTCATTTGAATAAACTTCATTTTTTCATTGCAGTCAACGTCTTCCTAAATTTCGATATTTACCACTTGTGGCAATCTGCCAGCTATCCTGCCCTTCTTGTACTTCGCACAATTTGCATTTGGGGTCCCTATTGCACTCCCTGGCCATATTTTCTTCAAACAAGAGGCATTTAAAGCACTTCTTTAGTAAAGTTTGTTCTCTTAGACGGCAGACAACTCATCCAATCCGAACTTTTCTGGCCGCCAACAACATCTGCGCTACCTCTACTGATACTATTATAGTAATGTAGCCGTTTGGGTACCGCCATAGGCTTTTCGTTAACCCAGCCGCCCCCTCAACATTGGCTGTGTCCTTTCCTCCTTGTGAACTATTAGTACCGATTTTCTGAATTGATTGTCTGCCTTTTTGTCTCTTAGATGCCTGCTGATTATTTAGAGGATCTCCCCCTTTTTCTCGTACTCGGACGTACTCGTGTATTTCGCCGTGATTCGATGGCAGTACGGTTAGGCGTTGCTTGGGTCATTTGTGACACTATTGGCGCAGCAGGTTTCGGCGTATCCTTAGTGATCTTTTCCTCTATCTGTGATCTATTAGAAAGGACTCTAATAACCCGCAACATATCTTTGATGGGTTGTCCTTTATGAAATTGGGCAGCTCAACTATTTTTGCCCCAAACTACTGAAGGATGATTCCTCTGGATCGGGACTCTGCTCTCGATGAGCCCCGACATGGTTACTTCTTTTATACGCTCCTTCACTTTTGACGTTTATTGACCATGCTTGTACCTTATCCTTTACAGTCTTTGACATTGGTGGAGATCTCATAGCCAACGAGTTTAATTTAATGGTTCCCTTTCTTGATCCTGAAGTACCCCCTGTTGTCGCGCATCTTCAGCATATGTGGTGGGTATTATCACGGTTTTTATTGTCCAACGATCTGCCTTCGTTCATCTTTGTTTGGTCCTGTTACCGGTGTTTTCGGTAAGGTCGTACTTCGCTTGAACACCTCCTTTTCCAGATCCAAATCACTTGTAGCATTATATACAAAGGTGGCCAAGTTGTCCACCACCGAGGCACTGCGGTCGAGGGATATTGATGATCGACCAAATTTGGTGGAAAGGTGGGAACTTTGAAGACTCGCGCATACAGTGAATTGCATTCCTTTGAGTCGAATTTCAAGGAGTCCCCATACATGCAAAAGGGGGGTGTAATCTTTTTCACCAAATATTGTCATGTGGGATATCAAATGAAAGGTCTCGATTAGCACTTTCCGAAGCCGGCCTTCCATTTGAAATTTGTTGAAAAAGTGGGGAGTCTGGGGGGTCTAAAGTCATCATTTCTTTCACGAACTCATTCTCATAAACTACAGAACCCAAAAATCTGAAAAAAATCAAGAGGCTGCCACTATATGGTGCCTACCCTCCGAAATACCCTCCATACCGATATCTCTTGAAATGGAGTTTATAACGGTACATTACTATAATTTTCAGTAATTGACAACAGAACCCCTCTTAAGTTCATCCTAGCACCACGAGTAGCAATGTACACTGTAATATAGAGCATGATACTACCAAGTTTGGTGGAAATCGCACTATTACTAACAAAGTTCTAATAGATTAAATTTGTCCCCAACTTGGGTTAAGTTCTCCTGAAACCAATCGAAGCTTCCACGAAAGTATCATAAATCGGGTGTATTTTGGTGATCGTGATTCCACATCCTAATTACTAGATAATGCGGAAGATACGTCCTTGCCGTCCCCAACAAAAGCCGATGTATTCCTGCATTGCCTCCTTCTTTTAATTCAACATCCTTTTAAAGTCATTTTCCCAATTTTCTTAGCCGTATCAAGGACCTGCTTCCATAATTCCTTAGCGGCGCTAACTTCGGATCTTCCTTCAATCGTAACGTAACCGCGTACCTTTTATCTGTCTCGTGCTTGACCGTGCTTTCGTAAATCACGTCGCATTCATTCGGAACCGGTACTTCATCCTGAGCTACTCCTGCTTCAAAAAACCGTAAGAGCACCGTATGTAACTCCATTGTGGATATATTAGATATCAAAGCTCTGAATTTAAATAACCCGATAAGGACTTTCCCTAGACAACTCAGCCCAATTTCGACTTCTGGACCAGTAATGGGTCCCCTTTCTTGATCCGTGGTCCGACTAGGACTTGAAATATATAAGTTCTCAACACGTCAACCCTTGCTTTAACGTTACATTTTGGGTTTGCAAGTTGTAACTTTCTCATCCATCTAACTCCGTTTTCGCATGTTTTCATTCGGTTGTAAAGTTGTTAGCACCAGTAACACACCAACCTCAATGGTCTGTTCAGAAGAGTTGGACGCAGAATTTGGTTCAATCTTCAGCCTCATGGTTTTTTGAACAGTTGCAACATGAACGCAACCAATGTCTGGTACTGACGCCTACAGCGCAGCCCCAACGGTGAGTGACATCTGTTAACCAGGATCGAACAGATTTCGAAGTGGCTCCTTCTTGGTTTCTAGTAGTACCGATGCCGTGCCTGATTTCCCCATCGGCTGACAGAATGAATTCGCGCTTATTGCCTTTTGAGAGAGTAGCATGGTTTTTTGGCCTCTATTGCACTCCAAACATAGCACTTACTTTTGTACTCCGTGGCCTAGTATGTGGTAGATAGTTTCGACATACTTTGGACTGCTCCACGAAGAAGTTTCTTCCCTCAAATGGGGGGGGGGGGATTACATGAAAACATCGAATATTTCCGTTTGCAATATATGCAACCATCTTTAGGTTGTGCTGCACATGCTTTTTCTTGGGGGCTGAGTTGATGAAGGTTGGGCGTGGATGCACAGAAACAGCTTCAAGAGGAACTCGCAATCTTGCCCACAGGAGATAGCTCCTTTCTATCCTTGATGCATTCTTCAAAACACCTAAGGGTATCCTTACAGAACTTCCTCATTATATGTTGCTATCACATCGTTAGCAGATTTGTGCTCACAGGTAGTTTGGAGATTACCAGAAAACCGTTCTTCCAATATAAGGAGCACGGACTCCCAGTTGCTGCTTGACAACTGCAAGTGCGAGATGGCTTCTTTCGCTTCCCCTCCCCGCATTTCCAATTTCGCCTCTATCTCCTCTTGCATGCCAAAGTACGGATCGGCTGACTTAAGGAGATCGACCAGCTTCTGATGATTTGCCCTGAACATCCTCATCAGAGCTTCTATTTTTCCCCGTTTTTCGGGAAGGAACTCAATAAATCCCATTGGGAAATGCCCTCCGTATGCAGTTAGGCTCTGAGTTGCTGCTCCCCTGAGATGAGTTTGGAGGAATTGAAGCATATTGGAGAGAATGGGTCAAGAGAAGGCGTAGGTATGGGCGACGCAATAAACAACTGGCATCTCCAAACAATGCAGCAGGCCTCGAAGATAGCAGAAAGCATCGGAAGGTCAAACTACTCTAAGGGTAAATAAGGTGTTTCAGAACTTTAAGCATGATAAACGGAGCAGCCTTCTCTGGAGTGAAATCCATAACTTCCCATTCTGCCTTCCCATTGTTCAGTAAACGCTTTTGAGTTCAATTTCGTCATAGAAACGCAGCTTCTTCCAAAAAAGTTGGGCTGACACCTTTTAAATGTCATCTGCACAACATTCCTCTCAATAAGGGATTCCACTATCAGAAGCAAGCAAGTGATGAATTATTGATGAAACCCCGCGCCACCAGTGCTATAAAACCAGTCTGAGGACTATTTGATGCCTAAAACTATCTGAAATTCTCTTTAAAGGAGAACTATTACCGTTCGATATACTCTATGAATACCAATGGCAAAGTACATCCCTTTCAAATTAACTCAACACTCTCGAAGACGCGCCTTCCCTCACCCCGACGACCTGAAAATCCTTGGGTATCGCGTCAAGTTATGAATATGAAATGGACCTATTGCCTGCCTACATATCCTAGACGTTTTCAATTATTGGATTTAAATTTCATGGCGATGCGGTTCGTTCCATCCGCTCGGCGTGACGGTGGTCGAACTTAGATACAAGCAAATCGATTTTCCACACATTTTCATCTTCGCTCGTTTTCCGCTTTTCCCATTTTAACGTCTTTTTTTCGGTCTACCGCCACATACACGATTAGCCTTCGAATCTAATAAAAAATATTTCCAAAGGTGGGAAGATTGTGACGTGCATTGTTGGCGTTCTGTTGAGGGAGGGCCTCTGAATGGGATAGCTTTAGTGGTAGTTATACGTAGCTAACATCTAAATGATGAAGGTTGACATTTATTAGGAAAAATACTCTTCTCACCTTTCAAATAATGATTTGAAATGACATTAAAAGCAAAAGGGAATATGCGAAGAATGGTGTCTTTCACGGAAGAGACATTCATTGTTGATATGAGGTTATTCCGGTAGTCGGAGTTAGGGTAAAATCAATATATGGATTCAGAGGGATTTGGTGGGCTTGAAAGGAAAGCCCGGCACACAAAAGAATACAAAATCAGAAATCCACTTTAGAACAGAAGTGATATTGTAGTTCAGAAGGAAGTTTTCAAAATGAGGGACTCTTCCTGCACGGAAGACATCGCTCTTCATCCACCAAAGCCACCATTCCTTGTTCTTCTCACCCTTTCGAGCTACACAGGATAGGTGCACGTGTTAGAATAGATTAAGGCTCAAAAGGCTTTGGATAGGCTGTGCGAAGACCGACATCTTAAGTGATAGGGACGCTTGAGCAAAGGTGTCCCTTGAACTCTTTCAAACGAGAAACTATAGGTACAATGCTGTCTACAAAGCTTGATGCACACTGCACTGGAAGAATCAGAATACCTATATTTCGGAACTAAAATTAGGAAATAGCAACTGAGTGGGAGCGACATTCACGAAGCTTCTGAAAGAGGGTGAAGGATTTCCATATTACTGTCATCAAAGCACGTTTTTAACTAAAGGGGGTGAAGGGGTTTCAAAGAACGACCGATACTAAAAAATTGCAGGTGACAATTTCATCCCCGGTAAAACGCTTACACATTTTCATTACGGTTTTCTGAGTATGGAAAAATTCAGAAATTAATATGACACCTAAAAGCGGAAGGATAACACCTAACCGATATCCTTCAGAATCATGAGTTCATTCCCTACTCCCTTGAGGATCGTTGAAAAAGTTCCGGTTTCTACAGTCACACTAAATTTATTGGAAGATCAGGTAACCTTCTAGCACTAGTTTCGCTTTCCAGGAGTCATCATTTCCGAAGTAACGACTACACCAAACACTGGAGAATTTTACTCATCAGTTTTTGAGTATAGCGCAGGCGTTGGTGTTGTGGAAAGATTTGATCTTCAAAATTAGGAAGCTGCTAACAGAGCACATGCAGGTAGGAACTGCCCAAAGTGTCATCCTAAGATCAAAAGCCGAAGGGGGGAGGGGGGGATGCGGGCGGTTGCTGTCCATGGCTGCAGTTGTTTAGGCGGTAGGGGCCGATGATTCTTGGGATATTTCCTAATGCAGAACGAACATTTCTCTGAGGAGTCACTTACGCACTCCCCACCAAGTGACCATATCGATAAATATGAGAGCAAAAGTCAGTGAAATCCATCCAGTGTAGCATTAACGTAACTTC
Organism: Hermetia illucens; assembly: GCF_905115235.1. NCBI lineage: Eukaryota > Metazoa > Arthropoda > Insecta > Diptera > Stratiomyidae > Hermetia > Hermetia illucens. The sequence continues at coordinate 174,015,002 of NC_051851.1, forward strand.
GCCTTTGAATTTTGACAGCTGACCTTGACTAAGGGCTAAATTTTCTTGAATATAAGGCGGATACTGATCCTGAGGTGTCGCCACTTTGGCGTTAAAGTCTAAGTTAAAAACTTAATCGACAATTCGTGAAACTGCTGATATTACATAGAGACTGGATATTCCAGAATTAAGCGACATTACATTCTGGGACTTTGAAGTGTATTACCCTTGCCTGATACGGCGGTAGTACTCTTCAAAGGGTCTGACAGAAATAAGCACAAATCTGATGTAGGAGTGATGAATATAGCAACCGCAAGGTACACTCTCATAGCTTGGGAGCGAACTTAGGGCAGGAAAATGTTTCCGAAATATGATGATCCAGAATATACAGTGCAATAGTACAGTGGTATGCAGGAATGCAAACTTTCTATACAAAGGAGGGGGAGGCTTTCGATTTGTAGCCTAATTTCGTCCAGAAGAGATTTTCTGATTGTATCATATAGTGACGATGGTGTCAACCATCGTCAACAACGGCGCAGCAACAACAACTCCAGGCACCTCGGTTTTGAGCCGAGGTCTACCAATTCAATATCCGTAAAAATTGTCTGCCGTCTTGACCTACGCCATCGTTTCATCTAATGCAGGGTCTGAAACGTCTTTTTTTTTTCTACCATAGATATAACTCGTATAGACTTTCCGGGTTGGATCATCCTCATCCATATGGATTAGGTGACCCTTCCACAGCAACCAGTTGAACCGGATTTTATCCACAACCTGACAGTCATGATAGATTTCTTCATTATAGAGGTGTAAGAAGCCAGGTCTCAGAAGAGCACATAAGGACTGGCAAGATCATTGCCATGTACAGTAAGAGTGGGACGTTTCGAGCGGAATAATTTTTGGTGAGCTGGAATAGGCTCTGTTGGCTGCAAACAACTGTGCGCGGACTTCATCTTCGTATCTGTTATTGGTTGTGATTTTCGACCCTTGATAGGAGAAATTTGCAGCGCTAAACAAATTGTGGTCTCCTCTTCATTCTTCCCGTTTGACCGGTGCGATTTGATGTTGGTTGGTTGGTTTTTGGGACTGACGTTACCACCATTGCCAATTAGATTTCCCTCGTGAACGTGAACGATAATGGGGCTTATATTTCTAAATTTGCGATCCAAACTCAGAGTGCCTAACCTTTCACTCATGTTTTCAAAGCCGATAAAAGAAGGTTTTATTTTTCGGCTGGCTAAGAAACCTACTCCGAGGACATGGTTTACTGGATGGCCACTATAATATATGGTGTAGTGGTTCTTCTCTAGAAAAGCGGTCTCTGTCCAGCGTATCTGTGCGTCTATTGGGACAGGGTATCGGTTAGCTGCTTCGCATGGATGGTATTAATGGCCTGCCAACAGATGAGTAACCGGATCACCACACAATTTTGCAGGTGGACAGTATATAATCGACTCTTCAAGGATCCCCTGGTCCGGCGCAGTTAATCTGCCTGATGTGATTCATGGTAGCAACCTCCTACCTCTTTCTAAGACTGGACATTGCCCCGGGTCCTGCAGAGAATACAAATTCTTTCCTTCGTCGCAGATCTTTGCTATATAGGGTACAAAGGTCGCATCTGTGGAACACTGCTTTTCTGTATCATCCCCGGGATGTTTGATGGCCTCTTCTACTTCGGTATTTTCTATAAGATAACCAAGATTTCTAATTTCCAGAGAGCCTTCTGTCCCAGTAGTTCTTTAACCGCCCCACACAAGGTACCCTTGTTTCATGCCTCCGAACTGTATTAAACGAGGACTCCACGATCCTGCGCTTTTCGTATAAAACACTCTTGCTCCACCGCCTTTGCTTGATCTTTCAGCGGACCTCGCTGAAGACTTCCGCAAAAGTCTTGACTTTCGTCGGTTTAAAGAACAGAGCTGGCGATTCAGTCTTCTTCCTTCGTTCCCTGACATTTTATTTTGGTACTCCACCATTCGTATCTCCCTTGACTTTAGGCAGATTGTCTTTTAACGGCGCGATGTGCTCTTTCCTATTGTTCCTTTTTTCCTTCTTCTTTTGAGCCATGGAGGCTCTCTGGGTGAAGTCTCCTTTAGACGTATTTTTCTCTTTTCAGCTTTTAGCCAGTACGATCGGGTGGTAGTTCTCAATGGTTACCTGTAGAAGGAAATGCTATCCAGAAGTTTCTCAAGCTCACCCAAGCGTTGTTTCACGGCTTTGGTGACGTTTTTCTGGAGGTTGGTAGCGCGGTCGCGGTTCAACTCTTAGTGGTGGCAGCGGGATTTGATGTCAGATATCAGTCGACTCAACTGTGAATGGGCCTTACTCAAATCAGGGTAATAATCTCGAGCGGGTGCGATGCTGACGACATTCCCTTCTATAGGTACTATAATCCTGTTGTGTACGATTACGGTTTTGAATGAAGTGCTCTAACACACTTCAAGGCCCTGATCTAATTAGATGCTTGCGCCAACGATTATTATTATTATGTGAGCCAAGGTATCTCCTGAATACGGGTTCCATTCCTACTTGGCGAGCCTTATATATCGAAATTTGGTTCACAAACACTGAGAGCGTAACCCTTCACTTATTTTTTAAATGCCAATAAAAGCGCTTGTTATTTTCTGGCTGACTAGGAAATCTACTCCGAACATATGTCCTTGTGTAGCCAATCCAATGCGAAGCTCCTTTCTTTGCTCGAAATTTTGATTTTTCATGTAGGGTTGTTAGCCATACCCAACCTCGAACCTGGAAGATCAATTAGTACAATTTGTCTTGCTTTTAGGTTTGGAAGACTCACCTTTATCCTTCTTCTTCTGCAGTTTTTCATTAATAAACAATTCCCCCTGGTGGTGTTGGCTCAACAAACTTTTGCAGGTTTTAAACTCAATCGTGGGTGTAACTCCGCCCTAGGACCTATCGTTTACTTAAGGAATGTAGCTTGTAAATTGGTCTCTGTGATATCGCCATCACACACGCTATGAACCAAGATAATGTCGAAGTGGAACCACATTGGAAAAAAAGGATCTAACCCTTCCTTTGCTATACAAATGCGCATCGGAAGTTGAAGATCATCATTCTCCACTAACAACCTAGAGTTCTTCAATGAGATATATAAAAATCTTGCAGCAATTTATCTAGTAATGCTGAAATTATTTGCGAGATAATGCACCTAGTCTAGACTTTCAGGTGAAGATGCGGTGGGGCACGAATCCCCTCCACTGTCTTTGGAGGCGATACACGTAATTTGACAGTACCAAGCCCGTAATAGAGTTATCAGCCCGTTCGTTCCAGAAACTTGATAATATCCGTTACAGGAATACCAATAGTAAGATTCCATCCCGCTATAATTCTCCGTTCCGCATTTCTTGCTTCCACCGGTCTTACGACACGGTATACAACTTTGTCGTACGACCAAACAGTCGCTTGAATGCCACTCGTTCCTCGGCCTGTCAGTTATTTCTCCTACTCTGTCGCCTCGCATCATTTAGTTGCTAGTTTAGGAGTTGTTCTGGGCATCAAGTTATTCTAAAACTTCTATGTTTATGATCCTCATCTGACAGCCAAAGAAAGCAACTAACGAACAAAAGCAACTCAGAGACTCCCTTGAGGGATAGTCGGTCATTTCTGTTTGCCATTTTTTCTGGGAGTGGGGCATAAATGCATTTACGCGCAGAGTGTTGGGCTCTCGCAACGGTACCCCATCGGACAACCAACTAAATATCTCGCTATCGTCGGAGAGCTTGCCGGGAACCGATTGTCGCATTACTTCGGGCTAGCCCCGAGCTCTCCTGCCTTACGAAGCCTTAAAGTCAGGGAATTCCATGCACCAAATAGGAGGGAAGAGGACGAAGGGAACTGTTAGTTCAAAGAACCCCCTACCATTCGCCCTCTCCACCGGTCGAGCTTTATCTTCTTTGTAACGAGAAGAACGCGAACGCATCTCCTCGACAATGTTGTCTGGAGAGAGATCCTCTGTGTTTAAATAGAGCTGTCGACGAATCCCGTCCCACCCTCCACAACAAAAAAGATGTGATAGGCGTCGTCCATAATTTCATTGCAAAAAACACACAGTCAGGAGTTCGCACCTTTGCAATCTTGTGCAGGTAAGACTGAAAACCTCAACTCAAGGCTAATTCGACTAGGACTCTGCCATCCATCTTTTTCGGAATGGAAGACACTTCTACTCCGCTATTTTTGAGCTTGATTCTTTAAGGGATATCGCTGAGGAGTTCCGTAAAAACCTTGCCTTCCGTCGGCTTAATAAGCTGAGCTGATGATCTAGTCCTCCTTCGTCTCCCTCATGATCGGCATCGGCCTTTGCTGTTTTCTTTTTGGGGGGAGGGGATACCATAGACCGGATGAGCTTCAACACTACCGCACCCTTCCTCTTCGACTTTGGCAGAAGCAGCCGTCTGCGCTCCCACTCGGCTTATATTCGAGGCTATCTAGTCAATTTTAGTAATTTTCACTACGCCTCTTTCCATAACAACAGCACTGCGGTGCTCTGAGGTGGCGGGGAGGAAGACGGGGCGGCAACCCTGTCGTCTGAACCAAAACCAAGTGGCCGAGGAGAACCTCCACGTGGTGGCACCGGGAACCGCTGTATCGCATTGGCTTGCCGGCGTGATGCAGTAGGCGAATGCTCCAAGGCCTAGCAAGGGCGATCAGACCCGAGTCTGCACGGGGACTCATCTGAAGTGGCTTCGGTCACGAAACCTTACCAGGGGTATACTGTTACCATGGGAACCGAGGTAGCCCCTGGACTCTTATACTTCAGGAGAATTTCTGTCGTATCTGAGTACAGCTCGGTTGGTTGCGGTTGGCCCCCTTGTGGAAGTTTCATGGCGGCTGTGGTTGTGCTCAAGCGAGAAGAGACCTTCGGGCCTCGACGTGGTGTTGCGTATCAACACGGGTGCCGTACTCCATAGTTCGGTAGAGATTTAGGTAATTCTTGCATTCACCAGTATGAATGCTAAGCCATGCACTTGATATAGACTGGTACCGTTGCGCGTGTCTCAGCGGGACTCTGATTGTGGCCACAAAATCAATCCGTGTCTTAAGAGGACCGTAGGATTAAGTCTCAAGACAGGTACCTACGTTAAACACCGAGGACTTCACAACAGCACTGCGTGGTACTGACGGGATTGCCGTATTCGTCCCGAGTGCCACATCACTTTGCGAACCTTCTTCCTTATTTGTGCATCTCGATGTCTCATCGGGTATTTCAGCACTTGTTGCGTCCTTCGCGAAGCGCTGAGGCACATTTTCGTGCTGAGTACAAACGCAGCCAACTCTTTCTCAATTTCCACTATCTCTCCTTTTTTTTTTCTTTTGAGAATTGCGGGGTCCTAAGTCCGCATCAATCTGATGCCGGACCAGACCAAATGGAGAGCAACTTACTCCCTCCTATGTCGTTTTTATTCTTCACTGAAGTTTTTACTAACGCATCGTGTGCAAAGGAGCAGGTCGCAATAGTCAGGAACGGGTATATCCTCGGGGAAACCGCGGCCGGATCAGCGCTCGCCTTGGGGAACGCACTATTCTAATACCTGGTTCAATGTATACAACTCGACCAGGGTTCCTAAGGGAGTGGCTCCGAGAAATTTATTTGGGGCTACTTCCTAGGTTGTAGGGATAATGCCAACTAGGGGTTAGAGCCACTCGCTACTAAACCTTGCCCTGGGATTTGATAACCTACTTTCACGTTTCTCCTCCAGCCTTCCAAGGGTTCTTCCTTGTAGAGCTATGGAAGTGGAAGTGGTCAGCGGTGACTGGGCCATAAAATTCATCTGAGAATTTAGAAATTATGGTCTTCATTTGTAAATGCTTTTTCAAAGGCGCAGTTTCGGTCCATTTATTCGCATTTGTTTGCCAGATACATATATTCTAAAAAAAGATATAAGGACTTATGGTACAGTCAAACACCAATGAATATATGTAGACTCAAAGTACCTATGCGGCAAACATAAGCACAGTTAATGGGATAATCGGTACTCCCCCGATTCTATGTTGGTAGACTGTACCATTTTCAACTTATGGAAAACCTTTTATCTAGGGACATCCCCACACTAAGTAGAGACTGAGGAGAACAACTTACAAAAACGTCCCAGATACTTCCTTTCCGCGTGAAAAAATGCAATCTCGCAATCTGCCAGAGTAACTTATGCAAATTGCAACCTACAATCCACCAAAGGAGTTTAAAATGAGGCTGTCTCCATGATATCAGTTACATATCCTTTTTGCTAGAAACTGCATTCATTATCACGTTATAAAGAGACAGCGACAGCGGCTACGCTGAATAATTAAGCGAAGTCGTTTATCGATTCCCGACGAGTTTTCAATTTAAACCGACATTTTCCAGCGCGTCTTTCCATCCCTATGCAGCCAGTCTCGCAAATACAACAACACTTGCCAGGAAAATATAGGGCTTCGTCGGGTAAACCACTGAACGACATGGAACAACGGCGAACGAACAAAAGATATTCACTCACAGTCAACATAAAAGGATGATATCGTCTCTTTAGAACATTCCCCCGGAGATAGACAAGTCCTGTATGGAGTTTTCATAGGATTTTGAAATGTTCATTATCTGCATTTGTGTGTTCCAGAGAATAGCACACATTTACCGGAGATTGCCCAAGAGTTAATTTGCAGCTTTTAAATAATTAATAGACATGCGGATGATAGGCTGGCGGCAGGTTATCGAGTTATCCGCTTTTTTCATGTCCCAGGACACGCCTGGCTGGCTTTGAATAAAGTTTTATTGCAGATTGCATGTTGCCTTTTGTGACTTCATTAGTATTTAGCGAGGAGCTGGGGAGCTTTTCGTCGGAATGTGTTACGGAATGCAGACGGTGTAGGCGAAGGTAGCTGGGGAGTTAGCGCGACCCGTCTTTAATGAACCTTTCATTGGATCAGTTCTAAGAGCCCCTTTGTATGCCTGAATGCCCGTCGACATCGCACATACACAGAGATTTATGCAGATACTAAGTCTTTTCAGTGAACATAAACACGCTCCAAACATCCTTCAACATAATAAGTCCTTCGTCTGAAATGCTGCTAGAATATCCGGATTAAATGTGCTCCCTTTTCTCCTAGTTCTGTCAGCCCCCATCATCCCCTTTTTTTTACTTCGGACATCATCAAATGTTATCCCATTTCCCATCTCCTGGGCCCGGGTAGTGTGAATATTTGATAAATCCCGCTAAAGTGCATAGCATGGTTGCATTTTATGGTACTCTCAATCTGCTACACGGTCAAGTGATGAAAGCGCAGGGGTACAGCCCGGATCTTAGGATTACATATTTCCGGCAACTGCATTAACGTCTAAACTGAGCTCAGCGGAATTTCGTGCAAAATGATTTTCAAGTAAATTGGATTTAGTTGATGCAAGGACCAGATAGAAGTGCACAAATTAAAAATTCATTCAAAATACCCTTTGACAGGATAAATGTTATAAAATTTGAATGGGGATTGGTGGCATTCCAGGGCTGGTATCCTAGTAAAGTGGGTTAATCGGTTTATAAACCTATTTGGTACTCATTCGGAAATTTCAGGTAACCATATATCATGTAGTAATGGTCTTCCAGGGAGTTCCAGGAATAACTACTCGCATTTGTGGTACATTCATCCGTCCGTTCCCTAAATCTCAGGTAACATGAAAGGTGTCGAGTGTGTAGAGTTTTAGGATAATCGTATGAGATGGTCTCTATGCAAACCTCCAACTACTTTAGGTGTCCATGTGGTCAATGAACCACAGGATAGACTGACGCTTAATACGCCCTTCTGGGTGTCAACCTATCTCTCCAGGAGCCAAACCTCTCGTCTACCAAGATCGTTAGTGGGTGGTGATTGCCATATCCCCGTGCGAGGTGTCCCTCGGGGGTAACCGGCTGTCTTCGAACAGAGCCTCACTGATACCTTTTTTTTTGAGGATGTGGAGATCTTCAAAAGACACTGGTCTGGACACACCAGCGTGTGGAATTTTTACCCACTAAAACCACCCCCGACTCCTTCCCTGCCTCGCGGAACCACCATAAGGTATTTTTTTTTTTTTTTGGGGTAGGGTAGGTGAATGCATTTACGCACACAGTGTTGGACTCCCGATTCGGTACGTCGTCGGACTACCAGCTAAACACCTCCCCATCGTCAGAGGGCTAGCCTGGAACCGTTTGTCACATTACTTCGGACTAGTCCCCGAACTCTCTCGCTTTGCGGAGCCTTCAAATCAGGGAATTCCTTTCACCAACGGAAGGGGAGAGGAGGAAGGGAACTGTCAGTTCAAGGAACCCCCTGCTATCCGGCTCCTCCACCGATCGAGTTCTATCTTCTTAGCAACGAGAAGAGCCCGAACATAATGGGCAACACCGCTCAACCTGTCAGCAGTCCTCAGCATCTCTTCGACAGTGTTGTCTAGAGAGAGATTCCCCTGTGTTTAAATAGAGCTGCTGACGAACCCTATCCCACCTTCCACAAGAATAAAAAAGTGTGGTGGGCCTCGTCCACAACTCCATTGCGAAACATACAATCCGGAGAACGCGCCTTTCCAATCTTATGCAGGTAAGACTGAAAACTTCCATGCCCACTTAAAAATTGGGTAAGGAAATAGTCAGTCTCACCATGCTTCCGATTCAGCCACGCACCTAAGTTGCCGATGGGCCGTGCAGTCCATCTGCCTCTAGTTTCATTTTGCCAAGAGAGCTGCCACACGTCTAGAGTGTGTTGCCTTTCTTCGCGAGCAACCACCTTCCTTGGCTCATCTCCCCCGCGCTTGTATATGGCCTGGCGCTCCTTAGGAAGAAGGGCAACGAGGATAACTCCCGCGATCACCATCACGGCCGGTTAAGAGACAGTGCGGTACGCAAACGCCACCCGTAAAGCTCCCTGTCTCTGTACTTGCGTGAGGTGTTTACAACATACCTCCTTTTTAAGAGCGCCAGCCCATACCTCTGCGCCGTAGAGCAGGACAGACTGCGTTGAGCTCATCAGGAGACGTCGCCTACTAGACGTAGGACCCCCAATGTTTGCCATTAGCCTACTTAACGCCGAAAATCCAGCGACAGCCTTGTTCGCTGCTGCTTGGATTTGCTCAGAAAAGCTCATCTTTGAGTCAAGAGTCAACCCGAGGTACTTTACCGCTGATTTTGACTCGATGGTCGACTCGCCGAGCGATATGGGGCGCAGAGTCGGAATTCTCTTTTTAGTCAGGATGACTACTTCGGTTTTTTCCAGTGCAAGGTTGAAATCATGAGTAGTCATCCATCCGCTTACCCGTCGCATCAATATGCCGAGTCTGCTTTGCGCCTGTTCGACAGTGCGTCCAGCAACAAGCGCTGCGACATCATCTGCGTAGCCGACCAGGCGAGACTCCTCTGGCATGTCGAGTTTAAGTAGACTGTCATAGGTAGCGTTCCAGAGGTCCGGCCCTAGGATGGATCCCTGTGCTACCCCCGACGTAACCTCCATCCACCTTTGACCCTCTAGTGTTTCATAGAGCAGGGAGCGGTTCCTCAGATAGTCTCTCAAAATCCGTAAGAGATAGTTCGGCACGTTGAAGAGGTATTACATCACTGGAAGGAGTCAGCTTAATCCCATTTCTTCTATACGCGGCGCACGTGACCGCGCTTGTTTCCTTTCCTCTGCCTTTCGCAATTTATCTTGAATAGATGTGATCATATCATATCTTGAATAGATGCGACCATGAAGTTGACCGCATCCCAATTCTCTTGATGTGCTAGCATTTTCGGCATCAGATTTTCTGGTACCAGCACCTCTCCTAGAGTCTCCTCTAAATTCCTCCTTTCTTCAACAAATCGCGGTCAGTGGGAGAATACATGCTCTGGATCCTCTGGGACGCCATTGCAATTTGGACAGTCGGGTGAGGTCTCCAATTTAAACCTGTGAAGGTATTGTAGATATCCTCCATGTCCTGTGAGAAACTGGGTGAGGTTATAATTAATCTCATCGTGTCGTCTCTCCAACCGCTCCTTAATGGCAGGAATAAGCATGTGAGTCCACCGACCCTTTCCCGAGCATTCCTACCGCTCTTGCCATCTATTTATGGATCTCTCCCTCGCAGCGTTCTTCGTCTACAATAAGGAAGAGATTGGCTTCATATGGTATATATTCGCCATCTCACCTGGCAAGATGTCAATAGACATCATTCCAGAGATGACGAATGCTGCATCATCTGAGACAGTCCTGAAGGCAGAGCATACCTTCAAGGCTGTCATCCTGTAGACTGAATTCAGTTTGCTAGTATTAACTGACATCTGCAACGCCTCGCTCCAAACTGGGCTCGCATAGAGCATGATTGAGGTCACCACCCTGGCTATAAGCAACCTAGAGGTATGCCTTTGCCCTCCCACGTTCGGCATCATCCTCGCCAGGGCCATACTATTAGTGGATGATTTATCACAAACATACTGTATGTGTTGCTTATAGCTAAGCTTCCTGTTTCTCACCACCCCCAAGTATTTGATGGTCGGCTTGGAAGTGATGATATGATTCTCGATTCTAACACAGGCGTAATTTCGCTTCCGGCGCTTAGTGATGAGGATCGCTTCTGTTTTTTCCTCCGCAAGCGTTAGACCAGGTTAGAGAGCTACCAGCATTTGACAGCACTGATTGCCTCGTTTGGGTATAACTCAGTATCTTCGAGATGCTTTCCGACAACAACCAGCGCTATGTCGTCAGCGTAACCCACCACTGTGGCGGAAGGGGAGGATTAAGTACATCGTTGAAAATGATGCTCCACAGTAGTGGACCCAATATGGAGCCCTGTGGGACACCCGCGGAAACAACTTACTCCTGGGGTCCGTCATCAGTGTCATACCAGAGCCTCCTTTCAGTTAAGTAACTATCGACGATAGCAGCGAAATAGGCGGGAAAATCAACCTTCGCCAGATATTTCCGTATTGGATTCCAATTGGCCGAATTGAATCCATTTTTCAAATCCAGGGTTATTACCACGCAATATTTGCTGGTACTACCCTTTTCGTGGATTGCATCTTCGGCCAAGCCATTAACGAATTTGATGGCATCAATGGTTGATCTGGCTTTTCGGATCCCATACTGTCGATTTGAAAGGCCGCCTTGGCTCTCAACAACCGGCAGTAATCTATTATCTATTATCTATGTCCAAAAGACATATGGGTCGGTATGACGATGGAGGTTTACCAGGCTTAGGCAGAAGTAGCAACTTCTGTCGTTTCCATGCCGGTGGAAATATTCCTTCGGACATGCACGCTTCGAACAACTCAGCGAACATGTCCGGCTTGGATTTCATGGCAAGCTTAAGCTTATTCGGTACTCCAGGCCCGGCGCTTTATTGTCTCCTCTTCTACCGCAGATCTCCGGCAGCTCGTCTCTGGTGAGTGGCGGGAATGCCGTCAGAGGTGGTTGGAATGTTTCGGTGCTTTCCTCTTGCTGGGGGAATAACCCCTGGATGATTTTCAGCAAGAGGGTGGGACACGTGATCTGCGGAGATGAACGTCCTCTGAATCGTCCCATCACAATTCCATAAGCTCTCCACCACGGGTTTACGTCCGCTTCTGAGCAGAGCTACTTGAAGCATTTCCTCTTGCTTCGTTGGATGGCGAAGCTTGAGGGTTTGCAGGCTGCCTTGTAGGCGCACTCTTTCTGCCCTTGATCAACTCTACCTACCGCCCTCTGAGCCGCTCTTCTGGCTCGGTGACAGGCTGATCGAAGACCGGTCAGTTCATCGTTCTTCCAGTAGCTTGGTCTTCTACGGGGGAATGAGCACCTCCTAGGCATGGACGCGTCACATGCTTTGGCGATGCATTGAGCCAGATGGACGGCTCTTCCCGTAGAGGCGCCTGCTTTATCAGGTTGATCTAACCACACCTTTATGTTGATCCAAAGATTTTGCAGTTTTGGGCATGATAGCCTCACTGATACCTGATCGCCTCAGTGCTACGGGAGCCCCTCACCCCCATACTTGCAGGATTCAAATAAGTACAGTAGTAACTGCAAACATACAAAAGTAACAACAAACAAGCGGAACCATGGACCGCACATAAACTGGTCCATCGGGCGGAGGCACATCTTCGAAACACTGAGAACCACGTGATTACACCCAAGAAAGGAGAAGTTGGGATATCAACCAGTGGAGCCAAGGTCAACATTGGCCTACTGTGAAGACCGTAACCAATAGAGTTCCAAGTTCAAAAAGCAATTAAAAGCCAGGGTACGTCAGAGGACATCAGGAAGGAGACAGATCTCAGCGGCGCAGGAACTAAATGGTATTTACGCTATCTGAAGGAAGGCCTGAAACTAGAGGTGTTCCTTAATAAATTTCTGAACAGACCTAATCCTTTATTATCGGAGCCAAGAAGGCAGGAAGCAGCGGAAACCAGCCCGCCAGACGGAAATAGTTTCAAGAAGCCTAAACCCGAGCCCAAGAAACGAAAAATCTCAGAGCCGTCAGGTGTGAAAGCAAGAGTGGGGAGACCCGCCATTAGTTATGCTAGAGCAGTAAAGACCATTCGAAAGCCTATACTGTCAAAAGTATTGCCGGAGCAAATACTCACTCGTGGGGAGCAGGAAATAGTTAATGACCTCATCGTCATGGAGAAGTGTGGCTTATAGGGTCAAAAGATCGTGTACACTGACAGACGCTTTCGACCAAGTCTACCAGGATAAGGGTAGACTGCGCGGCGAAGGACACGACGATATTGCTTAGAACTATAGTCCCTAAACTGTCAGGATGGAATGAATGAGACTGTCGACATGTGCTGGGGATGGTATACCAGGGGCACACATAGTAACGGTCCTCCCGAAGCAGCAGCGATGGCCACGGGCAAGCCTCTACGCCTCTTCATCAGTCAAAACATGGAATCCGACGATTTTGCATCTTTGGTCATTTTTCCGACCCGGGTATCGTGGAAATTTTCAATTTTGCTCGATTTCGGTCAGACTCTCCAGCGGCCGATTTTCTTCAATATCTCGCGTTCCAAATGCCGTAGCGTGGAAATTCTTGGATTTCCTGAATCTGGAGCGTCTCCCAGTTCGAAAGAGGTATCTTGCGTACGAATCCGACGATTTTGCATTTTGGACCATTTTCCCGACCCGGGTATTGTGGAAATTTTCAATTTTTCTCGATTTCGACGAGGCTCTCCAGCGGCCGATTTTCTCGTCTATCTCGCATTCCAGATGCCGTAGCGTGGAAATTCTTGGATTTCCTGAATCTGGGGCGCCCCCCTCCGAAAGAGGTATCTTGCGTACGAATCCGACGATTTGGCATTTTTGGCCATTTTCTTGACCCGGCATCGTGAAAATTTTCAATCTCCCTACTTCGGTGTGGCGCTTGGCCGAATCTTCACTAATTGAGTCCACACTGTAGCGCCTTCACATACTCGACATTAGTTCAAACCTTAGCACTCTTGGATTTTTGAGTCTACTCAAGGATGCAGCGCGAAAACTTTAGCCATCACTACCCACCATGCAAAAGACGAGGCTGACGTGCCAAGCGATCTCGACTCCTGAACGGACGTTCTAATTAAGGCTTACGCTTTTTGAAGGCCGCTGGAATCCTTTTATGAGGGCTCCTTCTAGGTTTTCGAGTGACATCCACACCATTTCAAGCTCGACGTCGCGTGGAAGTAATAGGGTACAGAGAAAGAGGAGGATCTAGAGAGCAAGGAAGCGCTTAAAAGAGAAAAACATATTGGCCGCTCTTAGAACCGGACCTAAGAACCCTCAAGTTAAATAATTAGTGCTGGAAGGGAAGTATCAGAGATGATGATGACACCTCCAGTTTTGAGCCCACACACATGTTGCTGAGATAACTAAATACTTGGAAAGGCGTTAATTGCAATGAGAGAATGAAGTTAAATTGATCTCCGCTATTGCAGACTTCATTCAGGATTTGCTCATCAATACCATGGTGCGTCAGGGAGACTGACACGTTGGTGAGGACTACACTCATAACGACCATCAAATAATCATCATTTACGGTGAGGAGACTATACACTGGAAAAGCCCCACGATCGGAACGAATATGTGCAAACCTTGTTGGAGATATGGCTGGACAACCAAACGTAGCAAGTACACAATTCGTTGCCAGCAAACATTCGATTCAAGGAAGCGTGGAAAGCCTACCTCCTATTAGTACACTGAAGTGCTTAGCTGTCATCTTGTGACCACCATACCAGATGAATTGAACCGGGGCGGTAAATAGACTTGATCTGAAAGAAGAAGAATAAGCTTATGAGGCGACATGCCAACATTTCAAGTGGGTGATCCAACGAGGGGACTCTCAGAGGAAGATAGGGCAGCATTTCTACATATCCTGTAGCAGTATCCCCTAGTGCTTTTTCCCTGGTTCCCCTTGCTTCCACGTTGGGTTTGTGCATTTGCAAATTGTCCTACCCATGCCTTCTTTCCAACCAGTCCGGCATGGCAGGGATCAATTTTTTGGGTGGTACCATCGCTGCTGCCATCGTTATATTTTTTCGCCATCTCTACTGCCAAAATGTCAATCGGAATCATTCCCGAGACAACAAATACCGCATACAGCCAAACAAGGAACCAAGAAACAACATCGGTAATACACGGTATGAGTTGCCCCACCTAGTTTCTTTTAGAGCAGAACATCCTGCGAAAATCTAGGCAGATGTACTGCCAAATTGTGATATTTGGGGTCATTACAGGACTGCCAAAAGTACAAGGGTAATTTTGAAGATTTGTTCCTGATAGTTGTGTTGAACCATACTTTTCACCCATCTGTGTCTGTCAGAAGTCGACATTAGAACCAATCCACCTTGTTTTCCTGGTCCTGCCTTAAAAATGTATAATAAACAATAAAAATTGATGAATTCACCTGATCCTCCGCTTGCATAGACCGAGTCACTTTTTTACCCATAACTATTCATCGCATAGGCCATCCGAATAAAGCAACTTTCTCTCCAACCGCAACGTTCTCCATCTTAATTCGCTCCATTTGCGTCACGATTGCTACAACAATCACGTTTTATTTTCCAGGATATGAAAAGATATTTCGTCCTTTTTCTTGAGAAAAAAAAAAGACCATTACGATTACACCTTCCATCCGACGATGTCTATTTATTCAACTAAAATATTTCAGTTAGCGTGGATAAATCGTAAGGAAATGCCAGTTCCGGCTCTCACTGCTATCCTTGCGTTTTACAGAAGGATAAAGTTGGAAAATATCTTAATGCTGCACACTTTGCCCGATATTATCCAATGATGATATTTTTAGTGCTTAAAAGCATTTCGTGGTTTAGACTCTTTGACGATTTTTATTGCTTCGAGAATTCTTTTATTGTTTTAGGACGTAGGAGATGGGAAGTGCCCTGTGGTTAAGTAAAAAGTTCTATTTACATGATTTAAGTAGAGTTGAAGCTACGCTGAAAATTTAAGCCAGCTATGGATTTTCCTGCCAGGGTATTTGTTCCAAAAATTTTGCTAAGTACATAGTGTGATTTTCGTCTTTGGATACAAAGAATGGCTTTCCACTTGCCCCATCATTCATCCTCATAAATCTGGAAGCTTTTGCCTGTTACATCCCCACAGTAATCACACCAACACTGCTCTATGCTTCTATCTAAAAAAGGCTAGTGACTTTGTTCTAAAAAATGTGGTGGGTTACGAAAGAGTGGACCTACTCCCTCTTGCTGAAACTACAAGAAGAAAAACGTACCATCTGATGTAGACTCCTGCACCATGCACTTCCTGGAATACAGGGAGCTGAAGCTGGATGAATAGTCGTGCTCGGCAGTGGCCTACCCCAAAGAAGCATTTTAAGCCTTCTAGTTTTCAATCTGTGCAAAGCCTCGCTTCACTCTAAACTCAATGCATCAGCTGACATCTGCCAATACGCTGATGAGCTTATCATCCTTGCTATGGATACAGGAGATGATCAGGTAGATAGGCTACAAAAGGCAGGTTGAACTCTTTGTGAACAAATGTAACACCCTGAAACTCCCAGTGAAGAGAGATAAGTCTAGCGTCATTGAGGAGAAATAATGAAAAACCAAGTAAAATTTTGGCACATCAGTCCCTTCTAAAATAGCTACCGGGGATAGCATTTCTGGGCAGGACAATTACGAAATCCCTATCCTTGAAAGATCACATCAATAATATAATCATAAAGCTGAAACAGGCTTCGAAACTAGTAAACTTTGTCACAGATTTCTCATGGGGATTAAGACCTGAGAGGGCTATAAAACTTTTTAGGACCAGTGCTTGATTATGGTGTTGTCTCCACGCTTTGATGCCCAAATACCTGGAACAACAAAGTAGCCACGATTGTGACGTCTCAGTTGGAAAGATGCTTAGGTTTAACTAAGTCTTCACCACATCATGTGGCCTGTGCTCTGGCCAGTGAACCCGAGGCCAGCCCTAACCAGCGGAAGAACCATGATTTCATCCTTTGAAGCTGAGGATGTACTATGGGTGGTGCAAAATAAAATTAAGAAGGACTGACAAGATGAATACCAGCAGCTGAAATGAGTAAAAGTGTTCAAATATTTGCGAATCACACTAGACTAAAAACTACTCTGGAAAAATTGGGATGCACCGCGAAAATGTTGCACTGGATATAGACTGAAATAGTAAAGCCACTGATTGTCTATGGAGAAGTAACCAAGGCAGACAGAACTAAACTCAGCACAATAGCCAAAGAGTTATGCAAACTTCAAAGATTGACTTACGTGTGCATCAACGGGGTAATGTCCAATGGTATCCCTAAGGGACCTTTTGGGGGTACATTATTGTTATGTTTACTGACAGCCAAGCGACTAATACATCGCTTGAGTCCTATGGGCACCTATGGCACGGAGGACCTCCAAACATCAACACCCGTTGGAATCAAATGAACGAGCAATTTAAGAAATATAAAAAACAAAAAAAAACAACAAAAAATGGGGACCCCGTATCATTAGAGCAAGGCACATCTCCACGATAGTGAGAACCAGGTGATTACCCCTGAGAAGCGATAGGTTGGAGAGTCAAGTGGCGCACTCAAGGTCAACATTATCCTATCTCGAACACGCCAGCCAAAAAAAGCAGTGAACAGCAAAAGTGAGCCTGAAGTCAGTCTATCAGACGTGAGAAAGGAGACAGGCCTCGGTGGTGCAGGAACTAAACGGTATCTGTAATGTTTGAAGGAAGGCCTGAAACCAGGAGGGATCCTTAAGAAGGGTTAGGATACACCAACGTTTTCAAAAACGGAACTAAAGATGATGGGGGAAGCATAGATCAGTCTGCAAAGGGGGAATGCTCCCAAAAACGCCAAATCCGAAGTTCAGGAAGAAGAAAGTCCCCGGTAGGTCAGGGGTGAAAGTGGCGGCCAGGAGACCTGCCGTTAATGCGCTATAACAACGGGTAATCAGAATATGGTGAACGGTATTACTAAATGTCCTTCTGAAGGCAGAAAATTGCTATTTTAACTGACAGCCAAGAAGCTTCTAAGGTATTTAAGTCCAAATGGGTGAATTCTAAAATGGTATGGGAATGCCTTAATAGGCTGAAGTTTGTTTCGATCAATTTGGTCTGGATACTCTGGATTCCATATTAAGCTTGAAGTAATAAGGCAGCGGGCGAGCTAGTCAGGACCACCACTCCGAGCTCCTTTTTTCCAGTGCTCGAAGTTGCTGCACCACCAATGCCAGTGCCGATGCAGGAGCGAATTGATCCTAAAGAAATTCATCTGGCCGTACGTAAAAAAAAACATCATGTAATGCGTGCGAACATGCCTATCATGTCAAACCAGCAAAGCCAAAGTCAAAGTTTCTGGTACCAGAGCGCTAATTCCAACAAAAGTTCGCCAGGACATAGTGGGCCCCCTGCCACAATCCAACGGGTATCGCTTCTTGCTCACCATAATAGACTGGTTAACATGCTGGCCAGAGGCAGTCCCTCTTCAATCCGCCGATGAATATGCCGTTTCGGATTCCCGGAGGTCATCACCACCGACCAAGGCAGCCAGTTCGAGGGTCAAGTATTTGTGGCCTTCACATGTTTGATCGGCTGCACAAGAGCAAGGACCAGGATAGCACAGATCACGCAACTCAGCATTAATGTGAAAAGAAAAAAACAAAGGAATAGAAATCTTCAACTCAGTCTTATTCGGATTACGAACGACCACCAAGGAAGATATAGGATGTGCCCCAGGAGAACTAATGTATGGAACGTCCCCGGGCATCCTCGAAAAATGTATATTCACATATATCGACGCACCCGACCCCCCACGCACTTCGCCAGAGCCTTGCTTGGAGGGTGTGCGCTCCCAGTCGTGTGAGGATAAAATAGGCTGGGCTATAACCAGCTACTCCCCCCCCCCCTCTTAGAAACTTCCCGGCCAGACGGATTAATACCAGTCATAGTATAAAGGAAACAACAAAGGGTTGCGCAGTGGCATTTCGAGATTTACCAGAGCTGTATATCTTTTTGGGATACATACCACACTCTTGAAGATGAGCATGGTATTCATATCGAAAGCGGGCAAATACGACTATATATCCGCGAAGAAGTTTCGACGAAACTGCCTCACTTCTTTCGTAGTGAAGGCCTTAGAGGGCATCTTGGATATCCAAGGACGATTATGGAAAGAATGCCCTTCTCTATGCTCGAACATGCCTACCTCAAAGGCAAATTCACAGAAACCGCTCTCTGCGAGGTCATTACATGCTAGTTGGCTTCTTGAGGAATCCTTAACCAGTATTAAATTGGGGGGTGTCTTACGCATTGTATAATATTGATACTAAAAACCAGGATAATAATTCCCCAAACGAGGGATCCGTGGACCAAAAAGCCGTGAGAGTAAGCTGCCCTCCATTTGGTCCGGTCCAACAGCAAGTGATTGTGGACTTAGGATCCCTCACTTATCCTTAACAGGATAATCTAGTTTGATCTGTGAGAAAGCTACTTGACCAGAAGTGCTCCTACTAGGGAATTGCCGTCTCTCCAGTGCTCTGGTGGATAGTAAAATTCTACGTATATTGCATAAAAGCGGGGTGAAAGTGACTTGGTGATATCGGCGTCAGGGATGTTCCGCTCTATTAAGAGGGATATCATGGAGGGAGCGTTGAGAAGCCATGCGGTGGGCCACAAAACCTGGACTCGGAATAAATCCGAACTCCGGTCGAGGATTTTTCTCTGCATGTACACAGCGGTGGTACGTCCACCTTGACATATGGTTCTATTGTGTGATAGCAGGCGTTGGGCAAAAGGTGCAATAGGACAAAAATAAAACACTGAAGAAGAGGAAGAGGAGGAAGAGGAAGGAATACTGTATTTGTATCTATTTCGTTAAATCTTTTACCTATATAAATAGAACAAATCTTAATAGGATTTAAAGAACCGCATCTGCAGGTGCTTTGCTGGCCTGCCCAGCAAATTCTCCCAATGTACTCCTACATACCCACGCCCTAGAACTCCATGTTAAATACATTGTTGGACTCAGTGCTATCAGACTAAGTCAGACCGAATTCTAGATAGCGAAGCCCAACGACTATACTAATATCCTGGAAGGAGTACCTCGGGAACACTGCGCATTTCAAACGGACTACGCCATGCGCAAGATGAACTTCACGAGCAACTTTGCTGTGGACTTTCCAACCAGGGCAGAGTAGATGACCGGCGTGGTGTTGCGAGGCTTTGACATAGTATTCTTCACCGATGGATCAAAGATGGTCTGTGGAGTTTGTGCGGAAGTTTCCGCGAATATACACAGTGTGTCCGGCACGGTTTCCCAGTATACGCCAGTGTATTCCAACTAGAAGTGCTGGCGGCATTAATAGTCTGTCGTTCCCCAACATAATATAGCCATTCTGACCGACAGCCAAACAGTCATTAAGGCCTTGTGCTGAACGGCAAGATCCTCCAGTTTGTTAGGGCAGTGCAGCAACGTGCTGAACAGTCTGAGCTGCACGCACGAGTTCACCTTACCCTGAGTTCCCGGTCATACAGGGGAATAAGCGGACCGACAAACTGACCAAGCGGGGCAGTCCTTCGGTTAGCAGCTGACCGCAGACGACGAAGACCTGCAAACTTCACCAAATCAAGGAGGATTTGGCCCACTTATAACAAAGCTCGATCGCGGGAACTCTTGTGAGAACTACGGAGAAGAGAGAGAAGTCTTCAGAAGCTTGTTTTTGGATTGCCCAGCACTGGCTATGGACACTAGCTAAGCGATTCTTTGAGGACCTCAGAGAAATCTCTAGTTGCCAGGTGGGAGGACTACTTTCCTTAGTGAATGATGCTAGCTTACTCTGAAAATTTGAGCAGGTTGGACTCTAACCTCTTGTCATGGTTGTAGGAGTTTGTGGCATCAGAACAGCGCAAGATGGCGCTAATTGGGCTCCAAGGAGCTGTCACTAATACCTACCCTACCTGCAATTGTGTTTTTTAAGGATTGAAACAATCCGGAATCAGGATTTAAATGAAAAAATATGAAGGCAGACTGATTCAATGAAGTAAATGAGGTAATTCTCCATAGACCGGTAGAGCCGAACTGTCAACGGGAGCAGTCAATTTGTGGTTACCATTTATGGACACCTTACTTTTGGAGCATCTAACGAGTTATCCATAGTTTTTGGTTTTCCTGACCTATACGGATTGATTCAAAGGGGTGACCCCATGTCCTGCTCACCATATCAAAAATTTCCTTACTTTAAATCAAATGTTCAACCATTTCTTTTTCACTTTACGATAAATCCAACTGATAAGTTGATAACAAACATGCCCGAAAAATAAAGGATTCATTCATTTCAATAAAAATTATTTACAAGCGCTCTCTTTTCCTCGACAAAGCAGGGAAAGGTGCAAAAATACAACATCCCCGAAAGAAATTGCTTGTCAAGAGCACGTGTAATATACAAATGATGTCAGGATGAATTCAATGGCAAATCTGATTTAGGTTTTGCCATTTCTACTGATAGTCTGCCAGTATGCCACCCTCACTCTATGTCGATTGCGATTCACACAAAAGCATGAACTCGTTGATAAAAATGTTTACAAATAGCATCCCCTACGTACTGTACTCACTGGAAACCATTTTTTCGTTGGAAAGGAAAGAAAAAAAAATGAAATCGAGCGAATGTCATAGTAAATTTATTTTTCGGATCAAGTGAAAACAGAGAATCGTCTGTTTTACAGGAGATTCAGGGAGTATGAGGAGATGAGTGTGGAGGGTGGGTAGGGATAGGGGAAGTACTGTAAATAGATAAATATCAGGAATTTCGGTTGTGAAAAGCGTTCATTCTCCGAATTAATGAGAGTATATTTATGTGATGGGAAAAAAAGCATTTCTATCACGTGCTGCTGACCCATTTGAATATGCATCACGTATGCGAATTTGTTTTTCAATCGGAGAATATTGTTCGTCATAATTGACGCCTCATGGAGGATGAGGATTGATAGCCTCCGGTTGATAGGGACTTCTTGGATATATGGTTCGCATTGGCTCCTTGGTGGAGTAAAGAGCATAAACCACACCTCTGCACCATCATTTGCGACTCAGCCCCCCAACCCCCCACGACTTCATGGGACACCCCCACTCCTTCTCTACTGTTCAGCGTGAAGTGCCCTTGGGGCGAACCACTCGTCGACCACCTTAAGATAGTGGATTCAAGTGTATGGCGTAGACAACGTTGGAATTGTCGACCCTCCTTAATAAGTGACCTATCTACTGCCACCTCTGCCTTCCCATAACATCAAGTTAGAGGTACCAAGGGAACCAAGTTCATCGTTTCAGATAATATCAGGGTAGCATACTTCGACGATACATCACAGGTGAGTGTTGATGAAAACTTGGAGTTAAACTCGCTGCTCACATTATCGAAAGCTTCCCTCAAATCGATAAATAGCAATTAAATTCCGAAATAATCCTTATGGTGTTGATGTGGCCAATAGAGAAGGATCTGGAGCGGAAACCAGTTACACCGGATGTGCTAGGGTTGAGAACCTTCAGTTGCCCGTAATCGAAGGATTTGTGATCACATACCATCTCTTTTGTGATGTGGTACACACTTCAGAAATCACAGTATTCTGCGGCATTTTCTCCTTTCCTGGCCAGCACAATAAGAAATCCCCTTTTGTTACGGCGCACTCTACATTGAACCTCCTCGGATTATACTCGGTATCGGAGTTCGAGCGCACCACACCCGCCCTCACTCGCAGCGATCAATGAAGCCTTCCAACTATTTTGTTCATCGATCCGCTTATACGATTCCGTAGTCACCGCGGTCCCTCGGCACATGGCCGACGACCTGTGTAGCACCCGAAAAAAAAGCAATTCTGATGGTGGCCCAATGCTCATCGATATTGTCAAGCGGGTTACTCAGTATATTCGCCGTTCGATCAACAAGATAGCACTGGAGCCGGCTCATACAAGCAGTCGATATTGAATATTCATCTGATTCCTCGTGTGGTGTCGATCTGTAGAAATCCAACTGACCTTATGGCAGGCTCTGTGCTCGAACAATGTGCCACCAATGGCGTCTGCTACGACTCGATTTCCCAGAGTAAAAGAGCAATTTCTATAAGTTTGAAAAGAAAGAGGGAGGGGAAGAGAGAGTAGTGAGCAATTTGTATTAAATTTTACCAGAAGTGTCAGTTCGTCCAATATGGTCATCTCAGCCATCTTTCTTGAGAGTTTTGACTGACTATCCCTTTCCGATTGAAAAGAACAATTCTAATCTAAGGAATGGCGTTTCTGATCCCCGTTTCTCTCGAGCGCCTTCTGCTTTGTCATCAAGGCAAAATCTCTTGATATCAGTGAAAAATGTAGATCCTCTCTCGATAGATAACTAGTATTGTGACTCTCTCCCACGGTCAGCATTCTGCAGGCTACCTTTCTTGCCAATATCTGTTGTTCTATATATTATATAAGTCAAAAAGGACCTCTAAGGGGTTCCGAATAACTTGTTACCTATATTGCTAGAGTTAATTCTTTCTGCCCATATTACATCAAAGGTGATCCATTGGGCCTAGAAATACTTCCGAATAGTTGATATCATCTTCTTCTTCTTCTTTAACGTCTGGCCCATGTAACTTAATGGTCCTCACATTTTTAGCTTAAGCTTCCTGGTGGAAAGAAGCTTTGTTCAATTGTTTTTTGGTCAACGGATACCTGACGATTTTCTCGCGGAAATGTTGATTGTAACTCCTGCGGTCTCTACAGGGCTGCCTCTTCCACTCACAATAAATTGTAGAGAGCAGGCTGATTTCCGCTTTGGATCATCCTGCTCTTCATTGATTTCGAGAAGTCTTTTCGATATTGTGAGGAAGGAATGTATTTGCAATGCATTTCAGATAAGTATTATCAGAGGAAGATGTGATCCGCATACGTGGTCCCCCACGCCAACGAACTGTCACCTCGTCACTCAAACACCTTGACTGCGCCGATGACATTTGCTTACTATCATATTGAGTAATTTATCTTGGCCAAATCAATTTGGAGAAAGAAGCTGGCAGAGTCAGATTGAAAGCAAATATCAACAAAACCATGGTCTCTGGAATAATGGGTAACCGCATCCTTCCTTTAGGCACAATATCAAGGAGGACGATCAATTTGTCTATTTTGGTAGCTTTGTTTCTGCAGGCAATGGCACCCAACTTGATGTCATCCGACATGCTAACAGCGCAAGATCCGTCTTCTCTTTTTGTCTAAAAGCTGCAGATACTTCAATAACGACAGCAAGTTGAGGGTTTTCGGCACACATGTATTCTCTGTGCAGTTATATTGAAGCAGTACAGGTAAAGTGACCCCTACTGCTACTCAAAACCTGCAAGCCTCCATTAATATCTGTTTCCGTAATTTTATTGGTGTACTCTGCGTACCGGCCAGGCCCCGTAAATCTGCTAAATAGACGACGAAATTGGCCGTGGTAAAATCTCACTTTAAGAGAGGATGACGTATGCATTGATTAATCAGAGTGGATCGCCCTAGAAGCGCATGGTACAGGACAATTGAAGAGCAATATAGGCTTTTTCACAAGACGTAGAGAGAGAGAGAGCTAAATCGCATATCGTATCAACAATGAAGCATAAAACCTGGGAACGCCTGCTGAAGTAACACCAACAGCTCTACTCCCAAACTCTATCTTTCCCTCCACGTGGTGACGACTGGAAGCGCTTTCTTACCGAAAAGCTGCAGACGAAGAAGGATGAAGGCGAGTCCCCCGCACGTAAAAGTGAGACAAATCGTATCAAGTGGCTCTCCAGGTTAGGTGAGGTTGACAACCCTACGTGGAAAACAACTTGTTACGAAGCCACAAAAGGAATCTCGGACTGGATTGACAACACAATGACGAAAACGAAAACGGAATAACGATTTACGCGTTTTCTCATGGAACGTACGGCTTGTGGGAGAAAAGCTACTACACCACATATTATAGTGGCCATTAAGTAAACCATGCGCCCTGAGTAGGTTTCTTATTCAGTCAAAAAATGAAACATATATCGAAAGCGCAATCGCCGAGGCGCAGAAAGACGACGCAGAGCTTCAGAGGCTGAAAACAAACTCCAAATACAAGTTCGAGGAGTTTCCTATCTTCGACTCAAACTCTTAATTAGAGAGTCTCTTCGATGCCTAAGACATTGGACCTTGGCTATTCATTCCGGTCATTTTTGCAAAGAAGTATTTCACGAAGTACATGATCTTGTACACCCAAGGCAGCAAAGCGACAAACCGCTTAGTTACTGGAAAATACTACGTCCATGAACAAGAACGTAAACTCTTGGGCCATACTGTGCATTGCATGCCAGAAGTGTAAAATCAACAAGCACGTAAGAAAAGAAGTAGGCGTATATCCTTGGTCGACCAAACGCTTCCACAACATCCATCTCGACATCATTGGCCCTTTGCGAAACTTGCACGGATACAACTATTTCCTCATAATCATCGACAGGTTTACACGGTGGGCCGTAGCAATATCTGAGAATGATATTGCTGCACAATTATATGCCGAGGTCCTCTGTCGAGAGTGAAGGAGGTAGGCAAGCTCCTTGGGTTTAAACGTCATTAGGGCGGACGCTCCCCGGAGGTAGCTGCACACACCATTCGAGGGTCCCTTTAAAATCCTGGGAAGATTACGTTGACAGCACATAGACACAGGTCAGCGGAGGAACTCGCACAATTTCAACCACAACGATCCTTAGGGTCAGTCCAACAGCACATTATGGACATGGCGATGAAAAGGGAGCCATAAAAAGGACAAGACAATGTGGCCTTACGAAAAAGTGAAAGGAAACCAATATGGACAAGGGAAGATACCCACTTGAGAAAATAGTCATAACACATGGTACATACAAACTGAAAAGGGTTCAAACCTATAGTTTCGTTACCCCGGGTTCGAATCACGGTCGTCATGGCTATCTCTGCTCATTTTTAAGCTTTGCCGCTGCCTCACATTACCTGAAGTATTTCATGCTAGAGGCAAGCGGATGTTTCATCGTCGCAGGATATTTTAACTTATGGTCTACCGAGTGGGGAGGCAAAGTTTTAAACGACTCCAGGTTGATATTGCTGAAAGCTTTTTCTTTGCTGTTCTTGGTAATGTCGGCAATGGTATACCAGAGAAACATAGAATAATATCTGATGAAGCAGTGGAGACCGAAAATGTTTGGAGGTCTAACTAGCATATTTAGGGAAAACTCTGGGTTGAAGAAAAACCTGGACAAATTGTCAACAATATATATATAGTTAAAAAAGCTCGCGGACCCTCTTCCCGCCCAACCGGACCGAGGGGCGACCTACCTAAGGATGGGCTGAAGGCAACATCCAAAGGCCCGCATCACAGCGATGATGCGTTTTAACGCAAAGTGTGTGCGACCATGCGAAAATGTATTACTACATCCCGATTGTCGCAAACACTTCAGCCAATGACGCGGAGGTTCTACACTACAGAGACATGGATCTTATATCGAAGACAGTGCGGATCAAGACTGAAACCCATTAGGTCAGATTGTTACCGGACAGGACTCTTCGGACTATAGCAAAGGTTGCAAGGATAACCGCTTTTTGCATCTCCATGTATAGTCCAGCCCTAAGATCGAGCGTTTTCAGCGCTTTATGTAAGTTCTGCGGGACTAATCCCGTCGCTGAAATTATCACTGGGACTACTTCGATCTTTTGTAGTCTCCAAGTCTGCTTCATATCGTCTGCCAAGGGGCCGTAGTTTCGGATTTTTTCGTGCTGTTTTTCAACAGTGTTCCGGTCCAACGGTACGGCTACATCGATTATAAAGCACGCTAGGTCTTCCGAAGCAGAACTAGATCGGGTATGTTATGATTAACACTGTGGTCGGTGGCAATAGTGTGATCCCACAGTAGTTTAACCCGATCATTTTCCAAGATTCTCTGCGGAGTATACTTATAGTAAGGATGGTAGGTTGCCACTAAGTTATACTTCAACGTAAGGTTTTGATGGAGAATCTTGCAGACGGAGTTATGACGATTGGTGTACTCGGTACTGCTCAACATCCTGCACGCAGATGTTATGTGCTGGATGGTCTCCTCTTCACAGTTGCATAACCTACAACTGGAGTTGGTAATTGAGGAGTCGTGAAGAATGTACCGTTTATAATTTTTTGTTGGGAGCGAAGCATCCTGAATTGAAGTTAGGAATGCTTCGGTCTCATAGAACAGTACACCGTTTGTCAACCATTTGTTGGAGGCTTCGATGTCAATGCCTGACAACAACAAATTTTTTATATGACCTCCGTGAATGGGTTTCTCTTTCCACATGTCGATCTTCTGTTGGACTGAAGTAACATTCGACATGGGATCCCATTCTCTGCTTCTTAAGTTCAAAGGAGATAATTTATTATCTGCCATGACGGTAGCCTGGTGTATTTGGCTAGAGGATTGTTTCTCATAGAAAAAATCACGAAGAGAATGCACTTGATTGCAGTGCAACGTTTTTAAATCAAGTACCCCCCTTCCTCCCTGATAACGTGGGATAGTGATCCTCAATTTTTCGGCAGCTCTATTGTGCATGTTGTTGTTTGCAAGAACTACCCTTACCCGTCTATTGACGGTAGCCTCGCATGAACGCATAAGGTGTGGGAGCCACGCTGCTTCTAAATTGCAACGACTGGATTCGCTCCAAACACTTCTCCAGGAGTCTTCTGCCTGATCCAGATTGAGGTTACTTTCCCTATCTGAGCTGGTGAGATTTTTGTAGAATCCCCGTTGGTTCTGGAAGAACAAGGTGTTGTCTGTCCTTCGCTGAAAGCTTTTCTGATACCTACGGATGCGATTGGAGCATACCGCAAGTTTCTGCTTTAGCACCTCGAGGATTTCTGCGATTGGCATATCATTGGACAGATGGTAGTTTCCAATGATGTTCGCAACGCATCTGTGCACTCTTGGTGATGGATTTCCAAGGAGTGCTTGCGTCACACGACCAATCTCCTTTGTCAACTTTTCGACTCTTTGTTGAGTCGAAACACCCAGAACGGTAAAGTCCTTCTGCGCATACCTCTGTTATTCGCTCTAAGATGTTGGTTATGGAGACGAATAATCGTGGCAGCTGCAGCGTAGATCAGGCTGTGAACCTCTGTAGCAGTAATCTCGCTAGCCAAACGATCAGCCAAAATTCTGTCAACGGCAGCAATGATGTTAGTAGTTGCCGAAATAAACTTCAGTTTTGGGATCTTTGGCCTAGCGTCTGGGAGAATCTCAGCATACTCTGTGAATGCGACCTGGAATGCGGTCAATGCCTCATTATAAATTGGGTCGACATCCCCAGTTACTAAGCTTCTCCTGACTACTGGATTCATGGAGTGCCTTACAGGTGGAGTACTTGTGTTACTCCTTTGACTAGTCCGGTAATTTGATGACTCCAGCCCGAGCTCAAGTGAAACCTCTTGGAAGATTTGTTGCCTAGTTCGTAAGGCAACTCGGTTGTTATTCACGATCACCCGGTACTGGTTGACGACATTCTGTTCCGGAACATGACTTAGCTCCGGAAATCGGGTTATGAACGCGTCATGTAGTCGATGTCTGTACCCTGTAATAGGCGCGGACGATAAATTCGTTGAGTTGGTTCGTCTAAACCATACGACGCCTAGGTCTCCCGTCCCTGGTGGTTGACGGCATAACCGCCAAAACATCCAAGGGCGAAGAGCCGCTCTGATATTGTTGAACGACCCTTAACCGTGTTGGGTACTGTCTTCGTGTCCCTGGGGTCCCATTAAAAGAATTTAAATTGTTTTCCCCAATTTTATTCCCACGAGTATTGGGGAGGCAGTCAACCCTGCAACAGAGCCCCAATGTTGCAATGCCCCATGGTTACCTCCAAAGGTAGGGAAGGTATTTGAAGGGGAGCCGCTGAAATACAGTGTAACGTCACTGCAATTCATCCGATAGGCGCGTCGATCCCTTCACCCCGGATTACGGATTTGTTAAGGAGGTTTACTCTCCCTAAACCGGAAGAATCGGTAAGGGAGGACGAACACAAAGGGAAACGTTCTGCTTGTCCGCGGCTACTTATTTACAAGAATAACTTGCGATATTCGTAGCTGACCCGGTGGGTCATGTCATTATCCGCAACCCATGACACGCGCCTGGTCGCATGCAGCTCTGCGTTTGCAACTCAGGTGAGGATAAACCTGATACGCCATATATTTATATATATATGCGACGGTGCAGAAATAATGTCCACAGACTACACAAACCTGGTTTAATGAGAAATTAAAGCAACTACGTAGGAGGCGGATTATGTAGACAAGAAGAAATTAACAGCATGCAAATAATAAGCTGGTTATTTCACAAAAAAGGGCGATACATAAAGCTTGTCGGAGAAACTTGCGAAAAGCGCTTTGTGAAACCGAACTAAATTCAATAAGGGGACTGTGTGAAGTGGAGAGAAAGGGTCCTGTAGATCAAGTGCCTAATTTTATTACAATATATAGAAACGAAGTTGATGTCCTTAGAAAACACCCACCAGAGGATATTCGAGTTCAGACAGAAGATAAGCTTACCATTACTTGCTCAAAGTTAGGGGTTGACAAAGCTTCTGGTCTGAGCAGAGTACCGTGCGTGGCTGTGAAAGCCGCAAGCAAGAGCGTAGTCACACATTTCCGCTTTGAATATCTGACTGAAGGAGAATGGTTTCCTGAGTTAATGGGAGAAGCACACACTAATGCTGTTGCCAACCAGTGTCAAACCACCCCGAGAGCCATTCTTGTTCCATTTTCTTTACTGGATAGCATGGGAGCTGCTGGAGTGCCTTCTACGCTACAGACTACTTCCAATTGTAGAGGAAACTGGAGGCATGTCACAGTGACAGAGTTAATCAAAATCCTGGAAATTTTGCAACCACTTCCATCCATAACAACATTCCCGAGAATTAACTGTCTTCCAGTTCAAGAAATCCCCAAAAACTACTTTAATTTCTGGTTCCTCAAATAATTTCCCTTTAAATGCAAATGTCTTTCCACCCAGTTTCCAAGCATCTTAAAATCAATCTGACTTAATTTAAAATCAATTCAGCGCCCACTTAAACCGTTCCACAACTCCTCAAGGTCCCAAGGGAAGATTACAGGAACAAGAATAATAGCCACATCAGTAGTCGCACTAAAAGCGATTCAATCGGTTCAGCGTTCAATGTTTTAAGGAAGCACATTACCATACAACTTGAGGGCGCCTACCCTAGTCCCGACGGCGATATTGTACATGGACCAACTCTCGACGTCCTCAGAGGATAATAACAATGGCGGAACAATTCATTGTCGTAATGAGAATAATAAAGCCTTCAGCCCCGATTGCTTCAACCAAATCCAACTGATTCTGAGTGACTGAGTCAATCGAAGTGGTCGTCATTCGAATCAATTCATTTGAAATTTAAATGTAATTGAGTCGTACGGACTGCATTCAAGCCGGCTCCAAAAACGATTCAATCTTTTGAGGGGGATTTCCATAAAAACGCTATTAAGTAGTCATTTCGCTGGATAATATGGCCCCCGAAAATGTTAAAGGAAAGGTGCCATAAATTATCCGATGCCATGACGTCAATCCGCGCGACCAATCCAATTAGGTCGTTGTTAAGTCACAAAAGCGTAATTCTCCCAAAGAGGAGCGCATCGCATTGTCTGGAAAGTTACTACAGACGTAAGGAGACTTTTCGTAAGTTCCCATGGGGGTCTTAAGGGCCACGCGTACTTCTTGTCTCCATTCGCATACTTTCCCGGGAAAATTGATTTGAACGTTTCGAGCTCTTTTCGTTACGAATATGGCTCCTTGTATGTGGCCCATTCACTGAACAGTGCGATCCTTGGGGTAATATCAGACAATAATCCCAGCAACAGTCGCTAAATGAACTCTCGCCTTTATCCTTGCTCCACACAGACGATAGCATAAAACTGTTACAGAATTTTTGATATCAAGCATAGATAAAAACGCTTATTGCCCCGGCCCCTTGGCTTGCTGGTCTTCTGGAGCTGGAGAATCGATAAACCGATTAAAAATAATTACAAGATGCTCGGGGCGAATCTTTGATGTGTGTCTTTTGGGGCCATCTCACATGATTTTGTGGCATTCTGGGTCGCAGTGATTACGGAAAAATGCCAAGTGACGGAAGTTTAGCATGTAAAGCGTTTTAATGAGATTAAAGTATCTTTCATGCTGAAGGAGTGACACTAAAGGATACCGGCGGCTTGACAAAAGGATTTCAATTACCAATAGGAAGTACCGAGCTCTTGCAGAGGCTTCCGGAAAGTAATGGAATTCAATTTCCAGGAAGATGATGAATTGGGAGTATCTGAAGTGTTCCAAATTTTCGGTTATTACTTATCTTGAAGCCAGTACTAAAGTGAGCCACGAATTTTGAAGAACTTCACTCCCCCAATGCCTGCCTTGTATCCAAGTTTTATTGCATCCCAGTTGTGTCGTGAGCGCTAACTAACGCGCTCGTAATGAACATCTAACAAAGATGTATGGCCACGACATTTACAACTATTCCATTTCATCTTGTTCAGGTGATAGATACTCAGATGTCACCGCTGGGTTGGTTTCATACTTCGACAGATCCACGTAGGGATGTCTCACTGGTGGTCTGCTGGTGGTCTCCAAGAACTAGCTGGGACCAGTTAACGAGACCATAACAAGGCATCATTTAGAGGTCGTTCGTGCCTTTACGGGGCTATGTAATTGGATGAATGCGACGTGTGCAAGGTGACATGACGATAATTTTCCATAGAACATCAATTAGTGTCCACTTGCGGGCGAGAAGATACTGCGAACTCGTATATGAAGTTGTTGGCGGTGATGGCACTGACTAGCGCACTAATTGCTGTCTATTGGCGACAATAAGTCTTCATCAGACAACGATAAAGGTGACATGAATGCATTTTACGTGTCATGAACATATTCTTATTTATCTGAAATTCACTATGGGTTAGTGAAATTAAGATGAGTTTATGGAGAAGATGACATGGTAAAAATTAACTTCTTTCGTGCGGAGGAAATAAGTGAGCAGTAAATGTTGAGGATTTCAAATTCGAGCAAATACTAGCTGTCTTCAGCCCAAACTCGGAAGTTGGTGAAGATTTCATTCATTAGATATGCATAGGCATAGCCGTCTATTTTCCTCTTATTTCTAATAAATCGACAGTGTCAAACTCCGGGTTGGGCAAATTTTAAAGCTGGCCTCTGGGAGTTTGCTGATACTGGGCTTCAACGACAAAACCCGCGACTCCTTACCCGCCAGATCTAGGGACGCAGATGGAATTTGACGCGCCGTGCACCTCTCTTCATCGAGACCTTAGCGCCGGAGAAAAAGGTTTTAGCCTGAACACGGAGACATTCTTGGGCCTGTCGTCGATAACAAGCCTAAAGAAGTGCTCCCCTCTGTTTAGTACTTCATATGGCCCTCATAAGCGGGTTACAGGGACTTCCGGAAACATCCACGGGGGGCGTTAACCATCGTCGACAAATGACGGGATGGCGGGGGTGATTTTACCTTGGTTACCGTGTACCGGAGCAAGTGTAAAACCCTAGTGGTGGAAAAGGCTGACCTGGAATCGAACACACGACCGCTAGGCTGTCTCTCCACCGTATACTAGCTCGGCGAAGCTGGCAACTATTCACGATAGGCTATACGTAGACCAAGTAGCGGATTGCGGGTGGTACACAGCCGTTCGATTATGAGAACAGGATAAACTCAAACTGCATTCCCAGGTCAATAATGACTTCGACTGGAGTTCCAAAGCAAGAGACCCCTTCCGGACAAAGGGCCTCGTCGCACGATTGTGCAGAAATGTCAGTCAGATATATTGCCTTAGACCAGCGCGTGAACTTATCGATGATTGTGAGGCAATACTTAAAGTCATGCGAGTCTCGCAAGGGCCCAATGATGTCGATGTGGATCGTCTGAAAACGCTTGGTAGACCGAGGGAATGAGCCTACTTCTTTCTGTACGTGCTTGGTAACTTTACACTTTTGATATGCAATGCACTGTCCCCCCAGGAGTTAACATCCTAATTCATTGAAGACCAAAAATATTTGCTAGTGACCAACCGATTCATTGCCCGAATGCCTGGGTGCGCAACATCGTGTACTGCATGGAATACTTCCTTGCAAAAAGCGGCCCGAATATATGGCCTAGGTCCCTTTCCAGAGGTCCTGCAAGTATTTCGAAGCCGAAAAGAGGGGTTGTCCATAAGGCTCTAAAATACTGCATCATCCTTCTGTGTCTCGGCGATTGCCGAAAAATCGACCGTAGCAAGGAGTTTGACCTCTGAAATGTATGACAAAGCGTCTGCAACTACGTTGCCCTTGCCGGACACGTACTGGATGTGCGAAGTAAACTGGCTAATGATATTCAGGCACTGAAGTTGCCAAGGGGACGCTTTCTCGGGCTTTCGCTTAACAGCGAAGGTTTGGAAGTATTTGATTGCCATGTAGGCGGTTGTTAGCTCACAATCCTAGGTGCTATAGTTCTGTTGAGCTGAATCCAATTTCTTGGAAAGAAGTTCATCGCTTTTTGCTGAAGAGTAGCATCTACTGCGATGTTTGAGGCATCAGCGAAGACGGCTTGGAGCGCATCTAATGACGGAACGCCAGGAATGTACTGCCCGCCAGCTGTCGTTTGGCTAGCTTCTTGGGTCCACACAAATAGGCGTTGATGATCGCTTGATGCGGCTTTGGGCAAGAAACGACGATAGAAATTTAACATGCCCAAAAAACTCCCCTGATCCTTGCTTGTTTTAGGTTGTGAGAAGTCTTTGATGGCCTGAACCTTCTCTGGATGGAACCTTGGTGGATTCTGGGGAAAACGTGTGGCCTAAACACTTCACCTGCTATTGAAGAAATTTGCATTTTCCATCGTTAAGTACAAGACCAGTCTCAAAGAGATGTTGAACAATGCATTCGAGCTGTTCCAAATGCTCAGATTTACAGGAAGGAGCAACCAAAACATCATCCAAGTACACGAAACAAAAGTTAAGGTTTCGGAGGACAGAGTGGATAAACCTCTGAAAAGTTTGCGCCGCATTGCACTGACCGAAACGCATGCGTGTCACCTCGAAGAGTCCGAAAGGTGTGCATATTGCTGTTTTCGGAATATTTTCGGGAGCTACAGGGGCTTGATGGTACGCCTTGGCCAGGGTCTTGAAAACACGTATTCCTCATATGGTCTCCATTCACCCTTAGGCTTTGGGACCATGTGCAGAGGAGAAGACCAACAAACAATTTTTTAGCAACAGCGAGCATTTGAGGTGGCACCATCGAGAAGATATGGGAGCAAATAGTGCAGATGTGGTGCTGAACACTATGCTTAGCTGGCGGCGAGAGACTACTTTCGCTAGCTATGTTGCTGTATTTTTGAAGCAGAGCTTGAATGCGAGGGTCGGATACGTCTTTACTGCAGGTGGTAGATTTTTCTGAAGACCTGAGCGAGGTTACAGGTCTATAAGAGACCTGTTTTGCAGATCCACTAGCAATCCATAGATGCCTGGAAATTCTCCCCCTAATATGGGACTGCCGATGTCCGCTATAACAAATCGCCATTGAAACTTTTGTCGAAGTCCCAGACTTACGTCCACTTGTTTATATCCGTAAGTGTATATGGTAGAGGAGTTTGCTGGAGCTAGTTTTAGTTGTTCCGGGATCAATTTGTGATTTCGCGATTCCGGGAGGCCTGAGAAGCTTGCGGCCGTGTCGATTAGGTAATGGCGCTTCCCCAAAGGATCGTAGATAGTTAAGTGCGTGGAGGTGCGTTTTGGATAACGCTGCCAGAACTCCCAACGAGCTTAGTTTTTTGATGCCGTGAATTTGCGCGATCTAGTACACTTCACACTGTAGGGATCGCTGAGGTCCCCGACGAGCGAATACTCGATCGCACGTTTCGAACCGCGGACCGCGAACTAGTTCGGGACCTAACTCCCGAACGCAAAGCTCCACTATCTTAGCCGCGAGGATGGTCACCCTTTTCTGAAGCTCGGTATTTTCGCCCGCGACACCTCACTGACCACGGGGCCTTCACGCACCTCATGAATCTTATACGCGATATCTGCTAACATCTCCAAAGACCCGGAGTCCGCACAGACCAAAATGGCTTGAGTAATTTCTGGGAGTCGCTGAAACCATAACAACTTCAGACAACGCATAGTATAGATCCACAGAGGGCATCACAGAACTTTTGGAAAGGCGCACAGTCTCATCCACTTTTATGTCCACTAACACTCCCATTGCTTACTCGCTTTTCCGAGTTGCTTCTTCTGTATTTGAAACCAAAAAGTGAAGAACATGAAATCTCGCTTTCACCTTCCAGTTCCTCAATGTAAGTTTTTGTTTCGAACATTCACGCTGTGAGTTTCGGAAATTTAAACAGTTTTCATCCTTATTGCTTTTGCAAGCACGATTTGGTTGATTTCCCGAGTCCTTGCAGTCCTTGCAAAATGGAACCGTTCTACCGCGTTGGCTTCGGAAAATTAGATAAGCCTCTTCAATGCGCTCTAAAAGAGTAGGATTCAGAGTTTGCCATTGATCTTCTATCGGCAGGTGCACCTTACTCTCAAGAATTTCATTGGACTTTGTCTAATCCCTTTTCCTAGGATTCCCTCTGTATGTTACAGACTGTTCGCCTGCAAAAGTCAGACTAACTTCAAGTTCACCGCAACTAGGTCTTCGGAACAAAGCTACCTCAGCATGAGTGCCTCTAACAACTTTGACATAAGCAGGCAAGCTCTAGGTCTCGCAGAAGATCCTTGTTCCCTTTACTGATCCAATACTTTAGATTTTGTTAGAATGAACTCATGGTTCTTGTACCTGAAATATGTAAGGATAGGCTTGTGACCAGACACCATTGCTGCCAGTAGATAGGGAAAGGGCTTTGGCATGCTGCATTTAATTTGGCTAACCTTCCAGTTTGTAGACATAAGTGTAGTCTAAAGTGAAATCCGCCGCTAACTAAAGAGTCTGCTGCAACCAGTGTTGGTCTGAACGGGGTTACTAACTTCTCCTCACCTTCTACTGAAAGTTCTGTTCCCTTGGATCCAATTTCCCTGGATATCGCCACTTGGTGGTTTAGCACCGCCCATGTCCGCATTCCTAACTTCACTTTCTTTCACTGTGCCCCCTCCCCCCTTATGGTCGACTAAGAACCCTCCCAGGTTCACGGTGTTCGGGCTACATGGTTATGTTTCGACATATAGGTATTACACCAGTTGCATCCTCATCACCACCTCGTCCTTTCTTTGCTTTTCTTGGAAGAGGCGGAAAAGAAGGTTCTCATAGGCAAGCCTGTAGCCCCGTCTCCTTTCAGGCTGAAGTTTCCTTCTACCGAGAATTCTTGTCCTGTTTTCTGGAAGAATTTGGCAACAGTGTCAGTGATTGGCCGGCCATAGTCAGGTTTCCAGTTACTCTCACTAAGGGAGTTACTATACTATCCTTTTTGACTGACCATGGTAGTTTTAAAGGGTTATCTGCGCACGCTCATCAGGTAGCAATGAAGCCCCGGTTATAAAATGGACTTGCTGACTTGAACCAGAACTTGACGCCATCATAATCCTCTGCTCATACCGCTCTCAATAGTATCCTGGATCCATTCATTGCCTACAATATACTTATCTACAAAGTGAACTCTTATCCTTTACGGGTCGAAAATGACTATTCTTGAAGGCGGCCTACTGGAAGATAATTTTCCCGAAGGCGTTTTGCCTAAATCGTTATTCGGCTAGCCATTCGTTCCTTCTGGTTTGTCCGATGTATATTTTCCTGCAATCACCGCAGAAAATTTTGTATACCTCAGACTTGCCGATTTGATCGATTGGATCTTGTGTCGATCCCAGAAGGGGTTTGAGTTGGTGGTTGCTGCTGCTGAAGGCGACATCCAAACCGAATCTCGCCAGTTTTCTTTTAAGCAACAGGAAAATTTCGCTGAACCGCAAAATTATTCCTCGTCTGGGCTGTTCATCCGCAGTCAACTTGGTGAGCAATTGCCGTGGGAGCGCCCCCTTCCGCTAATCAAGCTACTGATGGAATTTTCGGAATAACCATTCAGTCCATTCAGTAATTCAGCTTCCTTTTCATGTCCAGGGTGAACTTGACACGGGTATGCAGTTTATTGAAGAATTCGAGCGTTCTCTTCACATTGGTTTTTCTTTATCACAGCGCAGACGTCGTTTACATACCTCCTCCTTCAGTATCTAATCTGCTTCCAGGTTGGTCATGAAAATTTCGCTGATGGACGGGAAGAGGAGGTTCCCCATTGGGACTCCTTCTAGCTATTTATAATACTCACCGCTGAAAGTGAAATAGTTTTTCACCATACATACTTTTACTGGCTTCATGTATTGCTTTATCTTTGTTGAAAAACCCAGTCTTCAGCAGAAGCGGTCGCTTGAACATTTGGAAAAAATAACTTGACGTCGGAAGATATCAAGGCTTCATCTTCACCAATTTCCCTAGTCAATTGAAGAGTGACAGGCGTGTTTTCTTTGCCCCCTCAGCACATCTCAAATAGCATTTTCAAGATCCTGTGAGAAACTGCAACCTGATCTTCTGATGAATGTCAAACCATCCTCTTTGAAACTTTCCCGTTATTATTGCTGTAGAGCCTTACCTTTCATCTACGATGGTGAAGAATGAAAGTAATAATCCCATTGGAAATTATAATGTGAGCAAGATTTTTATTCGCGGTGCTTACCTTAGGTATGCTCAACATCCTTGAGGTAGAAGCACCCTTTAGGGATTTTAAGCCTCAACAAAAAAACGTTTGGGACGCCTTGCATCCAAAACTCTATAGTTTGCGTAAGCAAGCCGCTAATGTCAAGGGCATCAACCCATACGCCCCGCCATAGAGCAAAACCGATTGCGTTACTCCCAATGGGAGATGTCTCCTAGTAAATGTAGGGCCCCCAACATTCGCCATTAGCCGATTCGCGACTCCAGCTGCAGTTCTGTTCGCTGCTGCTTTGATTTGCTCGAAGAAGTTCATCTTCGAGTCGAGCATTAAACCAACGTATTTAACCGCTGTTTTTGACTCTATAGCCAACTGGCCGATCGGTATGAGAAGCAAGGTCGGGATTCTCTTTCTCATCAAGATGACTACTTCGGTTTCTTCCCAGAGCAAGGTTGAAACCATGAGCAATCATCCTTCCGCTTACCAGTTCCATCACTATGCCAAGTTCGCTTCGCGCCTGTTGAACAGTGAGTCCGGAAACAAGTGCCGCAACGTAATCTGCATAACAGACCAGGCATGACTTTTCCCGCTGCTAGGGAGTTTCCTCGCATATTGCTCGTGGACTTTCAACACGGCGAGTCTGTGGCCTCGAGCATTTACAGAAGTAATACCTATCCGAGCATTGGTTGTTTCTGGACCTTCACACTTTATGACTTCCTCCACTTCGACCTCTCCTGTGAGGCAATCAAGGTTTCGAATTTCTAGAGAGCACGTGGGCTCCAGACTAAAAACAAAAGCCTTATCCCTCAATAACCCCTTGACCGCTTCGCAGAACATACTCTTCCGAGTCATTTTCGAGCGCGTTAATCGAGGACTCCGCCCCTCTTAATTTTTCGTATGGAAGAGACCTCTGTTCCGCTGTCTACTCCTTCTTCATTTCTTCGTCTTTTCTGCTATTGGCTTTTGGTTTGTAGCCTCTTTTTCTTTGGACAGAGGGGTCTCTGTTGGCGTAATCAGTTGTTTCCTTTTATCCGTTTTCGCCGCCTTTTTCTCGGCCCTGGAAACTACTTTGATAAATATTAGGCGAAGACAGCATTACGGCAAATCGTCAGACGCTGCCTCACCTCTGCCCTGGGAGCAGCGTGACTGAAGCGGATCGCAGATAATAAATGCATCTTTTTGAAATTCGCAGAACACAATATGACTGCGAATTATATTGAGCGTCTATTCGCCCCTACTCTGGGCCAAAAATAGGTCGAGATAGGTCGCTGACGACCCCTAAGCGGCTTCACAGTATATTAGGAATCTCGTTTCTTACATTTAACGCCCATTTTA
Organism: Hermetia illucens; assembly: GCF_905115235.1. Taxonomy (NCBI): domain Eukaryota; kingdom Metazoa; phylum Arthropoda; class Insecta; order Diptera; family Stratiomyidae; genus Hermetia; species Hermetia illucens. The sequence continues at coordinate 174,053,433 of NC_051851.1, forward strand.
TATTCACACTCTGAGAAAATTTAACTAGTCTTTATTGTTATTGCTTTTACAAGGACAATTCCGATGTTGTCTGGTTGATTTCCTGAATCTTTGCAGTCCTTGACTCTACCATGGAACCGTTTTACCACGTTAGCCTCGAGAAATAAGCCAGGCCTCCCCAAAGTAATCTAAAAGTGTGCAATTCAGAATTTGCAATTGATCTTCTATAGCCAAAGGGGTCCTTAGTCGAAAAGGGAGTTTCACTTTGTTGTCAAGAGATTCAATGGACTTTGTCCAATCCCTTTTTCTAAGATTCTCTCTTTCTGTTACAGACTGATCGCTTGCACTAGCCAGAGTAAATCCAAAGTCACCGTAACTAGGTCCTCGAAACAGAACTGCAGGCTGTCGAACTCGAGGATCTCCCACCGAAGAAGATCCTAGTTCCTTTTACTGAAGCAATGCCGTAGATTTTGTTGAAATAAACTCATGACTCTTGCACCTGAAATATATAAGAACAGGCCTGCAACTTTGACAGCGTTGCTGCCAGTAGATAGAAAGAGGCTTTGGTATGCTGCAGGTTAATTTTACTAACTTTTCTGACATAAGTGTAGTCTAATGTGAAAACCGCATGCGTCTAGTGTCGATCTGAGCAGGGTTATCAACCTATCTCTACTGAAAGTTCCGCTCCCTTGGATCCAATTTTTGTGGATATCGCCACATTTGGTGGGTGTAATGACACCCATGTCCTCATTACCAAAAAATTTCACTTTCTTTCGCTGTGCCCTTCGTTGTGGTCGGCTAGTAACACTCCCAGGTTAACGGTATTCGGGCTGCATGGTTATGTTTCGACATATAGGTATTACAGCAGTTGTGTCCTCATCAGCAGCCTCTTTTTTTTTTGCAATTTCCTGGAAGGGCGGAAAAGAAGGTTCAAGCGTTTAGTCTCCTCTTCTTTGCGGCTAAAGTTTCCTTATACCGAGGATTCGTCTCCCCCGTTTTCTGGAAGAATTAGGCACCAGTGGTAGCGGCTGGCCGGCCGTAGTCAGGTTTCCAGTTACTCTCACTAAGGAAGTTGCTATACTATCCTTTTTGACTGACCAAGTCGTCGACACTGGCTAAAGTGTGAAGTAGAAAGCATGTCTGCCACAGATTTTTCTCTGCGGGAATATGAATCTGGTGAGGCTTCCAAAATCCATGACGGATTTCTCAAAGTCGAGAGTGGATTCGAAGTCCTTGACTCCTTACCACTGGAGAGTTACAATTCATTACTTCTTTTGGATATCCTTGGTGTAGCAGTAAACTATCGCAGGCTCCCTGATCACGTCGAGGGGATGTTTTAGGTGCAGCGCCGAGGAATAATACAGAAGGGGACTACCGAAGGCTTCGTATAGAGAGAAGGCAATTCATAAGATGCTACATCATCCTAAACTGAAAGTGGCTCTGAGATGTTGATCCCCGTTCCAGGCCGAAAACTCCATGATCAGGCTTTAGCTGGGCCCAGGAATTTGTTTTTTTTTGCTGCAGACTGAACCAATTTGAGAAAAGGTTCTCTCATTTTTTATGACAGATCCCCTTTTTTGGGCTAAAATCACATAGGAAACAAATGACAGTTTAGTTCAATTAGTACTTAAAGGAGCTGAAATTTTTGAATTGCAAGTTAATAAATTTAGATCCCATTGTCCCCGATGATAGCTAATTAGATCCTGAGTAAATTCAAAATTCTCGGACCGGAAGGATACTTGAAAGTTGGTGAAATACAGCAAAGGAATCATCAAAGACAATATTGGCGGCACCACCTTTCGACTAGGAAACAGATATTGATTTTGATACTTCTAAAGGTGGAATCAGGTTGGACAACTCTATAAAGACACTTCATTGAGGAAGGTTGAAGTAACAATAAAATCCGAACAGAAACGTGGAACGTTCATGCAAGGACTAGATCCTGTACGTAGTGTGAATTCAAATTCGAGAGGAATTTCGCAGACTTCAAAACTTGACCTACTTAAGCTCGATTCTAAATGCAGCACGCTTCCCCGGTTTGCAGCTTTCCCTTGACGGGTATTTTGAAACATCATTAGTGGGTAAACTCTATACACTTCAGACTCTTTCAAAAATTATGACCTTTAGGCTCGTTAGTTCAATGACAAAGTATTTTCGCTCCTTTTGTCATTTTCTTGCTGGAGACGATTCATTGAATTTTAATGGACCCTGACTTTCATCACGTACCCTGGCTGATACCAGGGAGCTTTGTGAGAGACTGGAGCACGTACAGTGTGGACTTTACTACCCTCCAAGGTGTATTGCAGCGTTCACGACAGTCTGAAAACATCCATAAAAAGTTCTTTGTCTCCAGGATGTATTTTGATCCTGCTTGCTTTAAGTTTTTTTGCCGTTGTCTAGCGAGGAAGCCAGTAACATTGTTGTCATTTTATTGTCGTTTAAAACCTCGTGTACTCAATTAATTACATGCTCGTTAATTATTCCTCAGTCTTTTCTGCATTAAAACTGCTCTAATGAAGCGTGCAGGGAGGAGGCGATAGTGCTGTTGTCGATGTTGTGTGTGTAGTTAACACTTCCCGATCCAGTCCTGCTCATGATAGCACTTACTCTTTGGGGTAATACAACTTGCCAGCCATTGGCATAGGTACCTTGGGCGGGTGGCGAAGGTGTGCTGCATTTGGGATTTCATGTTAATGTCGCCATTAAAATGTCTCGAGATGCAATGGTTCGTGTGTGGCTGCATTTATATTACTCAATAACAGAAAAATTTACGAGTTTCAGTAATTGATTGAATTAGTGGAGGAAAAGATATTTCTTTGTAATGGCTAAGGTTTCAGTGGTTAGTAGACGCAACAAAGGGTTGAATTTCAGGCGGAGTTGTTCCGTGCGTCAGTTTAAGGTTGTTGTTTGGTCGGTCCAGTGGGTAATTTTCTTGCTAATAATTGGAATTCCAACTTTTATGGATAATAAATTGCAGGAAATTTCGAATCCGTAAAGATTTTTCGTACTGCTTTCAATTTGTTAGCAAAAGATACTGTTGACTTTTCTAAAAATTCAAACTGAATATGGCCAAGTGCTTAGGCAGTCTCACCTAAGCTTTAAACAAATTAAAGGCTTGTGTGCTTGAACCATATTGAAATTTTATTGCATATGAACACTTATTATATACGCAATTTTTGCTTACAGGTAAAATTCTTAGTAGACTAAAAAACCACAGGTACGAATATTACAAAAGAAACCGCTATGTCAACCAATTTCTCATGCAATGTACAGGGTGCGGCAGCATAACTTCCTTTTTTAAAATGCGCGCCACTCAGTTAGTTGATGTCATAGCGGAGCGCTAGTGGTCTCGTCCAAGAGGGGATACTGTAAAGTTTTGTTCTGATACGGTTCAGTCGCCATCATGCGTTGGAATAGTGAGGAGCGTGCCTTTGCCGTTGAGGTTTACTTTTCAAGCGGATGTTCGGTTATTGCAACACAGCGTGCATTTCGGAGTCGCTTTAATTTGGCCCCGTTGGCTCCCGTCCCAGACCACAAATCAATTGTTACATGGGTCACTACATTCAGACAAACTGCAAGTACGACAAAAGGAAGAACTGGAGTCCCTCGACCCGTTAGATCACCTGAGAACATTGAAGCAGTGAGAGCGTCAATGTTGCGATCGCCACGGCGTTCTGCGCGCAAACACGCAACTGCCCTTGGACTATCTGATCGTTCTGTGAAAGAATTCTTCGTGATGATCTTCATTTTCATCCCTATCCCGATAGTGCAGGAACTTTCAGAACGTGACTTCAATTCTCGGATGAACGCGTGTGAGTTTCTTCTTGATGTCGTTCCCGAGGGTGCTATTGTTTTTTTTAGCGATGAAGCCCATTTTCATTTGTGTGGGTCGGTTAACAATCAAAACATGCGCTACTGGGCTGACACCAACCCTCGAGAATTGCATCAAAAGCCTCTGCAATTTCCTCAGCTGGAATTTGAGGAAAATGAGGTTACAGTGACAGTGAATTCGGGCCGGTATGTAAACATGCTACAGAATTTTTTTTTCCCACGGCTAGAAAATTTGGATTTGGGGGACACTTGGTTCCAACAAGACGGTGCAACAGCACACACTTCAAGAGCATGGCTGTTTTGAGGGAACACTTTCCAGAGCGCGTTATCTCAATTAGAGGCAATTTGGAATGGCCGGGACGCTCTCCCGATCTGTCCCCTTGTGATTTTTTTCTATGGGGTTTTTTGAAATCCCGTGTTTATGTGAACCGTCCAAGAACCCTACAAGATTTGAAGACCAACATCCAAGAAGAAATTGCCAACATAACACCTGCTATGCTAACAAGAGTCATGACAAACGCCAGAAATCGGTTTACGCAATGTATGGAGAATGGGGGACGTCACCTAACGAGTTAACATTATACTCTAGATAAAGCGTTAAATAGTGTACAATGTGTTATATTTCTTAAAAAAACTTATTCTGATTATATTCTAAACATTCCGCCGACGCCAAGAACCACTGGTTCTTCTATTTATCGTGGTCGTACCACTGGACCGTGGATTCTTGTTTCCTTTTCTGCTGATTTGGGTGGATACCAATGGCTCTACTGTACATTCCCCGTTGTTTGGCAAAGGACAAATCTTCGAAATAGGTCGTTTGATTATGTTATTTTCGGTCTTCTGGGTGACTACTCTAGTTAGTCCATCGTTTCCAGGATGAACTGCCACAATTCTTCCTAGAGGCCATCGGCCAGGCGGTTGATTTTCGCATTTAATGAGGACTAGATCATCCACGTTTATTTTTCGATTCTCACTAAACCACTTTGTTCGTTGCTGCAACTGTGCCAAATATTCCAAACTCCATCGATGCCACAACTGTTGTTTGAGCCTTTGTACTAGTTACCACTTTTTTGTCACATTGTCTCTCTGTATTTCCGTCCGGCAGTTCAAACAGATGTTCCCCCGTCAAGAAGTGTCCAGGAGTCAAAGCGGTAAGGTCATGTGGATCAGTGCTCAATGGTGTCAAGGGCCTCGAGTTCATACATGCTTCGATCTGTGCTAACATCGTGGACATTTCTTCCACGTTTAACAAGTGTGCACCGATGGTTTCGATCAAATGGCGTTTCATACTTTTGACTGCTGCCTCCCAAATCCCTCCAAAGTGAGGACTTCCCGGTGGAATAAACTACCAGTTGATGTTGTTTACAGCTAGTTTTCCTTGTGCTTCCTCAATCATCTTTCGTGCCGTCTCACGCAACAGTTTGTCAGCTCCTTCAAAATTGGTGCCGTTGTCACTTATCAAGGTGTGACACATACCTCTCCTTGCAATGAACCGTCTTATTGCTGCAATACATGTTTTCGCTGTTAGATCGCTAGCGAACTCAAGATGTACAGCCTTTGTAGATAGACATACGAACACAACTATGTATGCTTTGGTGGTCCTGGTCCCTCTACCATTACTCTATTAATTGTGATTGGCCCAGCGTAATCAATTCCTGTCCGAGTAAAAGGTTTTCCTGGCCGTACTCGTTCCTGAGGCAGTATTCCCATCAGTTGTTGGCTCGGTTTGGCGTTCATTCTGAAACAATGGGTACATTTCCTCCCGAATTGTTTCACGGCCGTGAGCCCGTCAATGATCCAGTACTTCGTACGAATCGTCAAGTGTACTAGCTGAGCGGGATCATGCAGCATTAGATGTTGGTAATGTTTTATGACCAGATTAGCCATATGTCCTCGGGGTAGTAGTATAGGATGTTTTGTATCGAAATTTACAGCACTCTGCTGTATCCTTCCACCAACCTGCAAGATCTGGTCTAAATCGAGGAACGGTGTTAACCTAATCAGCGAACTAGGGTTTGTTGGCGTTGAGTAGATTGATATCATCTGCAAATGCCTCTCGCTGAATCATCCTAATGAGAGCGGTTTTCGCTTGTCGAAGCTCATCTGACTTTGAAAATGCGCTGTGAGAGCTAGACCTCCATCTTCTGCAGTAAGCGATGACTCTTACGAGTTTCGTGAATGATGAGAATCGCTGCGTTAAATTCTCCTTTTCTTCTGCCTTTATAGTTGTGAAGCATGCTGCCTTTTGTCGTACTTCTAAATTGGTGACTGCTTTGTTGCATAAGAATCTGGATTTCGGCCATTTGTCTTGATGTTCCTTTAACCAGTCCGGGCCGTTCCACCACAGTACATGATTCTTCAAAAAGTTTCGGAAAATTCCATGAGATGCGACATCTGCCGGGTTTGCTTTGTCATTTTTTTGGAATCGAACGAGGAGTGAATGTGACTGACTCTATTGGCGATAAACACTTTCCATTTAGCTGCTGGACTTTGGAGCCATTGTAGTACGATCATCGAATCGGTCCAATAATAGGGAATGACATCTTTCCAACCATGGGCTTCTAACGTAGTTGACATCAGGTCGCCCAAGAGCGCAGCGCTGCACAGCTCCAACCATGGAATCGATTGGACCTTTAACGGTGCGATTTTGGATTTCGACGTTATGAGTTGAACAGTTGTGGAGCCGTCACGTTCCTCAATGCGTACGTAGATGACTGCCGCATATGCTGCTTCTGAGGCGTCACAAAATCCATGGACTTGAATAGCTGCAGTATCACTACAGTATAGCTACCTTGGAATAGTAATTTCCTGGAGAACCGGCAACTGTGAACTGAAGTTTCGCCATTTCGCATCAAGTTCTTCTGTGATTGGTTTATCCCAGGTTCTGAGTTGTAACCACAGCTGCTGCATCATTATTTTCCCTACGACAATACACGGCTGCAACCATCCCATTGGATCGAATAATTTTGCTACTTCAGAAAGCAATTGTCGTTTCGTGAGCACAGTACCTGTGATCTCCTCTAAGGTAACCTTGAAGAAGAAGCAATCCCTTGCTGGATGCCACCGCAGTCGTAGCGTCTTAATGTGATCTTCCTCGTCGATGCTAAACGGTGGGTTCGCTTCTCTATCGGAAACAGGAATTGACTCCAACAGACTATCGTGATTTGCTCCCCATTTCCGTAATTTAAACCCTCCCTTTTGTAGTGCTTTGATACAGTCTTGCTTTAAGATCTGCGCTTCCTTGATTATATCTCCGCCTGTTAGGACATCATCCACATAAAAGTCTTTTTTAATGGCTCGACATGCTTTTGGATAGTGCACCCTTTGTCATCCGATAGCTGATGCAAAGTGGGCATCGCCAAGTAGCCTAGCTCAAGGTATTCCTCCATGAATGCTACATATTGGTTCCTTAAGTCATCGTCGTTGTTTAATCGTTTTTCCAATTGCGAGAAGCGAATATACGCCTTTTGCTGCGAGTTGCACACGGTTTTTCCGGGATCCGCATTTTGCTTAAACGGGAGCCGAACAATGTATCTGCCAGACTCGTCCTTCCTGGTGGTCTGCTGATACCATTCCATAGCTACCTGCTCGTCCCTCGTTACCGGCGCTCGATATCTCGTTGATTTCCCAAAACCTCTTGACCAGCCTATCCGTGCTGTCTTCAGTAGCGATAAATGTCAATATGCCCTCTTGATTGTTTCGAGCAGAAGTCGAACCGAGTAAAATCCAGCCAAATCTGGTATTCACTGCACAAGAAGATCCCTTTTTGAATCCTGCTAACACGATCTCGTTGTAGGTGTCTGCTCCAAGCAGAATGTCGATTCGCCCTGGAGTTCCGTATTGGAGATCAGCTAATTTTTTGACTGATAGTCCCGCTGGTAGCTTGACTGACTTCGGTTGACGAATGCAAGTTCGTTATAGTCGGTAGTACTAAAGTTGACACGTTGGTTGTGAAGTCTCCATACTTTGCCTTGATCACTAACTCCACATTGCCTCTACTCTGCATTCTTGTACCTGCTCCGACTCCGCATATATGTATCTTTGAGAACCGCTTTCGTAGACCAAGCAATTGAACCGCTGATTCCGTGATGAAACTCCTTTGCGATCCAGAATCTATTAAAGCTCTCAAAATCAAATATTCGCCCGAAAAACTCTGTACATCAACTCGAGCGGTTCCCAGTAGTAATGTTTGATCCTGCGTTCCGTCCCCAGTCAACAATGCTTGGGTAGTCGGGATGAACGGTTTAGCATCGACTGTCAATTTTTTTGAAATGCTTGTGATTTCACTGTTATGTAGTAACGAATGGTGCTTCTTCGAACATGAGGGCATTGGTTGACGCCATGTCCCTTCCTCAAGCAGTTAAAGCACAAGTTTTGATTCCTTGCTTCATTTTTCCGTTGTTGCTCGTTCATCTCTCTGAACTTGTCGCACTGATTCACGTAGTGGTCCTTGGTGCAAATGCTGCATGCCTTTGTCGTTGTATTCGTCAGTTGTCAACGTTAGAAGTTTTCTGAGGAATGTTCAACGCCTCGAGTGTCCTGGACCGACTCGTCAGGAACTCCAAAAACGATTTCAAGGTGGGTAACTCTGCGTTAGCACCCAGTGATGCTTCCCATAATCGTCGAGATTGTTGGTCCAATTTCTGAGTTGTTTCGAAAATGACCAATAAGTCCCAATGCTCAGTGTTGACGCCGATACTGTTCATATTAGCGATGAACTCTGCGGTGGCGTCCATTACTCGTTTGATAGAGGAATCAGAATCTTCCTTTGCCATTGGCAAGTTGTGGAGCTTGTGCAAGTAATTCCATGCCATGGCTCGCTTGTTGTCATACCGTTCTCGCAGCATGTGCCTTGCTGCCTCGTAATTTTCGTTGTTCACATCGAGATGTTTAATGACTCTTGCAGCATCACCTTGAACATGCGTTTTCAAGTACTGCATCTTTTCAACCGCAGACAGCGAACATTGAACATGCGCCACTGACTGTATTTCCCATCAAACTTCGGGATAGTCAATCTTTCCAATTGCACCCGGTTCGTCGCCGCTGAACCGCTGCTGTTCGTATGTTGAGTGATTGGCTGGCATGCCGCCAAGCCCGACTTGAAACGAGTGAGCAAATCCAAATATGTTTCTTCGGCGCTCTCATATTCTTCCAAGTAGGACTTCTGTTTACTGGAATCTCCTGAAAGGTCATCCAGGACTGCTCCATGTCGTTCCTGGCAAGCCTGCCACAGTTCCTCCAGTCATTGCGTTTTGGCTTGGAAATAGCCAAGGGAATGCCTCTCCTTGCTGTCCTTCAAATGATTTCGGCTCAGTCTGTTCAGACTGGCGAAATTATCCCGCTGTACTAAGATCACCTACTTGGTTATCTTGTGACGTCATGGATCTACAAGGATACTGACGGATGAGTACTTTTAAGCTCTCTAGCACCGGAGTCTTGCCACACTTTTGCACCAAATTGAATTGTTCAATTTACACGGTGGAAAATATTGAGTGCAAAGATTGCGGCAGAGAACAATTTCTCCAACTCATTCAGTATCCGGCTCGACAGACCAGAAAATGTTGGCTTTTCTAAAAATTCAAACTCAACATGGCCAAGTGCTTAGGCAGTCGCACCTAAGTGGCATCCCTTGCTTCCCAAGAAGTTCTGAGCAGGTACATTGGTATGGTGACGCATATGTGTCGTAAACCGCGGAATGGGGTTTATCTTTATCAATGTAATGCAGTACAAATAATCCTGCAGAAAACTCCCAAGTGAAAAGGATATATTTGTACACGGATAACGTCCAGACCGTCTCTATGCACGTATCTTAAACCGTCTCTATGGACCACATGCAAGGGACGTGCAGTTCCAATCAATCCATCCAAATCGGTCACTATCCCGTCTAGTCCCATTCATAACACTCAACTGAACTATTACCCACCCTTTCACATAAAAACTCCAGTTGAGGTTGATCCAAATTGGAAATGAAATCTAAACGAGAATTAGAGAATTTTCCAGATGCTTTCACTTTCCCGTTTGATTTTCCTCGACGTGATAGAATTTCGAATTCCCTGAATACATGTGTTAACACGAGAATTGAAATTTATGATGGCCACATTTCGTTGAAGGGTTGAAGAAAAGACACCTTCGTACGTGGATGTTTATTTACGGATCATTATCTGCGATGATTATGTGAGAATAGGAGGCTATTAATGTAAATTAGGAGACGTATTTTATGGAGTATTGTATTAAAATAGAATTGATGCTATTTTCCGGTTCAGAACGATGCGCTTTCCCACTAGTCCCGGAAAAATTAAATTCCAATAAACTCCTCAACAGTTTTTCTGTCTCCAATTTTAGAATTTTATCTGATCAAAACCAAATTAGAATGAACCCAGACAACCTTTGAGTATGTTTTCAATTATGAATTAAATTTTCATGATTATACCCCCAAAGGGATACAATTCATCCAGCCATAAAATGTTGCCTTCTTAAGGGCAACTGAATGTCTAGTTATCTCCAACAAGGCCAGCTCCAAATTCTATACACAGATAAAGACTAAAGTTTCAAAACAATCTAAGAAAAAATCATCAAATTTCTGTAAGATTTTTAAGAAAACTTTCCCCAGGATAAATGTATGGTTGGCATATCCAGTTTTTGCTGCTGGTTTTTACCAAGCATCTGTGCATTCCTGGAACTTTGCTTATAATAATGAAAAGTTCTTTTATATACTTTAAACATAAAGTCGTTACTGAGAACTGAAAAGTTTTAGATAAATTTTGAGGCTAGAGGCTACTACAGGAAAGTCATTTTTTGCCATACTCCATCCTGAATATTGAAAGTTTTGAGTAGTTTTTATATGGACTTGTTGAAAATGTTTCCGGATAGCAGTTGGTTATCTTTTCTGGAAATATGAAAAGATAGTTTGGAAGAAATTTAGATGTTTTGCTATTAGTAAGTTGTAATTAATCTTAGATTGGTCTGAATGTGAATAATAGTTCCAATTTAAGTGAGATTCTGGAAAAGGACCAAAGATAAAGTAATGACTGTGGCGATTAGGAATACTCAAAATGAGGGACAACTCCAGGTTTACTATTTTCAAACGCGAGAGCTGTTGCGTCCAGGAAACTGGCCCGGATTCGTTCGATACATTACCTGAGGACAGGCCTGTTCAATGTACAAGCACAACCTCGTTTTGTAACCACGTGTCTTCGCTTTGAAACCTGCCCTCAATTATGGTCTCTGGAGACGGCTGCCACCTTTTTGGATGACAGACGATGACGCTCCTGGCAGGGAGCATCCACCATATTAGTGCAGTAAATGCAGTCAGAAGCCTTTAATTTTCCAAACTGGTGCATATAAGGCTGAAAATATCCGTGCCCGCTGAGCAGCTGGGATAGATGATAGTCAACCTGCTATCTATTAAACCACAGCCGCACGTTTTTCATGAGATACGTGGTCTATCGTTTCTCTTCCCCAGAATTGCTTCCATGCGCCGAGAGTGCAGATTTTCTTTACAACCGTTGGCTTTCTGATTCCCTCCCCCCTTTTTCTGAGGTACATAGGATGATTCTGTCGCCAATACTGTCAGTTCGGAGACGGTACTATAGGCGGATGCAAATATCAAAGCTCCTCGTCGTAGTATTGGCGCGATTCGCTGCGGGTACATCTGGATACTTCGGAACCGTAAAGAAGGACGGACTGAACCGCATTCATTGGCAAATGATACCTACAGGATAAGAAACCTGCGATATTGGCCATCATCCAACAAGTCGCAAACATTTCAGCTGCAGCCTTGTCTGCGGTGTCCCAGATCTGCTCGAAGGAGCTCATCTTCGTCCCTATCATGATGATGGGGCATTTCACTGCCTATTTCGACAACACCTTGATTTCACCAATGTGAATAGGGGAACCCTCTCCTTGCTTAGCTTCGATCTCCTCCAGAATTAGGGAGAATCCATGCTCAGATATCCATTTGTTGAGATGCCCCATCCCCATTCCAAGTGTGCGCTGAACTTGTTCAATCGCCAGTGCGGTGACCGGCCCACAACATCATCCACTTCCCCAGGCAAGTGCGATTCATTAGGAATCTCGAGCTGTAACTGGCTATCGGAAGGAGGGATCCAAACAGCCGCTCCTGATATGAGCCTCATACTATGCTATCCTTCCTTCAAATAGTCCCTCAATATCCGCAAAAGGTAGCATGAAATATTTAAACCATTCTCCAGTGCCTTCAACATGTCGCATCACCTCGCAAAATTGGGAACGATTCTTAGATTCGCTTGGACCACTTTCTCAATCGTATCAGTTGTTGATCGCTTCGCTGTAAAACCACATTAGTTTGGTGAAAGCAGTATTTCCCCCACTGAGTCCAACATACTGAGACGGCTGATATGCTGGCTATGTCTCCGGGTCGCCTTTGCTTATCAGCGCGAATCTCGAAAATTTGGGTGGGAGAGAAATCCCTCGTTGTCAAACATTCATTGAGCGTTCCTGTCCAACACTTTGCAAACCTCGATCCTGTGCCTGTACACACAGCACTTAAACCAGTAGGTCGGAACTGCCCTTCGCCTTATCCTGCAAATGATCTACCCGATCTTTATTTTCTTACCATTATGAAGCTGACGGAAACTTATATGATATCTTGAAGAACTTTTGCAAAAAATCTCTTTTATTAGGCCTACTGAGAAGTTTCTCTGACCGTAGTTGGGTACTTTCTCTTTTAGTTAGTTAGCCTCGACTTTGCTACAATGGAGTTTTCCATATCCGACTTGTGCTATTATTCCTGAGTTTTCGACGCTTGATGTTCTGTTGTGTTACCGGTTCACGAGATTCCCCTTATTGCGTCATTGGTGACAGATCTAAACTCTTCTTCGCCTATCTCCTTTTATTAGTCTGAACCCCTTTGGACAGGTTGTGTTCAGCTCACCTGTCCCTGCCTACCACGAGTCTCGCTGGTATTTGATAAAGTTCACGAATTCCTCCATCTCCATTACGCCATTTCTGACATCCGTATCTTCTGTTGGGTTGGTGCTTAAGAGTACACCCAAAAACTTCCCAGATTGATAGAAATTTATTGGTTGCCAAATTTTTAAACTTTATTGCTAACGAAACGTCAATAACGCCTCAGATAGAGACTAATCCCACGCCAAAGATCTTGGTGGTATGAAGAATACTTTTCCCCATTTTGCGGCAATGTAGTTTTCTACTCTGAAAAGCTAAGTGGTCCGGCTTAAGGAGGATCATAATTGACCAGAGCTATGCACCAAAGAGAATTCCCTGTGATCGTGATAGATGACCTGACGACACCTTGCTTGGGCATGTTATAGTGAAGCCCAATTAAAAAGCATTACAACTGCACAGGGCTACGCACTAGAGGTGACTTCCGATATAATGAAGAAAGATTCTTGCTTCGAGCAATTACATGCAGTTCAGAGGAGACTTCCTGATTGATCTGAATGCCATTGCAGGTTTTCAGAACACCTTGTTCAGATGTGCAGTGGGAACGCACAGTTTTCACGACAGCAAGGGGGTTTGTGGATTTCTGCAGCTTAAACCGCCCCGTCATTGGTGACACATTGTTCGAGCACAGAGCCTGCCATAAGTTCAGTTGGGTTTCAACTGAGCGACACCGCACAACCAATCAGATCGCACACTTGAGATCAGCCGCAGATTTAGAAATTGTCTACTGGAGGTTCGTAGACAGGGAGGCACAGACGTCGGCTTCGAAAGAGATCAAAGCTGCCAATACATTAAGAGCCTGCCTGAGATTATGAATGAGCATTGTGTTGTCATCAGAATTGCTCTCTTCTCGGATGCTACACAGGTCGTTGGCTACGTCCCGAAGGGGCATCATAAGATCCGACTGACTGCGGAATCGCGAAACAGGATCGCGAAACCCAAGGGGTTGAAGGTTCCAGCGACCGCTGCGTGGAGGCGGGCTTAACGCGTTCGAACTCCGGTGCTGAGTGAAATCCCGGGAAGCTGAGCATAGTATGTGCCATGACAAAAGGGAATTTGCTGTCATCTCATGGAAATCCGAGACCTTTCCCAGAGAGTGAAAGAAGGGGATGGTCGTTAAGATTCCAAAGAAGGGCACACGTTTGAGTGTGACAATTGCATGGGTATCTGCGTGCCCCCTGCCGTCGCGAAAATACTAGCTAAAATAATCTTGGAGCGCACCAACGAATATCTCAAAAGCATGATCAACAGAGAGCAGGCTGGTTTCCGTTCCGACTCGTCCTGCATTGGCCACATTAGCACTCTACGGAATATGTTTATCTGGCCTGCTCTAAGCTGGAGGGGGGGGGGGCACCTCAGAAAAACTAACAGCTGCTATCTCTCTGCTATTTCACGTGTTGTACCTAGGTTGCCAGGATTACATCTTAACTCCGATATTATTTCTTCTTGTTATTTATGATGTTCGTCATCTTGCCTTGTCCGGAGAATGTGGAAGAGTTGCTGATGACAAATGCTACGCTACTACAATGATGATATATGTTTGTAAGGGCCATGGACATCGGTCAAATGAAAAGAGAGGTAAGCGAAGTTGGACTGAAAATAAACTCTAACAAAACCGAAATTCTCAGCCTGACAGCTCATCATACTCTCGCTGTCTGCATTAAAGGGCTGAGCATCGAAGGCATTGATCAATTTACATATCTAGAACGCATGGTTTCTACCGACGCGAATGTGGCACCGAACTACGTGTTGTCCGACACATTTGCAGCGCTAGATCTGCTTTCAATACCTTAACTAAAATCTTCGCACCAAGATGAAGTGAAAACTTTTCTGTAAATGTATCTTTCTTAGTTGGCAATGGTAATATCATGCGGAAGGTGATCCTCGCTGTCACTCAAAGGTTCCAAGCCTTCGTCTGTGTCGTATCATCGGGGTTCGCTGGCCATATACTATTACAAAGGAAAAACTTGTTCGGCGTGCAGACCGCGTTGTGATCGGAAGGCAAAAGTGGCAGTGGATAGGTTTCACATTAAGAGGAGCGATAATTTCATAGCTACCAGAATTATCACCCGCCTTCATCCGTCATTTACAATTCGTAATCATGATTTGATGATATGAATAGTTGGGGTTGCCTTGCAAATAGCACCACTGTCAGGTCGTCTACAAAGTGTATCGATCATGGCTTCTCTAGCACTCGAAGGCACTCTTTCATACAGACCCTGTTCCAGTGGTGTGTATTGAATTGTTATTAGCAGACCGGGTTGACCCAAGGGATTCCCTCGTGTATTCTGAGATCAGCTAAGCCAGGCCTCAGGCAACTGAGGTAAGGGCTTTATTTCAGAGGGTACATCTATGCCCGTTCCTTTGCACAGGTTGCCTTAGTAAAGCTTTTAAGTAGACAAGAAATTATAAAATTAAGGAGAAAAGCATGGAGAAGCAGTTGACTGCACGAAAATGCGTCGCCCGCTGGAGCGCATACGCCCAGACACCTGGATGTGCACTACCAAATAAAGAAGACTCGCAAAATGATGCAACTCCACGGCTGAGATAGCAACCCTAGTACCATGTAGAGCTGCTGTTGCGAAAAGAGGCATATATTAAACCGCTGGAATTGGGCGCGTCTCCGGTGAGAGCACCGTAAGCCCCATACGGATCACAGATAGTCCGTTGCTGAGTAAATTCAGGAAAAGCAAAAGAAGCAAGGTCAACCTGAAGGAATTTCACCCAGGTATTTTCCTGGGCTCGATAGACCAAGGCGGTAAGAGGAAGAGACAACAACACATAGTGTCGTCAGAAAATGGACACGGACACGGATAATGGTACCAAAAGAAAAAGTAGGAAGACGAAAAAGGATTTGACCGCTTGCTCTGCTTATTAAACCGACGGAAGGCAAGACTTTTGCAGAACTCCTCAGTGAGCTCTGTTAATCGATCAAACCTTAAAACAGCGCAGCAGAAGTTTCTTCCATTCTGAAAACAAAGGGTGCTGGAGTCCTCATCGGTACGTCCGGTGATGCGGTCAAGTGGCTATTGGCTATGAACCTAGAATCCGCGCGCTCTCTGAAAATCGGAGATTTTGACTGGTAATCGGAAAAGCACGAAGAGGCCATCAAACGCGAATCTCCGGAAGTAATCAATGCCCGGATTGGTATCACTTTTACGAATTCACGAGGCCAAAAACTGAAATATACGAGCGAATTTCTTAAGGGTGGGAAAGTTAGAATAGATCGTATTCGAAGTGGTTGACGCCACCTTTTCGGCGAGTGCCAGTCTGCACTCTTCTTATGCGTGGAATGCCGTGGAAGCTCGCAGCTAGCAGATGCATCCGTACTAGAGGACACGCTGGTTCTGATGCTGTCGAAGATTCAATTATAAACTTGATACCGGTACCGACGAGGTGAATGAGCACTCATGAAGACTCGGTTTTAAACTGGTAACCCGAAAAATTAGGGCATTGCGATATCCGCGTTCACTTAAGGCCGAGTAGATGACCGTATTGTACGAGCATTGTTTCTTATAGTTTCCTTATCGGTTGACGACAGCAGCATGGAAGGCGCCAATGATCACCCAGTATTTTCTATAGAACAGTTAGAAAGGGAAGTCATTTCTTTGAAGAACATTCCAGCAAAGGTATATACATGAATATTCTACGCTTGCCAGAAGAAGGGCAGTTTTCCTTCCTGCTTCAAGGTGGCGAGGCTTTTTCTGATCACCAAAGAAAAAAGTAACCCTGAGCTCACATCTGCATACCGGTCACTTTGTAAACTTCACATGGGCGAGGAAGCGTTCAAAAACCATTTTAGGAGTAGATTCGGTGAAGGGACACTTGCCGCGAAGATTTATCCCCAAAACAGTTCGGTTTTAGAGCAGCGAGATTCAAAGTAGATGCGGCCATGTAAGCTGTGAATGTCAAACCGGGCAGGTAGTCGCCGAGCTCTACAGGTAGTGCTTCCCGTAAGTTTCGACGTCAGAAATCTCTTTAATTTCGTAAGATCCTAAGCATATATAGATACTGCAATCCATGTGCCAAAATATTTCTTACCGATATTAGGAGATTATCTGGGAAACTTTTTCTGCTCTATGGGACGCTAAGGGGTTAGATGGGGATGGAGACAACATTGGGAATATTACAGGGGTGCATCCAATGGCCGGAGCTCTGGAATGTTTCTTGCGATAGTCTGCTAAGACTCGATCTGCCAGAAAGTTACACCTGATCGGTTATGGAGATGATGGTGTGGCCTTGTTGCCGGACCCACTTTTAAACAGGCTTAGGTAGACATGACAAATTGATCCGACGAGTAAGCGGATGGAGGGCTGCTCACGGTTTCAGCCTTGTACTGGAAACAGTCGAAGTGGTTATCCTGAACAAAAGAGGATCCTGATCCGGCACCGAATTGCGAGTCGATAATCGATGATTAAGTACTTGAGGTTGACGCTTGACGGGAGGGTGAGGTTTTTCAAGCAAATCAAAGCAGGACAAGGCTGTTGCAGGATTTTCGGTCTGAAGTCGGCTGATGAAACACATTTGGGGACCCACACCTACTAGGCGACGTTTTCTGATGAGTTTGGAGTAGCCTGTTCTGCTCTACGGGGCGGAGGTAGGGGCAAGAATGTATATCGTCAGCGCTTTGCACAAGTACAGAGTCGGGAATTCATCTGGATGATGTCTACCTATCGCATTGTCTCCGGACCCAATGTAATGATGATCGTAGGTGCGATCGCTGTTGTTCTTTTTGTTAAGGATTGTCAGACCATATACAAATACAAAGGAGAAGACTCACGGGAGGTGGTTCCTCGTGAAGCACGACAAGGGTACATTAAATGAGTGGTAACTCTCTTGGTGAAGCGAGACAAGAGGTAGGTGGGTGGCTGCATCGAAAGCATGGTTAGACTGATTGTTTCCTTACCCAGCTTTTAAGTGGGCACGGAAGTTTTCAGTCCTACCTGCACAAGATTGAGAAAGCACGATCAGCTGGTTGTTTATTCTGCAATAGGGACGACTCCGGACACATGTTTTTATTCTGCGGAAGGTGGGATAGGCTCGTGGGAGCTGCTTCTAGATAATATTTTCGGGGTGTGCTGGCAGGTGGAACTATGCTGGGTATTACGCTGGGGTTGTCTCTGTTGCAAAGGACCGTGGAAGGACCGGATAGCAGAGGGTTCCTTGACCCAAATAAAAAATATTCTGGTTGGAGAGGATCAAGCATCGACCATTCTAATAGTAGAGCAACCCACGTTATTAGAAAGATCTCTGCCCAAAATACACCATCCTAACAGAGTGAAGCTGAGTTTCTGAAAAAACAGGTAGCAACTTTAATGCAGTACACATTCTCTTCTATCTTCCGCTTTCTACTGTAAATAAATTAGATACCAGCAATACCTCGGAAGTATCTGCTCATGTAACACACAAATACTTTAGTCCTCCATCTCAACAATACTAAAAACTACTCAAATTCACGGAAAATCTCCCGTATGTTCGCCAAAGACCCAAATGCCAAAGCTGTTTCGAAACTACACACCCGAGGACCAACATAGGAAAATTAGGTATGCAAAGTGGTGAATTCATTTGCCATAATTAAAAGCCCTCCAAGTTCTCTTCGCAACCTTGCTAGAGTATCTATTTTCCCGGTGTTACACGATGCTTTTAACGAACTCTCCTTGGTCCTTGTCGAAAATTGTTTGGGAGCTGTTCTCGTGATTTCCGGGGGTGAGTTATCGGGCATTTACCTTGGTCTAGCCAAATGAATGAGCAAAGGAACAGGAGAATGGATGAACTGTATTTCCAATTTAAACAAACAAATAAATTTTTCGTTGATGAGTTTGTTGAAACGGTCGGAATGATGTGAAATCGTTTCAAGTTAATGTCCGTGCACGATAGTAAAACTTCCGAGTTTACCTGAGTGGTTTGAGCAGTGTTTTATGAACCTTTTGTATGATGGCAGTAAGGAGGTTTCCTGGCATTAACCCCCAGGAAATTTTCGTGAAAATGGAATTTAGCTTGAAACTTTTGTGAATCCACAGGAAGCTTAGAAAGTAATAAACCTCCAGTGGGATACCTTGTGAAAGGTTATTGTGTGTGAGCTTCTTCATTTCAAAGGTTAAATTGTAGCCATGGTGATGCTGGAAACTCTTCAGCAAATTAGGTCACTTTGAAGGGGATGCAATAATACAAGGAACATCCATCATAATTGAAACCATTCATTAGAAAACTTTGAAATTTTCTCATATGAGTATGTATAAGCTGTTCCAGGAAGAAGCTCAGTTCAGGGAAAAGAAAAATGGGTGGAAAATCCACATGGAAAATTCGTTCCTGATTAACTGAGTGCAGCATTTGCTGTTCTTTCTATGAGTTTCACTCTCTTTTGAACTTAAGATACTTTTTCGCATCACCAGTATCTATATTTAACGTAAAATCCTTATTACCTCCGCCGATTCCATACACCGGAGCAATTGTGTTGAAAATACACATGAAATGTCATTTCCCTGAGGCCTTAACCTGCGATGACCCGCGAGCTATTCATGGAAAATTGTCCTGGGATCTATTTGGTTTTGAGTGCACACACAAATCAGGAATAAATCCTTCTATAGCCTGTAATAGATGGGAATCTTCCACTCTGAACTTTATGGTGGCCATTGAACGGACTTTGGAGCTTGCACAATATTATTGACAATAATATTGACAAATTGTGATTGGAGGATTCGCCCTTCCATAGCCTGAAATTGCTGAAGCCATTTAAAGTGAAAGAGCAGACGAATCAGGGTAATAGCCTCTATGAATGTATTTTATCGGCAGGCATAACTTGCTCTTGTGATTGCAAGTCATATATCGAGACAGAAATCATTCTATGGATCATGAAGGATCCTTAGAAGAGGATGTAGAGTAGAGGGTAGTATTTTGGATATGCGGGGCATGGTTCATAGTTGTTCCGCTAAATTGGCAAAGCTCTCTTTCCGAACAGAAGAACTAAAGGATAAACTCTCAGCTAACCTCCTAGCTAAGATATTTTGCTCCTGAAATTTATCTTTTACGAAAAAACTTTATTGGGCTATCACTGGCAACATACTAATATCATCGTTGACATTTTGTCAGTCTATTAATTGCGGAGACAAAACCCCCAAACCTTGCGCAACCCCTCACTGCCGCAGCATTCCTCCTCAAACTTCTCTATTTTTTCAGCTTTCATCCTTAGGTCACCGCTCTCCGTATGGGCTATAAAAATATGCCTTCAAAATGGCCACGAGATAATCTTTAGCCAATTCCTTGGTTTTATTGCTTGACCTCTGTTACGATGGCGTGGTGAACGCCGCACTATTACATTTATTTCATTTCATTCGAAAGCCTATTTGGTGGCTCAATGTTGCCCGAATAGGATATTATGGTTATGTTATGATTTGTCATCAAATTTCCTTTTCCTTGTCTAGTTCCGTAAGTTCCTTTTCCGCTTCATGGATACATGTTTGTTAGGAAGACTGTTGAAGTTAGCTCTTATAGGGTTAGTTGAGGTGGAAGAACGTTTGATATGTTTCCTTAGAGTGACAATATGTGACAATATAAAAACAGAGGACGAAAAGGCTAATAGGAAAAGAGATCCGTGAATTTAAGGTTGAAGGATTTCAAAATGGAACCACCTGTCACCGCCAGGAGCAAGTTTGACATTCAGATCGGTCATAGATGAACTAGGCAAGGCGGTGGAAGAAGTTATGGCCATGGGACAATTTTTTATGCACTGGAAGCGATGCTAATAGTACTCCTGACTAAGGCCAAGCAGCATACGCCGAGGGCTTGATCTCTACTATGCGAATTTTGATACCTTGGACACCCTCAAGTCAAGTAAGACCCTTACCCTGATGACTGAAGCAGCCACACATTTTCTCACATCACTCGTTTGACCAGGACATGAGTTCCAATGTAAAACTAATAAATTGACGATAGAAGAAGAGGTGCCGGGGCATCATAGTGAAACGTGCTACTGGCATTTGTGAGGAGACAATTGTCGCCGAAGACAGTACAGCCGATGTTAGCCGTCCGGTTTCGCAAAGTGGAAGACTCTCATCTTTGCTTTCCTAACTCCGAACCGCACTTTAGACGTAGTTCGCTTTTTCTAGTACCTTCAGGCACTCTCCGTTGATGCAGAGCAGAAAATATTGGTAGTTCACACGGGGTTCTTCCTCCTTAAACACCACCCAGCCGTCGGTGGGATCCTGAAGTTTTGAAGGTACAAGGATAGAAGACGAGCAACCAGATGCGACAACCGACAATTTTCGCCGAAGACAGTGCAGCCGATGTTAGCCGTAACACCGCTTTACTGGAGCAATAACATTAATGTAGGTAGACAACAAAGAAGGTGAGGTAGGCTGGAGCCCTGCTCAGAAGCCAATAGTAGAAGACTATCTGCATTCTGAGGAAGATTGCGAAAAACAAGGGGACCGATACTTTCAACGAGTGGAATGAAAAGGACCTCGCTAAAGCGATTATGGTAAAAAGTAATAGCAAACGCCTAGCAAACCAGCAGAAGTTGAAAACCACCGCCAACAAACTTCTGTAAGCAAAAAGCAACAAAAACTGGCCGACGGAGCACGCATTGCGAAACTCTTCAATGACGTGAGCAGGGGTCACCTACTGGGTACCGCTCCCCCCCCCCCCCTCCAACACCACATTGTCGTGAGGGGGGGGGGAGCCTGTGGTAGTTTAGTGGTACACTAAGGGTGTCCAAAAACAAATGAAGATGATGGCAAGAGATTGTATCTTTCCAAGTGGTAAGAAGTCACATACTTCGAATCCATCCGCGACTTAGAAAAGAAATCAGGTCGTGGCCGAGGCATAGATTTTGGAAGTCTCATCAGATTCATGCTCCTACACGGAGAAATCTGTGGAAGGCAGGCTTCTGGCGCCGCAGGGTTAAAAACACGCTCTCCGTGGCTTATTCGAACTCGCCACGAGAGGAGGAAGCCAGCGGTGAAAAAGTTACGTTGGTTGGAAGCAAAACCGGTCTCTTCTGCTCCAATCGTCATGGAAAACACACGTAGTTCGGTGGTTACAATTTAGTAAAAATAAAGTAAAGTTTTTGATCTTCTGACTCGCTCTCGTGGAAAGGAAAGCGCCCACGGTCCGAGCTGTCAAAGTGCCACCGGCGGACATTTTCGTTGCCCCTTCCTCGAATTCATGGCCCTACCTAACGGCCTCGCACGCTGGTGTGTCTGCAATTTCTGCAGAAGTTTACTACCTTCCCGGTGATATTTGGATATTCTTTTTCCACGAATCCTGAGTGTGACCAGCGGCGCCGGGAGCACGAACAAGGGGTGACTGTCCGGTCGTTGGCATCACATACTTTCACAGCAAATTGACTGCAGCCAGTTCGGCGTTCCAAACTCAACAACCAGCTGACTTCGACGACAGGGAGCCGGAGTCGTCATCAAGGATCAATCGCGTTTGCGGACTTTTTCATCGGTGGATTTCCGCTCTTTTGGCGAGTTAGCTTTTATTTTTTTCGGTCTTCGCATTAAGCGTCCGCTTCGTGGTTCAACGTTGGTGTTTCCGTTTCGCTCGTGCGGGCATTGGTGGGTTCAGCCTGCCGCGGTCAAATAGGGCCTAGTAGAATTCGGTATCGCCGCGTCTTCGACAAAAACTCGCGTCGTGAAATCAGCTTTTTGAGATGTTGGTTGACAATAAAGACCTGGCAGGCTCATTGGGCCCTCAGGTGACCACCCTCGCTGTGCGCGTCCCTCTATTTTGACGACGGAATCCGGAGCTGTGGTGCGTCCATCTGTTCCAGATGTTCGGTATCACGGCGGACGCGACGAAGTTTAACTGCGCGATCGTAGGTTTAGATGAGGAGTCCATCCTACTGGTGGTCGACATAGTAAAGTCGGCCTCTTATACCCTGTTAAAGACCGAGTTGATCAAGCGCCTGTCGGTAAGTGAGTCAGCAAAACTGGAACACTTGCTGGCAGGTTTGACGTTGTTCGATCGAACTTCCAGCCAATTGTTTCGCGAAATGAGGCAATTGGTTGGGAGGAAGATCAACGATGACTTGCTGAAATCGCTCTGGCTGCGTCGACTCTCGGAGGGCACCCAGGCGGACCTCGATTTCTGTTTCGTATATTTGGATGAAGTCTTGGTGGCTTCTTCCACCGAGTCTGAGCACTTAGCCTATCTCGAGCGCATCTTTCAACGTCTCCTTGAGGCTGGATTGTCCTAAACGTTGAGAAATGCAATTTCCTTCAAACACAGGTGAGATTCCTCGGCCACTCCATTTCCCTTGAAGGAATACAACCCGATCCAGACAAGGTGCGAGCGATTACAAGCTTCCCGCGTCTGAAAACAGTGAAGGAGTTGAGGAGGTTCTTGGACATGCTAAACTTCTATCGTCGTTTCCTGTCCAAGCCCGCCAACACCAGTCCGTTTTGAACGCGTACTTGTCTCGCCCCAAAACAAAAGACACACGAGTGGTTATGTTATCTGAAGAGGCTGTCCGTGCATTTGATAAATCCCCTCGACAGCCGGCTGACGCTACACTCTTGGCATTTCCTCTACAAGATGCATCCCTAGCCGTTTTTGTTGATGCCTCTGACACCGCAGTAGATGCTGTCTTTCACCAAAATATGGATCAGGTCTGGCAGCCGTTGAGCTTTTTCTCTAAGCAGTTGAACCCCGCTCAACGGAACTGCAGTATCTACGATCGAGAACTGCTAGCCGCGTACTTGAGCATCAAATACTTCTGCTTTTCCCTAGAAGGCAGGCCATTCACAGTGTTCACGGACCATAAGCCTCTCATGTATGCTTTGAAACAAAAGCCTGACAAAGCATCCCCTTGTCAGCTTCGACACCTGAGCTTTTGTAAGCCAGTCAGACATACAGCACGTGTCCGGCAAGGACAACATAGTTGCTGACGCTTTATCACGTGTCTCCGAGGTTAACATCCTCGCTGCACTCGACTTCTCGTCTAACGCCAAGGCGCAGGAGGATTATGCAGCACTTCAGAGCCTCTGATCCAACCCCAAAGACAAATTTCCTAAGTTGGCCATCTTCGGCTCGAACCTCTCTCTCTGCTGCGAAGACTCGGAAAAGGGGCCCCGGTCATACATTCCGGCCACCTTTCGCAAGGAAGTTTTCCACGCGGTTAACGACCTAACGCATCCAGCCATCAGGACAACAAATCGGCTAGTCCACGAAAAATAATTCTGGCCCTCCATTAACAAGGATGCCAATTCCTGGGCCAGAGAGTGCATAGCATGTCAGAAGTATAAAGTCACCAGGCATGTAAGGAAAGAAGTGGGTTCATTCCCCCGAACTACCAAGCGGTTCCACACCATACACCTCGACATAGTAGGCCCTTTGCGAGACTCGCACGGTTTCAAGTATTGCCTTGCAATCATTGACAGGTTTATGCGGTGGCCTGAGGCAATACCTCTGAAGCACATTACGGCGCATTTATGTGCCGAAGCCCTCTGTTGAGAGTGGATCCCTCGTTTTGGCGTCCCTGCAGTGGTCTTCACTGACCAGGGAACGCAATTTGAG
Organism: Hermetia illucens; assembly: GCF_905115235.1. Classification (NCBI taxonomy): domain Eukaryota; kingdom Metazoa; phylum Arthropoda; class Insecta; order Diptera; family Stratiomyidae; genus Hermetia; species Hermetia illucens. The sequence goes on from NC_051851.1 coordinate 174,077,703, forward strand.
TCCACCCTTTTCTCGGAGTTAGGTGAACCTAACGGAGTTAGGTTTTAAACGCCATCGGACTACGGCATACCACCCGCAATCCAATGAGATGCTAGAACGTTGGCATCGAACGCTGACAGCCGCCATTATGGCACGCGACGATCTGTCCTGGACTCAAGCCTTGCCTCTCGTCCTACTCGGCCTACGAAGAACCCGCCGAGAGGAATTTGCGTCCCGCGGAGCTGGTTTATGGGGGAAACCCAAGACTACCAAGTGATCCGGTCTTCGACAAGAGATCGAGTCTGACAGAATCGGTGTTGGTGCGTTTGCTGAGGAACAATCTTCGACGCGTCAAAATCACACCTCCCACCCGACACTCCACAGACGCACGTCCTGGTCAGGACGGATGCCGTCCGGAGGCCGCTGTAGCCTCCATATGAAGGCCCGCACCGTGTTCTCGAGCGGGGATAGTGTTTCTTTCAGCTCGAGACCGGAGGACACAAAAAGGCGGTCTCCCTATCCAGACTTAAGCCCGTGTGCGCCCCAAAACAACGTTGCGTTCGCTTCGCGGAATGATGGAGACCGCAGTTCTGGGTTTAGTCGCTAAAACCCCTAGGTTTCATCTGGGGACTATGAAGCAGCTATGAAGGGAGTAGATATTTTAATTTAGATTTAATGATTATGCAAGCTCCTCGTCTTTGGCAAGAAGAGTCCCAAATTACTTGAATATTGCCTCCTTGCCGGCCATAAACGTGCTCCCAGTATATGCAGGGCTCGTGAGTCAGCAGTATTCCTATGTCGTTCCTGAAAATCCCCTTGGGAATTATTGAAGTTCAGCTTTTTCATGGAGAGGTTTACTTGGTTATTTTAGTGGTATTTAGTGGATCCATTAAGCCTTGGAGTTTTCCTCTAATGTTGGAGAATCGCCCTCCTTCTCCGACACGGTGCTTTGCTGCAACTCCCTGTTCGCCTTGAGCCTTAAGGGATCTAGGTCTAGATCGTCCAGCTTCTCCTCCACAATTGACAGCAGCTACATATCCTTCACAATTCCTTCAAGGATGTAGATGATCTTTCCTCCCGGTATGTCTTCCGAAGTATGCTTCAGCAGTTTCTCACTGAGCGCGTACATCGGGATGTTATCAAATCTATAGCTCATATGGCACTTAGCGCTTTTAATTGTCATTCACTCCCATCGTGAGAAGTTTGTCATTTCTCTCCGCTTTGCTTCTGAATACTGTCCATAAGCCTGTATAAAGACCCTCATTTTGGGTGATTAAAAGTTTGAAAAACTAGTTACCTTCCTCGCTACAGAGTGTCGAAGGATACACTGTGACCATGACTCCGCCAGCTATGTCACCCCCTACTTCTGTCGACGGTCCATACAGCAGTGTTCTCCGTGGCACAATCTATCAGTATCAGACGGGATTGAAAGTGTATGCCAGTGAGGACGAGTTTTTCATTCGTCTTTAAGGATTTCCTGCTCTTTACTAGTGAGAATTTGCTATGGAAATGGTTTAAGTAGAATAACCAGTCACTGCGCTAGTATCTTGAACGTCAGGTTTTCTGGCTCTTACCGGCATTCCTGACCTTCCCGAGATTTTCTTCTTCTTGGATTCGGATTTGGGTCTTCCGGGAGCAGTTTTAAATATGCATAAACTTCTATTTTCTATCTTCAAGCATGGAATATTAAGACTTATCATCCAAATTTCCAAAGTTCTTTAGACGAACCTTAATTGTTATGACTCTGTTTCCAAAAGCGAAGGTGTCTTTTGACTGTTTGACAAGAAAACATGCACCAGCAGCCTTCAAAGCAAACCGCCCTCTTCGGGAATAATTTCGTAGGCCATCCTATTTAACAAGTCACATAATCAATGGGCCTCATGTTGAAAGAGATCAAACAGCATAGAATCAACCAAACCGGGGGGTAAGGAGTAGGAAATTCGATTCAATGCGATTGTTCACTTGACTGGATTGACATCCGTACAGTTTTCGCTTTCTGTTCCAGTCAGTTGATCAGTCTGGGTCTCCACCATCACTGAGTATTTAATGTCCCTACCGCTCATCTGGTGTTCCATAATGCCAGCAATAGCATAATTATGAATTGCAATGGGGATATCATTTTTTCAATTTGAGTGGAAGTTGACTTACCCAGTTCCTTCCTGGCAGACTCCTGACATATTTTTCATGAAAATCATATATGCTCAGCAATCCACCATTAAAACTAAGACCATTTTTACACCTCCGCCAGGAAAGACCAATGAACTATCGTAAACCATCATATTAGCTCCACAAAGTATTTCCGCGTAACACAGTGGAACTGTTACTTCTGAAAATCTATTATTTGAGAAGGAACAGCACTGAGGGCTCTTAAAAGTGTTCCATTTAAAACTACACCCTTACCCTCCATTCATGCCTGCTTCCAGATCTCTTGATGATCCATTCAAATCCATCCGATAAGGACCATTATGTATAGTATGTGCGCTCCACATTTGCAGCAGGGAAGCTCACAAAAGACTTTCGATAAGGGAAGCTTGTTCGAGTAACTTCTTTTTTTCTCGGCAGCATGGGGGATGGAAAAAAATTGAAGTGTTCCCTTAACCAGGAATACAGGAATGTGTATTCTGATGAAAGCCCACTTTCTGGGAATATTGCACCCTTTGTTGTGTTGCCGCTCCTCTTGAGCTCAATGTGGTGTGTTGGGCTTATGTTTCATGAAACATTTTTGTTTGCAGCCCCTTTGGAAAGTGGGTTTTAGCTTCGAGTTTTTATTTGCTTTGCAATTAAAGGCAGAAACTAAAATCGAAAGTTTCAGTTTACTATTCCTTGGCTGTGAAGCAGAAGGATGAAAGCGGCAGGAACAATAGGAAGAATGGGGGAGCAGATGATTCTACCGTTTGCGAACTGCACAAAACATGGCGAATTTAGCTTGGAATGGTAAAGGGATGCTAACTTTATCTTTCCTTTATTGTGCTCAAACTTTATGAAAATTAAATTGTGGAGGGTGCGTACGATTGCTGACAGATAAAAGGATTATAAGTGGCCAAGGAGAGCATTTTCAGTGAACAGAAACAAAATAGTACGCAGACAACCGAGAAAATTTGTTAAAGGGTAGAAGGGGGATGAAATTTTAACTTCCACTATGAATCCTGGAAATCAATATTTTTCCAGTCCCTCCATAAATCTGATTTCTCTTTTCATAAAATTGCTAAAAAACCGTTTCAGCGGCAAGAACCTCCTCTCTCAATCATTTGAAATATAAACTGCTCGGAGCCGCTGAATCCAGGCTGTGACCCACTTCCATACAAATCTCACATCGTCACTGTGACAAAATGGCAGGCAAATGTCCTGCCTGGCGCCGCTGAAACCACCGCAAACCGCGATCTCAACATAATTCTAATATCAGCCCCCATTTAAATTGTTACAGCAAACATTTCACCATGTCGCCAGCTATCCTCCGCCGGGATGAAAACTATCTGTCGCCGCCATTCAGTCCATGTAGTTCTAGCCGAGCTGAAATCATAGCTAGAAATGGATTAGGATAGTCATCCTTTTATCCTTTCCAGAAAGGAAGAATAAAAAAAATACAACTTTTTTTATGATGATTGTAGCCAAAAGGCTGAAGCGAAGAGCTGAAAGGATGAAGGAGGAGAATTTTCATGGATGTAATCCCGCGGAGTTTGTCTTTATGGATTGTTATTAATGGTGGAAGTATCTCCTTGAAATGGATGAATAAATGTTTGATGGATTGTAAGAGAATCACAAATGAAGAAGAAAAATATTTTTAAGCTTTAAAGGAGCGACTGGGGAGGTTGACTAAAATTTGCAAGGAGATAAGGGCTTTTAGGCACCGGCGGGACTGAGGGGTTAGGATAAAGCGCAGTCCTTTCCCATTGGTAACAGCGCCCCGAGAAAGGGCTACCTTTTGCTCGATTTGGGCCTGTGCGAGGACAGTGACCAAAGGCGAGAGGGATGAAGAGCACTGGGAGATTGCGGACACATAGATTGGAAGGCCTTATTGGCGAAAGTAGTGATCTTAATTCTTGGGAGAAGTTAATGGTTAGAGAGATCTTTTATTATACAAGCTAAGCCAGCCATCAAGGCTTAATCTAGACTAGGCAATATATGATATAATGAATAAATGATGTCATCTGCGTGAGGATTGACTGCCGAAGTGTTAGCCTGACGGGGTTTGCCACTGTGGAAGTCCGGGGAAGAGCTTTGGCAAGGGGAGGATAAAAGAGGGAGAGGAGGCATGATGATTGAGGAGAGCCATCCTTGGCACGTAGTATCTTCGCTCGACCAGCGAGACGTTACGGATAGCAAGATTTCTTATTAGTGAATTAGGGTTGGACAGGCATTTCTTCAGTCTAACGCATGACAGTTTGATCATATGCGGGATTATGGGACAAACCCTGAAGAGGGCATACACAAGAGAATTTTGGGGAATTTTAGGTTCGGCCTTCTGTATTTGGTAATGCATTTTCTGAGGATCGTCCGTTCGAAGCGTTGAAAGCTTCAGCTACGTTAGGCGACATGGCGACATTAGTAGAATTAGGATTTTGTATTGGGTGTGCCAATTAATTCGGTCCGTTTTTAAGAGAGGGCTCTAGTGGTCCTTAAGGTTTCATATTAACAGCTGATTGCGGTTATGTCAGAGGTATTAGATATCTGTCAATAGTAGACAGTGGATATTGCTTTAAGTTTTACCGAAAATACTAGTTATTTTATGTCAAAAATATCGAATTTTGTGGTAACTAGGCAGCATTTGCGGGAGGTTTTACTTTTCTGCTCCAATTAGAAAAAAAAATGCAACTAAAGCGCATAGAATGCCTGTGGAAATGTATGGCGACAATGCTGCAAGTGATAAATCATGTCGAGCGGGGGTTTCGACGATCCAAGCATGGTGATTTGAGCGTTGATGACAAGCCTCGTCCTGGACAACGGAAAAATTCGAAGACCAAGAATTGGATGCATTACTCGAAGAAGGTGCGAGTCAAACGCAAGATGAGTTTGCAAAGTCATTGGGAGCAAGACAGTAAGCAATTTTAGTACGATTAAAATCCATGGAATTGATCCACAAGCAAGGAAACTGGTACTTTATGAGCTCAAACCGAGAGGTGTGGAAAGGCGATTGTGCATTTGCGAGCAGCTGCTTCAAAGGCAAAAAGGAAAGAGGTTTTGCATCGGTTTGTGACTTGTGATAAGAAGAAAAAATACTACGCTAGGCCGGGTCAATCATCGCCATCGACCTCAAAGTCAACACCAAAGCCGAATATTCATGGTTTGAAGGTCATGTTGTGTATCTGGTAAGACCAGAAGGGAATTGTGTGTTATGAGCTTTTGAAACCGGGTGATCCCATTACTGGTAACCGGTATAGACGGCAGTTGATTAGTTTGAACCCAGTCTTATTAGAAAAAAGGCCAGAATACGAGGTCGTCTTTCTTTTGCATGATAAAGCTAGGTTTCATGTCGCAAACCTCATAAAAAATTATTTGCAAACACTTAAGTTGGAGCTTTTACCACACCCACCGTATTCCCCAGACATTGCTCCTTCCGATTTGACACGACACCGGTTCACTTCTTTCCAAGAAGTCGAAAGATTTCCAGATATTTGATGTTTCATTTTTGTTTGAGAGTGTGACGGACAATGTACATTTGTAGGCTTTTACTTTATACCACTGTATTCCAGTGGCACTCTCCGCTGGAGTTGCTGAAGCAAATAACCTCAAACTGGTGAGCATTAACGGTGACAGCTCAGCGATTGAAATAAGCAATGACCCTATTGGTTAGGTGTTTGAGAGAGAGAGGCTAGGGTGGACCTGGGTCCACTCGCGTAAAGAATGGTGTCGTCCTCGAAGATGATTCCACCTGACGCGGGAGGACCATTGTCGTTGGGGGGAAGAGGCGGACGTGGGTCAGCTTGAGCTGCCATTAGTCAAAGGAGAAGTTTATGGGGGCAGGGAAATGTTGTGGAGGAAGATGCTAAAAAGTTCGGAACCTAGGATGGATCCCTAAGGGGCTCCTGAGTCTACAGAGAAGTCGATATAGCGAAGTCCGTTGAAGGGCAGATGACTAGTTCTCATCTCCAAGAGAACTATTCTAAATTAGTCTAGATTAGCTTGAAAAGCACGCCCTCTCTCCAGTCTGAATTGAACGCCTTTTTAACGTGAATTGCCTATCTTCCAGGTGATTGGGGATGTGGGCCTTGCAAGTAAAGGATTGCCTGTTCGGTGGATCTGAGATTTTCCATGCCGAATTGATTAAGTGAAATTATAGAGGAGTAGTTCCTGTTGAGCTGAATTAGTAAAATACGTCCGATAATTTTTCCAATATTGGATAGAAGAGAGATAGGCCTCATATCTTTGGGATCACCAGAACGAGCCATCTTAGGACAACCGGACTAGACACCTGGAGGAAAAAAGGCAAAGTTAAGACCCTACCAAACTCAACCTTTTATCATTGGAATTAATGGCAACTACCGGGTTCAAGATGGGGTCCATGGCCGGTTCAGAATAATTGCCTGAAGCAGTCTAAGCAGGCAAATATTTTTCCTCAGGGGAGTGGAACTGGAGGTTTCCAAATTTTATCAGGGAGTAGTTCACGTTGAGAGAAAACTTTCGATTCCAGCCAGTCGAATAATTATCGAGAAAACTTTAGGGCCAGGTTTGAGGGGCTTGAAAAGTTTCTTGTGGGAAGCATTTAGTTTGGATTTAATAGCTCCATTAATTTTTCTGGACAGGTTTTTAATGATCTCGGAGAGGAGACGGTAGTCAGCGTTGCATCTGTTACGTAGTCGGTGAAATAATCGTTTACTTCGCTGTACTAGTCTGTTCCTCTGGCGAACTAAGAGGAGGGTTGAGGGGGAGAGGCATCCATATTTCCAGTAGTCAGGCTCTTTGGCGAGATCATGTTTGTCAACTGTGGTTTCGAAGGAAGAGTTGAATTTCCTAATGCAAGTCGCTAGCTACTCATTGGAGTGAATGCACGATTTGTTCTGAGGAGGATTCAGCGCACTGGATAAGTCGCACTGAAAATCGACCCAGTTTATTAAATTTAAATATCTGCTTTTGCGCGGACGAGAGAGGGAGCGAGGGGAGAATTTGCTCTAAATGCGTAGACAGACTAACGGCATGGTGGTCGAAGTGAGCTGTAGCGAGGCGCAGCGAGTGGCACATTGGTCGAGATTATAAAGCCGTATAGGAAGTAATACCCTCGTGGAAAGGTTGGTCCTTCCGCCGTAATGATGTCCCCGCTAAGGAATGGGCCTTACTGGAATCAATCCCAAGTAACATGCCATCTCATATTATACAAGCTAATTGACGCCGACAAACTTAATCTAGTCTAGCCAATACAATGATTGGGTGATCGACATCTGCGGGAGGATCGACCGCCGGAGCATTGGCCCGACGAGGTAGCCACTGCGAAAGTCCGGGGAAGATGTTTCGTAAAAGGAGGAGATTAAATAGGGCGGGAAGGCTTGGTGGTTTAGGGGAGGTTTACTGTCCGAGACGAGGGCCATCCTTTGCACGTAGTACCTCCGCTTGCTTAGCGAGACGTTATGCATGGCAACATTTTTTATCAATGGATTAGGATGGAGCAGTCACTTCGTCGGTCTGACGAGTGACAGATGAGAGAGATCATATGCGGAATTATGGGGCAACACCTGAAGAGGACGTACAGGAGAGAATGTTTGTGGAATTTTAGGTTCGGCCTTCTGTATTTGGTCTTGCATTTCCAAAGAGCCGTCTTTTCGAGGCGTTGAAGGGTTTCAGCTACATTCGACTACATGGCAGGCGATGCTGGGAAACCATAGATCTGGATCGGTCGAATGTGGGTTTTGTATAAGAGGGCCCAGGAGTAGAGGAGTTTTTTATGGTGGCTGAAACCTTAGAAGTTTTGGATATAGATAATCTCACGGGGATTGGATTTAAGTTTGTTGTTGAAGGAGATTGTCAAGTATTTAATGTTTCATTTTGTTTCGAGAGCGTGATTCGCAATGCATAGTTGTAGGCTTTTAACTTCTGGCATTGTACACCAGTGGCCTTTCCCGCTGAAGAAAATAACCTCAGACTTATAAATATTAACGGTGAGAGCCAGCCGGTTAAGATAAGGAATAAGTACCCTATTGGTTAGGTGTTTGAGAAAGGGCTGGAATGGGCTTGGGCCCACTCCCGTACAAGATGGTGTCCTCCGCGAAGAGGATCCCACGTTACGCGGGAGGACCATGGTCGTTGGAGGAAAGAACGGGCGTGGAGCACTGGGCTATCGTTAGCTTAGGGAGAAATGTACGGGGCCGGGGGGATATCTTAGAGGAAGATGTTAAAGAGTTTGAGACCTAGGATGAAGCCCTAAGGGGCTCCTGAGTTTGAGTCATAAGTGGCCACTTCACTCTAGGGAACATACCTACCAGAAAGGCAAATCTATGGAGACAGCACTCCATGAACGTTTATGGACAGTTGGTGTGGAGTTGTCATCAGTTGACGCTGAAAATTGACTGATTGAACGAAGCACTCGCGATATGATTGCCAGAGTACTCAAAAATCGCTGATAATAAAGAAGCTGACAGACAGGCTCGCCAAAGTTCTGAACTCACAATGGTGGGGCCAGGACCAGCTTTCAACATCTGGCCATCTTCTCTCAAATCTACCCTGAAGTGTGAAATTGCAAGAATTCACGTAGGCAAATGGAGAAATCTTTATCTAGGAACCCGAGGCCTCTAGAGCGGTAATTCTGTTGTCCCTTAAGAAATGGGATATGAAAACCCAAGTAGGGTTTTTGGCAGAACATTGTCCGTTAAACTACCAAATGGAAAAAATCGGAGTAGTGGTCTCGGTCAGCCAATGCGAGGCTGAAGAAGACACGGCTCTGTACTTCGTATGCTGCTCAGACTTCAGAAGGAGATACCTTGGCAAGGTTTTCTTCAGCAAAGAGTCTGCGCATTCTCTGCCTCTGGAGAATGTTCTCAGTTTTGCGAAAATATGCGAACACCGTCGGTGAGAGGTCGATGAATAGGCGATCTCTGGGGATAGTACAATGGGCCTAGCAAAGGTCTGAGTGCCTGAAGTTGCGGCTCCCCCGTTAAACTAAACTAACTAAACTAACTCTGTTGGAGATGAAGTCTACAATTATTCTAAATAACTCTACAAATATTCTAAATTAGTCTGGATTAGCTTGAAAAGCAACTCTTCCCAGACTGAATCGAATGCCTTTTCAATATCTAGGGCGCAGGATTTGGTGCATCTTCCAAGTAATTGAGGATGTGATATTGCAGTTAAAGGATTGCCTGTTCGGAGGATCTGAGGTTTTCGAAGCAGAATGGATTAAGTGAAATGATAGAGGAGCAGTTCCTGTCAAGCTAAATTAGTAGGATACGTCCGATAATTTTTCCAATATTGGATAGAAGAGAGATAGGCCTCATATCTTTGGGATCGCCAGAACGAACCATCTTAGGACAACCGGACTGAACAACTGGAGGAAAAAAGGTAAAGTTAACATCCTACCAAACTCAACCTTGGAATCATTGGAATTAATGGCAACTACCGAGTTCAAGATGGGGTCCATGGGCAGTTCTGAATAAGTGTCTGAAACAGTCTAAGCAAGCAAATATTTTTCCTCGGGGGAGTGGAGGTTTCCTAATTTTATTAGGGAGTAGTTCACGTTGAGAGAAGACTTTAAACTTTAGGGCCAGGTTTGAGGGGCTTGAAAAGTTTCTTGTAGGAAGCATTTAATTTGGATTTAATAGCTCCATTAATTTTTCTGGACAGGGTTTTTAATGATCTCGGAGAGGAGACGGTAGTCAGCGTTGCATCTGTTACCTAGTCGGTGAAATAATCGTTTACTTCGCTGTACTAGTCTGTTCCTCTGGCGGACTAAGAGGCGGGTTGAGGGGGAGAGGTACCCATATTTCTAGTAATCAGGCTCTTTGCCGAGATCATGTTTGTCAACTGTGGTTTCGAAGGAAGAGTTGAATTTCCTAATTTAAGTCGCTAGTTATTCATTGGAGTAAATGCACGATTTGTCCTGGGGAGGATTCAGCACTCTGGATAAGTCACACTGAAAATCGTCCCAGTTTATTAGATTGAAGTATCTGCTTTTGCGCGGACGAGGGAGGGAGGGAGCGGAGAATTTGCTCTAAATGCATAGACAGACTAGGAAGTAATACCCTTGTGGGTAGGTTGATGCTTCCGCCGTAATGATGTCCCCGCTAAGGAATGGGCCTTACTGGAATCAATCAAAGAGAAATTTGCCGTTTTCGTTATTAACTGAGTCGTCCCAAGTAACATGCCTGGCGTTGTGGTCACCGCCGCGGAGGAAAGCGTCAAAACAGGCCGCAATTTTCCATAGTTCGGACAGAATTGGAGTGAGAGGCGCCCCGTACGTTGCGGAATGTGATGTATCTGGGAATGTGCACCAAAGAAGACTCCCGGAATAGTGCAGAACTTACTTGTGATAAAAGTCAGAGATTATGTTCTAGAGAGAGGGGAATGACATGTTGAAAGGGGGTCTGGCTTTCATGTAGAATCCCCTAGGAAGGAAAGAGTGTAGGGTGGTGGAGAGCTGAGAGTTTCGGGTCTTATTCGACCCCTGCCAACTGCGGCGAAAGAAGGGATCAGTGAGAGAAAGGCGGTAGATTTGGAATGAGGCAGAAATCCCAGCTCTGAGTTATGAACAGCGGAGAGGCTGTCTAGGAGGGGGGGGGGGGAGAACGGAGCAGGGCGGGAGTACGGGACACTTTTAGCTCTCTCTTTACGTTGGATTGATTCGAACCTGTGAGGACATCTGGAGAAATTGTGTGATCTAATTGTCCACCATTTGTGCATTAGAGGTGTGCAGTCTCGCACATTTGACGCATTTGGGGGTATAGCCGCAATTTGAAGAAACGTGGCCAAATTGTTGGCAGTTAAAGCACCGGGTAACATTCGCTTTTCAAGGGTTCTCCCACCTGATCCGGTGATCAAAAAAGTCAAGCGATGACGGCTTTACGGTTTCTTACCAGGGCAGAGGTAAATCGTCAGACACTGCCTCACCTCTGCCCTGGGAGCAGCGTGACCGTAGCGGCTCGCAAATGTTGAGTGCTCCTTTATATAATTCGTAGAAGAGGACATGCCTACGAATTATATTGAGCGCAAATCCGCCAGACCTTGGCCAGAGCTGAAAATATTCGTTTTGAGAATGATGGAGTCCTAAGTCCGCATCAATTTAATGCTGGATCGGACCAAATGGGGAGCAACTTACTCCCTCTTTCCTGGTTCCCGGACCCCTCGCTTAGGGCTTGCACTCAAACTTTTCAAAAATGATCCGCTGATGTAGTGGCGTTTTTAGTTTAGAAAATGTGGTAGCATCTGCCTCGGAATTGAGCGTCATATGAAAAAGTTATTAGTATCGTTAGCCTGAGACCATGGAATGGAAAGCCTTGAAACGCGAATCGGCGTAACCAGTTCTAATTCCTTGATTTCTGTTGCTACATTATCAGAAGTTTATTTGTGAACGGGAATTCCTCTGAGAATGAGGCTTGGCTTTCTCTTCTCCTGAGTGGTGAAGGTATGACCTACCAATTTGGAAGCATTCGTTAATTAGAAGAGTTTCTTGTGAGTTCTAATACAATTGAGCCGGACTTTAAGCCTGTCGGTGGCAGATTAGCAGTCGCCGGGAGAGAATGAATATCCTCAACTATCGACATGCTGGCCGAATCAGAATATCTTGAAGTGAAGACATGTGCGTGATTCGCTTCGGGGCAATGCTCGTTGTCTGGGGGAAAGTGGTAACGTTTTTTGTTCGCTGTGACCTCGGTGTCCGAGATGCCCAACGCCGTTTGTTCGTTTCGAGTATGGGAGTTCATTCGTTATTATTCATGCCTTCGACCATAGCAGTCTTAGCTACGGAGTACGAAAAGTCCAGACATCAATTTTCCGTAGCAATTCAAAACGAAATTTATCATATTATTACTCGAAGCGCATGGCGAGAGCTGATCGGTGGGGTTTAGCTGGGCGTGTTCGGAGGGAAGCAGCATGGGAGATTCATTCGCTCTCTTTGCTAACTCGTTTTAGGATAGTGTTTTCCTGGTGCTACGTACCAAAAGTGTCTGCAGCTTTTGGCGATGACCTTCGACATCATAACAATCACCGCAGGAGCGCATGAACAAATGAGTAAAGCTCGGTTTAAACGGGTCCTTATCTTCTGGTGTCCGGGGCATAGTGGCAATTTTTACAGTGAAAATGCAAATGAAACGATTAAACTATTCGGTGTGACTGGCCTCCGCCTCCGCGCAACACCATTCGTACTGAATGGAACGAAGAATACGATCTGACTTCCATGGGTAAAAGCAAGTCCTTACTGAAGTCGGTCAAAACTAGAAAGTTCTGGTTCCAGGAAATATCCTTCAGTGCGGAGGATGCGAAGACTCTGAATAGATTTTCTACCAACTCTTCCTATAGCAAAACGTTGCTCGCCAAGGGGGGAGCAATTTTTTGGCCCGGATGTGACCGACAAATGATCATATGATCTTTCAGTGTGATAGTTCTCGAGGCAGAGGAGTACTTTCAACAGAACTAAAATGTAAAAATCTTTATTAGTCCTCTTCAGGGCCGTCGAATGGACGACAATAAGAAACTTAGTCTCCTGACTGCTCCTCTCCAGGACGCTAAACCTCCAACATATCGTAACCACTGGCATCGTAGACATCAGCCTGTCGGTTTGTTCTCTTTGGGAGTCATCATAAGCAGGGCTGGTGTAATTAGCCCTAAATCATTAGGATACCCGGGCTAACCACATCCTAATCGGACCGTTCCTTCACTTTTTGACCAGCTTATGGTTAGCTGACTTTCAACGTAGTAATCGTTTGTGCTGGATTGCCGAAGTTGATTTACCCTATCTTCCTTCAGCGGCACGCAGAAGTTGTTTCTAATTAAGTTATGACCTGAGCTGTCTGCATTGCTATTGTTTTTCATTTGGGTTTTTCGGATGATCTCGAAAAGGGTGTTAACTTAAGACACTAATGCCTAGAGTACAAACACCATCAAACCTTCTTTGTTCTGGGAGACGAAAATAAATTTAAAGCTCCACTTAGGAAGATGCCTTGTGAATGTTTGTAGAACCTGCACCTGCTGTTGACAATTCATTCCCGATTTGGTTTCTCTGTTCACTCCCGGGACTTTTTTTTGAATGATGCCAATTATTTAAAATTTACAAGAACAGTACAACGATTATCCATCGAACCAGGACGACCTTGCGGGGGTAATCGTTTTTGCATTTTTTTTTTGTAATGACGTTTTTTTGATAAGGCATGGGAAGAGTAAAAGTATTCAGTGACCCCGATGCAAAGGCTACTAACGACAGACACCATACACTGCCTTGGCAATAACTCTCCCATGAAGGCGCTCAAATACTTACTCTCAGAAAATCAAGCTAGTATTTAGCTTGGGTTTTTTTCGACATATCTATTTCTGCCTATGCCTCCCCTCCCTTGCTTCTTATACTAGCTGGCTCCATCTCTAAATCCAAAAGCCCATTAAAGAACAAAAATAAAATCACATGACGCACCAAAGACAATTCTCAGCCCTGACATTAAACCACCCCCTTAGTCGCTAATTATTACCTGCCAAGTCACTTTGCCTTTTGCATAAGGCAAGGAAAACTTTTCGAATTAATCACTCAAATGGGGCAGGAGAAAAATCACTTTGCATACTCCATGCTTTCAATTCTCTCCTTGCTACCACAGGTGCTATTTGAAACCAAAACAATTATTAATGGCATCAATATTGTCGACATTAATGTCAGCCGTAATTAAATACAGCCGAACCCCACGATATTTCATCGGCTCTAATGATGTAGGTCATAAATTTTGGACTGTTCCACACATCGAGTATGTAAAACTTCCATAAATAAAGTAGAATTGAAGAATTTGGTGAGGGAGGGAGGGAGTTTCATAGAAATAAGGGTCATGTTTTATTGTAAAATGATGTTTATGGTAAGGACACCTTTTCCTATTTTCAAGACATAACAACAATTGGAATCGTTTCTATGTCACTGCAAATTGGAGAGTGGTTTTCCTACATGCGTCATTGGCAAAGACTTGACTTTGAGGAAGGGAATGGGAAAGAAGGTCAAACCAAAGCTGCAATATAAAGGAACGATAAGGCTCCTTCTCTCACTTGTATTTATCAAGCCTTCCAACAACCCAGTTCTACTCTGACTCTTACATCTAAGTAAATTAAGATAAGCACAATATGTACCAAGCAATTAAAAACATGGTCAACGCTATCAGCCAATGGAGAACTGCGTTATGAAATTGCTTCACGCATTAACGTAACCTGGATGAAGTGGCGTTCCACAACTGGTGTTCTTTGTGATCGATGTATCAACGAACATCTCAAATCTAAAATTTACCGCAATATCGTCCGTCCAGTCGCTCTCTATGGTTCTGAGTGTTGGCCGGCTACAAAAGACAATGAACGGCGTCTTGCGGTAATGGAGACGAAGATGCTATGTTGGACTAATGGCGTCACACGTTTAGATCACATCCGAAATGAGGATATCCGCGATCGTTATGGGGTTGCACCGATCGTGGAAAAGTTGCGAGAGAGGCGTCTTCGATGGTATGGTCACGCAATTCGTGCAAACGAGAATTCACTTGCCAAGATTGGTCTGAACATCGAAGTCGATGGTAAACGACCAAAAGGCAGACCTAAACAACGGTGGCTTCATACGCTGGATGGGGATTTGAAAGCCTCGAGATTGCACCCAGATCAGGCATTCGATTGAGCCAAATGGCGAAGCCGATCACGACGAGCCGACCCTGCTTGTGAACGGGACAAAGGCTGAAGAAAAAGAAGAAGAATTAAAAACATGGTCAGAAGCAGAGGCAACTCATCAGAGGCTGTCTCACCTCTGTTCTGAGAACAATATGGTCAAAAGTGGTTCCAAGCGCTGATCGCTCCCTAATACACATTCACAAATACGGTACTAGTGTGTATGATAACCAGTCCAAAAACCGCCTTGTTCAGATCTAAGCTTCACCGAAGTAAATTTTTCATCTTAGGATTGAGGGAAGACGTGACTCAAGATGTTTTGTAACAAGGAAGGCCAACAAAGGAGCAGAAATGGAACTAACGAACTTCCTCATTCCCCCGATTGTAAAAAAAGGGCCGGAAACCGAGCGACTTAACTCTTAAGGGTGCAAAGCCGGCTTCAACGACGGAAAAATTAGAAAGGCAGCGACGGCGCGCTCCTAGATTATACATTGACGAATTCTCGATGAACGAGGGTGTTGACTCTGGAAAATAAAGCGATGAACGATTTATTAGCCAAGGGAACTAGGCGTGTTTCAGATACCTTGAGGGTATGCACAACAGCAGTATCTGTGTGGCTGCGACAAGTCAAAAGAATGCAGGAGATCTGAAAGAAGGACATCAAAGTGGCCATGGACTAAAGCAATCGAATTGCAAACACCCGCGGCTGAGCCCTGCTTAAAGTAAGGGCTAAATGCTCGCATTACTAGGGGGGAGGGGTCTAGCGGTAGTCTCCATATAGATGAAAAATGCGTCATGCAGACGTAAAACACTTAGGGGTGGCACACCGGGTCTTTATGGAGAAATTGAGGCAGTGGAAACCACAGAGGTGTGTCTTCATTATACTATCAATGTAGAGAGAGAGAGAGCTTAAAATTTGTAAGGATATCGTGGATAAGAAAGCTCTCAGCGGCCTAATAGGAGATGTCCGGTAAACCTCTGGGGAGATTATTCTACAGTCTGTTGAAAATATGCGGCATTTGATAAGCAGGGCAAAGATTGGGTGCCGGTGACATTCCCCCCTATCCAGTATATCCATCGCACAAATCTAATTTTCCCATTTTGATTTGGAAATATTTCCGCAAACAAAATGTTAGGGACTTTTTACGTTAATAACCCAACATATTTTGTATATTGAAAAGCATGCTCCACGGTCGGTGGCTGCTTAGAATCGAATCTCGATCCGCCCCAGCTGAAATCCAGGGTTTCTCGCGAAGAACCCCGTGGCGTGGTTACTTGGACGCAGAAGCAAACTAACAGAAATTTACACGGATGTGGCACCCACACTTCCTCCCAGTGACGCCTTTTGTATTCTATTGGGAATACCTCCAATGCCCAGTCGAAGCAAGTGCTCTCCACGTTCGAAGAACTTATAGGGCCCCTCAAACGGAGGATGCAGCGGCCTCCAGGTGGCATCAGTCTTTACCAAGATGTGGGTGTAGACTTCGAGGTTCCTAGAGGTGGTAACCACTAGCAATTTAGTAACCGATAAATCCAGTTCCCCAAGACCATCTTTGTTATTGAGCACCAGGACACCAGTGAGTCGTAGATTCTTTTCGTACGCCAGATCAGCCTTGCAAACTCTTTGTAAGCAGCTGTACAGAGGCCAAAACGAAAAACAAGGCTTGCGTAGAGGATGGATCGTCACGTGCTATAATAGTGGCGTTCGGTGTCCGATGACAACGTTCCAGCATTCCATGGGACTGCGGACTGAGCTTCAGGAAAAAATCAAATTCGAACTGCATTTCCTGGCAAGTGATTATTACGGCTCACAAAAGCGTGGAATCCACTCTTAGGAGAGCGCCTCAGCATAAGAGTGTGTTTAGTGTCCTTCATAGCTATTGCCTCACGTCAGTGTTAGCAGTGATTAATAACTGTGAGGCTATGTTTGTAGACGTCCGGGTGACCCAAATTGATTAACAGGTATGGAAACGGTTTGATGACATAGGAAATACACTTGCTTCCTTATTAACTTGTCTAGCGACCCTTCAGGCATGGACCGTCTCTGGCCTGAGAATTAAGGTCCATTTTCATGGAACACCAGAAATATTTGTTAGTGACTTCCTTATGAAAAGCAGCCCGAATATATGGCCCAGACTCCTAAGCGGTAAGCGGAATGTTGGGAACCCTTGGAACATGTATTTTCAGCTCGACTGCTAGCCCTAAAAAACTGCGTCATCCTTCTGGATCGCAGCGATTGTCGAAAAATCAAATGCATCTGGAATATTGATTTCAGAGATCCCGTATTGTAAGTACAGCGATACAAGTGCTTCGAAAAGAAACTCATGGGCTGACAGCTTTGGCTGATGAAGAGCAGCGGCTAATTCGATAGCTGAAGCATCGACGAAAGGAGCGTATCCTGCTGAAGGAATGTGATAAGTTTAGTGTCTATCAGCTGTTGTTTTAATGGTTTTTCACACTAGGATGGCGCCTGAAGACCACGCAACCTCTCTCGATTCCTTGATTTTAGGCGTAGACAGGAAGGGATATAGACGGGCTGGTGATGAGAGGCTTGGCCAGGAAACGGTGGTAGTAGCTTACCATGGCCAAAAACCTTCTGAGGTCTTTTACCGTCTTGGGCAGCGGAAAAGTGACGATCGCTTGTACCTTGTCAGCCCGTTGGAGAGTTCCGTCTGCACGTACTCGAGGAGGTCGATCAGACCCGAGTCTGCAAGGGGTTCATCTGGAGTGGCTTCGGCCACGAAGCCTCACCGGAGGTTATCAGGTACCATGGAAACCGGGACGGCCCTCTGAGAGCATTTGCTCCAGGAGAATTCCTGGAGGATGTGTTCTCGGCCCGGTTATTTGCGGTTGGCCGCCTAGTGGGAGTTTCATGGTGGTTGTGGTTATGCCTACATCGCGGGCAGAGCTCCTCGGAGCTCGAACGTGGAGTTGCGCTGTACAACTCGGGTGCCGTACCCCTTAGTTGCGGCAAAGGTGTTAGATAGGCCTCGCATCCACTGGTATGAATGCTGAGCCTGCACTCAGTATAAACCAAGACCACTGTGCTTGCATGGCGGGGCTTTGATTGTGGTCACAAATTCAATCCGCGTCCGAAGAGGACCGTAGGATTATGCCTACACGGCAGGTACTCACGTTAAACCCCCAGGACTTTCATGTACCTTGTCAGGGCTGACCAAACGGGCTAAAAATTTTACCCATGGTTGGAAAAATTTGCATTTTTTGGCGCCCGCAATTCATGAGAGCCCTCAACACAAACCGCTGATGAGGTTGATACAAATCATTCTCAAAAACTACCAGGCGGCGCAAGATTTACTCTCACAAACCTTCCACGAAAGGAACATCGATGTATAGCTACAACTAGTAAGCCATAACGACGCGTGTGCCCTTGAATGCGGCAGATAGACAATGAATGTGAGATTACGCATTCTCCTGGAAGCATTCATTGAGCTAGACATGGCAATTTCAGGACGTCATACACTTTCAGAAAAATTGGGCTGAGGTTTACATTTTTTTTTTTTTTTTTTTTTTTTTTTTTTTTTTTTTTTTGGGAGTAGGGTAGGTGAATGCGTTTACGCACAGAGTGTTGGACTCCCGCAACAGCACGCTGGCGGACTACCAACTAAACACCTCCCTGTCATCAGAGAACTAGCCTGGAACCGTTTGACACATTACTTCGGGCTAGCCCTCCCGCTCTCCCGGCTTTGGGAGCCATCAAGTCAGGGAATTCCTTTCACCAACGGGAGGGGAGGGGAGCAAGGGAGTTGTTAGTTCAGGGAACCCCTTACCGTCCGATCCCTCCGCCGGTCGAGTTCAATCTTCTTCGTAGTAAGAAGAGCCCGAACATAATGCGCAATACGATTCCAGCTGCCAGCGCTCTTCAGCATCTCTCTGACAATGTTGTCTGGAGAGAGCTCCCCTGTGTCTGCATAAAGCTGCTGGCGGAGGCCGTCCCACCTCTCGCAAGAGAAAAAGGTGTGTTCAGCGTCATCCGCCACTCTATTGCAGAACACACAGTCAGGAGATCGCGCCTTCCCAACCCTGTGCAGGTAAGACTGAAAACCTCCATGCCCACTTAGAAGTTGGGTAAGGAAGTAATCAATCTCACCGTGCTTTCTGTTCAGCCACGGGTCTAATTTGTCGATGAGCCGCGCAGTCCACTTGCTCCTTGGCTCATTTTGCCAAGAAAGTTGCCACTCGTTAAGGGTGCGTTGACGTTCCTCACGGGCAACCACTTCTCTTAAGTTTTCGCCCTTACGGCGATAGATAGCTTTGCGCTCCTTGGCAAGGAGGGCAACGGGGATCACTCCCGCAATCACCATCACAGCCGGTTCGGAGACAGTGCGATAAGCAGACGCCACTCGCAAAGCTCCCCGCCTCTGCACTTGAGCGAGGCGTTTACGATGCACCTCCTTGTCAAGGGCATCAGCCCATACCTCCGCACCATAGAGAAGGACGGACTGCGTTGCTCCCATGAGGAGACGTCTCCTAGTTGATATAGGGCCGCCGACATTCGCCATTAGCCGACTCAAGGCCGCGACTCCTGCTGCAGCCCTGTCCGCTGCTGCTTTGATTTGCTCGAAGAAGCTCATCTTCGAGTCGAGCATTAAACCAAGGTATTTAACCGTTGGTTTTGACTCTATAGTCAACTCGCCGATCGATATGGGACGCAAGGTCGGGATTCTTCTTCTGGTCAGGATGACTACTTCGGTTTTTTCCAGCGCAAGGTTGAAACCGTGAGCAGTCATCCATCCGCTTACCCGTCGCATCAATATGCCAAGTCTGCTTTGCGCCTGTTCAACAGTGCGTCCGGCAACAAGTGCCGCAACGTCGTCTGCATAACCGACCAGGCGCGACTCTTCAGGCATATCGAGTCTCAGCAGACTATCGTAGGAAGCGTTCCAGAGGTCCGGCCCTAGGATGGATCCCTGCGCTACTCCCGACGTGATTTCCATCCTCCTCTGGCCCTCTAGCGTCTCATAGAACAGGGAGCGGTCTTTCAGATAATCCCTCAATATCCGCAAGAGATAGCTTGGCACGTGAAAGGAGTTCTCTAGTGTGCCCAGCATATCTGTCCATCTTACGGAATTGAAGGCATTTCTGACATCAAGCGTTATGAGGAGCACTATCCGTCGAGATCGGCGGCTGTGTGCCCCGGCTCGATTAAACGCATCTACGACCTCCATAACAGCATCCACTGTAGATTTCCCTGTTCTAAACCCGAACTGCCTTGCGGATAAGTCCCCGGCAGCACGGATCGCTTCAGCGAGTCTACCCCTGATGAGCTTCTCGAGCACTTTTCCGGCCGTGTCAAGCATACACAGCGGTCGGTATGCAGACGGGAGCTCCGGATCTCCTTTACCCTTACGGATCAACGCGAGTCTGGCCACTTTCCAGCGAGAAGGAAAAATGCCCTCCTTCAAGCACGCGTTGAACGCTTCGAGCAGCAATTCTGGCCGTTGGCGGAACACCAGTTTGTAAACTTCCGCCGGGATGCCATCAGGACCTGGCGCCTTCCTGTTTTTCATAGTGAGAACCGCTTCTTCGAGTTCTCCCATTGTGAAAAGGGGGCAATCCACGACGCTTTCCGCGCTGTTTACATCAAGTCGTACAGGGTGTCTGGGGAACAATGCCCGCACAATGCGGTCCATCTGGTCGGTGCTCAGTATGCAGGGCTTCCGCAGAGCCCCGATTTTCCGAGTGACAAGCTTATAGCCAAGTCCCCACGGGTCATCATTTACCTCATTTATAAGATTTTGCCAGCCGCGAGCTTTGCTTTTATTTATAGCGCTGCGGAGTCTCCTTTTTGCTGATCTATATTGTGCCTTTATGGCACATGCCTCCTCGTTGGCGTACAAACGTTGTGCCAAACGGCGGAGCTTATGACACTCCTTCCGTAGGTCGGCAATTTCCGCCGTCCACCAGTACATAGAAGGCTTGTCGCGCCTGGGGCCTCTCCGGGGCATGGAAGCCTCACACGCCGTCGTTATCAGATTCATCACTGAATTTACGACGGTGTCAGCTGCGACACCACCACCCCCCGGAGTGCCCCCCAGTGCGGCCCTACCTGCTCCAAGAGCTTCGACGAACCTTCCGATGTTCACCTTCGCGACATTCCACACGCAGGGGGAACGTCGTGTTGGTGCTCGCCGGCAAGTAGCGTCAAACACTTCGAACGCAATGTACTGATGATCACTTGCCGAGAAGTCTTCTAGGACTCGCCACCCGTCCACCGATGATGCCAGAGATTCCGACGCAAAAGTTATGTCGGGAATGCTTCCTTCACAACCTGAGCGCCGAAACGTTGGCGTGGATCCGGTGTTTAAAATTACGAGCCCGGTTCTCGCCGCCATTTCCAGAATCCGTTTCCCTCTGGAGTCTGATTGAGGCATGCCCCATTCAAGAGCCCTGGCATTAAAATCACCGCCAACCAGGATTCGTCCCTCCGTGCTCGAAACGGCGTCCTCCAGAGCATCAAGCCGGCGTTGAAAGTCCGGAATCGACTCATTCGGCGTCAGGTAAACGCTAAAAAACGTTATCCCTAAACACCGGATCCAGGCAAATCCGTCCCCCCGGCCTTCGGCAAGAACACGAAGTCGAACGTCGTCCCGAACCCAGATGGCAGCGGTGCCCGATAAGTCGAGATACCATGAGGACGGGTCCTTGTTTCGGTATTGCTCGCTAATCAGCACTAGATCAGCATTTACTTCCGCAGCGAACTGCGCTAGCAACTGGTGAGCGGTTGCACTCCGGTGCATGTTAATTTGCAAAATGCGGATCATGGCGTTCGCACCCTAGCCCTCTCCAATTCCGCCCTGAAGATCGGACACCGTCCCGAGCCCGCAGTGTGTGCGACGCTTTCGCCAGATGCGCCACGATCCCTGCAGAGAACACAACTCTCGCTTTCCTTGCAAGTCTTCGCTTGATGACCCGCTTGGCCGCATCTCCGGCATGCTGTCCTCCTGTCCGGACCCTTGCAAGCTGCTGCTGTGTGTCCATAGTCCAGACACCTGTAGCACTTGGTGGGGACTATCCGCATTCGTACCCTGCATACTACCCATCCGATTTTGATTCTCCCGCTGTTAAGGAGTTTCCTCGCATATTGCTCGGGGACATCCACCACGGCAAGCTTCTGGCCTCGAGCATTTACAGAGGTAATACTTACCCGGGCATTGGTTACCTCTGGACATTCAAGCTTTAGCGCCTCCTCTACTTCGACCTTTTCTGTGAGGCAGTCAAGATCCCGTATTTCCAGAGAGCACATGGGTTCTAGGCTGGAAACAAGGGCCTTCTCCCCCAATAGCCCCTTGACCGCTTCGCAGAACGTGCTCTTGTTGGTCGTCTTTGGGCCCAGTTCGACGAGAACTCCACCACTCCTCGTTTTCCGTATCGAAGACACCTCTGCTCCGTTCTCCTCGGGTTTCATCCTGTAGCGGATTTCACTAAGGACTTCCGCAAATGTCTTGCCTTCCGTCGGCTTAATGAGCAGAGCCGACGGTCTAGTCCTTCTTCGTTTCCTCGTTTTTTCCGCTACTGGCTTTGGGTTGGCAGCCTCCTTGTTTTTGGACAGACGTGTCTCTGGCGCCGGAGTCCGTTGTTTCTTTTTATCCTTTTTCGCCTTTTTTTTTTGGGCCTTGGAGACTACTTCGATAAAGTCTCCTTCAGGCACGTCGTCCTCTTTCCGCTTTTTCCCCTGTTCACTTTGCAGAGGGCTATCTGCGATCCGTTTGACGCAAGCAGCATTCTCAGCGGGGAGTGCGACTGTTTCTGCTCTACAATCGTCTTCCGCTGCTCTCCACGCGCGTCTATAAAAGGAAATGCGGTCCAGTAGTTCCTCCAGTTCCATCAGCCCGTTTTTGACGCCTTTGCTGACGTTTCTCTGAAGGAACGTTGCCGACCGCATACGTTTCACCACTGCTGCGCACTTTCGGATGAGCCTTTCCTCTTCGGCTCTAGCGAGGACGGTCGAATGCATTTCCACTCGATTTGTGTCCAAATCCATCTGCTCAGGACTAGCGTTTCTCACTGAGCTTACTTCCAGGACAGGGTCACTGCAAGGTAATGGAGTTGCCATCCCCGCACGGTCAGTCGCACCACTTGATGAGGCTTCCTCTTTATTTGGGCGCCCCGGTGTCTCATCGGGTATATCAGCCCTCGTTGCCTCTTTCACTGGTCGCTGCGGTGAACGACGCATCTTTGTGCTCCGCCCAAACGCACCCAGCTCTTCCTCCTTGTCTGTTGTTTCGTCGTTTTTTTTTATAGTTTTCAGAATGTTCTCCATGAAAAAGGTACCATAGACCTGATATTCGTGAGCACCGCTTTAGCCAGTAGAATCGCCTGACAAGTCAGTAAGGAGGCAAGCTGCATGCAATCAAGGGGGAATCGAGGTTGAAAAAGAGCTCTCACTGAATGCTGAATAGTTTGCCCGGGTGGACGGCGCAAGCTTTTGACCGGGGACGTTTTCGCAACACTCAAGCATGATACATCCCAAGATGGGAGCCTGAGAAAAAGGCACCCAAATCGCCCAATGGACGACTATGCCTAGAAGAAAACTCCTCCCCAGTAGGAAACCTGACTCCGAACTGCAATTTATAGTCAATCTTTTCCAGTGCTTCCAGGCACTCTCCGTTCATGCGGAGCAGAAGTTTGGCTGCTTGTCTGGTGTTCCATCTCCGTCATAACTACATAGCCGTCCATGGGAATCATGCGGTCTGAAGAATTGCAGATCTTTGGCAAGCAGCGGTCGATCTCCTGAAAATCTCGTCGTTGGGATGACTTTGAGCTTTACACCCGCCCAGGCGTCGCTGATGTTAGCAACGCCCGAACCGAGAATGTATGTAGAATTGATTCAAGCCAGCTATAACCTCCGACGATAGTTTGCCGCTAGCGAAATTGCCATCGGCCAGAGCCATACTTAATTGGCTCCTTTTTTTTTTGTTTTATGGATGGAGGTGGAAATCTTAGAAAGACGCTGCTGCGCCAGGTTGCAGCAGTGTATGGGATTCGCACCCACTAAAGCCACCCCCACTCTTCCGCCCCTCCCCGCGGGACCACCGTGAAGTATTACTTCGCGGGGGAGGCTCTGGTTCGCTATACCAACTCGTCCATGTCACGTCTCCGTTGCGCCGCCTTCCGAACTCGATCCAACTCCAGGAGTTTTGTCTGCACCACGGCTACTGCCTCATTTACTGCCATCCAGTTTTCCTCCGACTTCAGCATCTGTTCCACCAGGTTCGAGGGCTCGATGTCCGTGTAGCACCGCATTCGGGACAGTTGGGAGGCTCGTCCAACTCGAAGCGATGCAAGTACCTCCTATAGCCACCGTGTCCAGTAAGGAACTGTGTCAGGTGGTAATTCAATTCTGCGTGCTTTCGGTTGACCCATTTCTCGATACACGGGATCAATGTATGGGTCCACCGGCCCTTGTCGGGGTTATCCCATCGTTGTTGGCACTCGCCACACAACTCTCTCCTGATGGCTTTTCGGAAATCCGCATTCACCTCGGCTGGATTTGCCTTCCGTTTCTCGTAGAGCCAGTGTGCCTCGCTTGCTAGAAGATCTATAGGGATCATTCCTACGATGACACACACTGCTTCCGTCGACGCCGTCCTAAATGCGCTGCACACCCTTAGCGCAATTGGCCGGTATGCCGAACTTATCTTCCTCCGGTTGACAGCGTGGTTCAACCTCCCGCTCAGACAGGGGCCGCGTATAGCAGGATCGACCTCACCACTCCCGCGATGAGTAGCCCGCGACTATACTTCGGCCCTCCCACGTTAGGCATCATCCTTGCAAGGGATGAACTGGCATTTCCTGCCTTCTCTCGCGCATAGTCCAAGTGTCCCTTGAAACTCACCTTGGCATCGATTGGCAGGTATTTGACAACCGATTTTGAGACGACCTCACGATTACCAACCCGGATGGTAACCGTGTTGTTCTTCCTACGGTTGGTAATGAGGACCGCCTCCGTCTTTTCGTCCACCAGGTCCAGCTTGGCCACTCGTAACCATGACTTGATGGTATGAATGGCTTCATTTGCATAAAGCTCCACGTCCTCAGGATGCTTTGCAATTGCAACTACCACCAGGTCGTCCGCAAAACCAATCAGCGTTGTCTCCTCCGGCACGCGAAGGCCAAACACTCCGTCGTACATTATGTTCCCCAGCAGCGATCCCAATACAGAACCTTGAGGCTCCTGGCCACGTCATTGAAGGGTTTCGTAGTTCCGGGCTCCTGGGCTGGCTGTTGCTGCTTAATTTTCTGCAGAGACTGCTCAGCGTCCGAGCTGTTGCCCACTCCGTTCCGCTTGCGTTTTTATTCAACCTCGTCTTGGGATCAATTACGTTTGAAAGCGGCTTCACCTTCAGCTCGACTGCCAGGCGTTTGCTGTTGTATTCCTCAACAATCCCCTCCATCGAAATTACCGGCTTACTTATTCTTAGAAATCTTCCTGAAAATGTGCATGCCTTCTGGTACTTGCTATTGAGGAGGACTCCAATGGACTTTCGCTTCTTAGCTGGTTTTGCCGTGACCGACTTTCTTGTCGCTCTTTAGTTTTGAGGGATCCCCCGACGTCTACGGTTTTGAGTTAGGAGTAGTATATCTGGTACTCCCTACACCCAGCTTGCCCGCACGGTTCCACGAGTAGTCCCTAGCTAGCCCGGCTACTAGGGTAAGGGTCTTTTGTGAAACTGAAGATGTCCAAGGTATTCTGAGTTTGCTTATTGAAGACCAAACTCCCCATTGGCCACGCAGCCCTTGGTGTATGCTATTTCACCTTGAGTTGATGTCCTGATACCAGTGCAGGGAGGACGATCCCCGGGCTATTGCTTCAGCTTATCCCCTCACAAGATCCACTTGCCTGTAACACATGACCAGTAGGTAAACATATTCTCGTCAGTTTGGTGAGCCTGCTCCCAGCCTGACCTTACACGCTCTTGGCCCGCCCGAAAACGGTTTGCAGCGCGAGGAGGTCGTGTGAGAACTTGCCGAATTATGCGACTTTAACCTGAAGTATAATCAGGCCAGAGTGCCGAGTGCGTAATTCTCCTTCTTCTTCTGGCAAGGAACTGGTAGAAATATGTGGTAAGATTGATGACAGCAAAGTCCCAGGTTTAGATGCCATCCCTAACGTAGCTTTAAAGCTAACGATGCCAACTAAGTCGACCTTTTCACCAACACTTTCGAGGCGTGTCTTAAAGAAGATCGACCATCGTATCTCCCGATCAACTTACGATGGGGAAGATGATGGAATGAGTCATCCACAACAGGCTGCTACCTATCGTCAAAAGTAGTGGTGGCTTGCCCGAACACCAGTATCTTTTTCAACGTACAGACTCTGCGGTGGATGCAATAAGCATGACGATGTATCTAGCGAAAGACATGCTGGTTTCTGGTAGCTGCTGTGCCGTGTTGGTGTTGGATATCAACAATGCATTCGTCCGCAGCGTATACCGGAGAATCCAGAGCATGTTATGTTTCACTGTCTAAGGTTCGCAATGGAGAGGAGGAATCTGAACCTAGCACTGAGCAGGATCGATCAACGAACAGTCGACATGCCTTACAATTCACATTATCCAAGTAGTGAAAAGGAGAGATGGACCTTTAGGCATTTGTTCTGTGATTTCTCAGCTCTAGCTAGAACCACGCCGCGAACAGGTAAGGTAAGCAATATTTTCAAGACATCAAGGAGGTCTCCGGTTGTAAAGGGAGAAAGAGGGGCTGCTATCCTTTATTAATGTTGCGTCCTGATCCTAGAGGTCTGGGCCGGTTAGTTTCTGCGACTCTTGTCCTTCCAGAAGCAGTTATGGCCTTAAAAGTTTGTGGCATCGAAACGGCGAAACAAAGCATTAATTGGGCTTCTGGCAGTGGCCGCTTATGCTTGCCTGTCCTATCTACTTCAGCCTAAAATTTGGGGATGTTGATGAGCTCGAATTTTCCATTAATTATGGTTAATGAATTAACATTGAATGAAGCAGGTTCAAGAGGTCGGGATTCAAGGAAGTGGGAAGCTCTTGTTGTTGATGGGCTAACTTGATATCTGGATAAAGAGTTAAGTTTTTCACAAAGGTACAATTTATCCGGCCCTCTCTAGAGTATTCACAAGATTTTATTATTTCAAATCTTGAGAACTACTTAAATCAACTGCAGACCATCAAATCTAGATATTCCTTTATTACCTTTCACTCCGGAGTCAGAAAGTATTCCTCACAATTTGAATCGTTGTCTCCATATTCGATTTGAACCCCGATGAGTATCCAATCGACCCTTATCAAAAAATACTATGAACTATTGCATCACTTTCTACTCCCCTGTTGAGACTTGTCCCACTTAAAATGTTCATACATGGACCCTTGAAAACTAATTTTCAAGAAAGCGATAAGGGTCGAAGTGCTGTCAATATTTATCATTGAATTTAGTGTAAGAAACTGAATAACTTCATCCTGGTCCCGTCTATGATGTGTTCATTGTTGTCATTATGGTGCATGTGAATCCTTTATTCGTACGTCAGGAGCAGGATTCATTAACATGAACATAATGTGAGATTCAAGTTTTCCCGATAACAAGGAGCACTTCGGTGAACTCTCCTTCACTTTGAAACTATACCATCTTGGCTTGACGTGGTGGTGCACAGACAGGTTTGCTCCCTTTCGCCATAGTGTGTGGTTTGAAATTTCCTTTTTGGTGAATATATAAAATGAAAACTTCCTTCTGTCAATGTTTAAATTGCCAAGTAATAAACTATTTTCTTCTGTTTCTTGATTGCCACTCGTCGAGTCAACTACAATGAAGAGGCACAGGGAAAAGGATTCGGTTTCCTAACGTCCTTAAAATCAAAGTCAACAGTTGTTCGAATTGTTAACTGCCAGGCAAATGAATAAGTCAGATAGCCCTCGAGGTTTGCACGGTTTGCTCTGTACGTTCACTCGTAGCGCCCCTAATAGGTCCTTGAGTTCCTATTTGTACAGAGCTGGGAGT
Source organism: Hermetia illucens (assembly GCF_905115235.1). Lineage (NCBI taxonomy): Eukaryota > Metazoa > Arthropoda > Insecta > Diptera > Stratiomyidae > Hermetia > Hermetia illucens. The sequence goes on from NC_051851.1 coordinate 174,105,408, forward strand.
AGAGGACGAGCCATCCCGAGCATGAATTTGTTAGGCCATTAGACCATCTCTAGTCGACAACTATGTAGTGTGCCGTACGGTTTTTCCTCCATCCCATTTCTCAACCCCATTCGGGCTTTCCTCCGTTACTCCTTTACAAGCTTTTCTTATCCGTAGATGAAATCTAAATTAGTGCAAGCAGTTGGACTTATGAATTTTTAACCAGCAAACTGTACTTCAGGATGCCTCGTTTATTCAAAAGTAGAATAATGGTGGATAGAATGGAATTCTCTGTGGAGAAAACCGAAACTTCTGGAGAGATGGCCCTGAGCGTAGTTGGAGTTTGAACGTAATGGAAAAGGGTATGAGGTGATCCTAACAATTCATTGAATGTTGTCGTGAGGAAGGATAGTACCAAAGTACATTGGCGGGCGTATAAGTACCATCGGAGTCGCTTAGGTTTGAGTTATATCGACCGTTTGCTGTCCTTTTTGACTCCAGTTAAATTTAAAGGAAATCAGACAAGCTATCTTCAATTCACAAAAGATGCAAAAAGGACTATCTGCAAGGATTATATATTTTTATGCGTGCAACATAGCCCCAAGTCAAAAGGGACTGCTTTCGTGATATTACAATTGTTCCCAACAAATGGAAGTAATGCTGCAGAGCTCCCCCCTCGGACTCACAGACTTCGAATCCACCCGCGACCATGAGCAATCATGTCGCGGCCGAGGCGCGGATTTTGGAGGCCTCACCACATTCATATTTGCCTATAGAGCAATCTGTAGAAGGCATGCTTTCCGACTCAGTGGAAAGTTTGCATTTAGTGCCTACGGCGAAGTTAGCCAGAAAGGAAAGTACGGAAACTCTCAAATGGGGAGAAACTGGAAATCCGACTACGGCCGGCCCGTCCGCGGTACTACAGCCCAAATCTACCCGCAAGCGGAAGAGGAAGGCCCGGCAGAAGGGAACTTCGGCCACTAAGGAGGGGGGACTACAGGCTGAATCTTGCCTGTCAGAACCTTCTCCGCCATCCTTACTGGGAAGAGTGGAAGAACGGGAAGCTGGTGACATGGACGCTACTGGTTCAACGCTAGTATGTGGAAATGGATCCAAGCAGTCCGAACACCGTGAATCTGGAAAGGCCCTAAGCCTACGACAGAAGAGAGCACTGCGAAGGAAGATGAGGCACCTTGGGAATGAGGACATGGACGTGGCTGTACCACTAGGCGCGGTAACGCCCAGAGAAATCGAACGCAAGGAAGCGGAATCTCCGGCGGAAGGTGGGGACAAACTGGAAACCCCGGTAAGATCCACACTGGACGCACCAGACTCTTCAGTCAGCGGTAATGCGCGCAAGCAACGTAAGACCAACACATCTGCTGTGGCCGACGCTTTATTGTGCTCCGCACCAGAGCTTACATCCACGCGTCTCGCGGGGACTAGGACCGGTGTGCCGGGAGGTGATCAAATCAGCGAGAGAGATCTCAATGAAGCTGGTCCCTCCCACAAGAATACGAACACGAAGGCGGGAAGGAAGAGGACGTATGCGCAAGCTGCTGGCTCTGTTCTGACTGCTGCCCTGGGAGTTTCCTCCAAGGATGGCAAAATGTCAGAGGGACAATTTACCATCCTCCAGGAATGCCTGTGGAAGAAAATGATGGAGCCTGGAACGAAGCCACGATTTAACGATCAAGGTTTTCGTGATGGGCTTCTCCATTTGGAGTGCGCTAAGGAGCCTGCCTTAAAGTGGTTCCAGCAGGTAATCCCAACTTTGAGTTACGGCGGTCGGCCCAAGTTCACTATTGTGAACACTGAGCTACGCAGGACAGAACATGTCGGATGTTGGCTACCGGGCCCTCGAAGGAAGGCAGAGGACATCATCCGCTTTCTGGGTGAACAGAACCCGGCCATCGACTTTGGGCACTGGAGGGTAAAGTTCATGAATGCCAGGAAGGACCAATCTACAAACGTGGAGGGCTTCAACCTGGTATTCGAACTGGACCAACCGAGTCTGAATGTGCTCAGGGGAAGTCACCATATGGTGCTCCACTTTTTCCTATATAGACTGAAATTCGGTCATATCAGGAAACTGTAGGGCAGCATCTCCATTTTGAGAGCGAAGAACAATGACGGTCTTCGACTCAAACAACATAGAGCAAATTGCAGCATCTTCGGTGCGCTCTCCCACAATGGAGACGTGCGCGGAGGATAGTGCATATAGGGGCGGAACCCCCGTATGGGGGCTCGCACTGGGGTAGTCCCTTCCCCCCAGAGTGAATCCTACCTGCTAGTAACTTCTCCTACACCTTCCAAGGAACAGGCGGAAGGAAGGGAAGCCAGAGACGTGAATGAAACTGACTTGATGCTAGTTCGAGTGATCGAATCTATGCAACCCGGACACCGCAAACCTAGTAAGGTAGAAAACAGACGAATGCTCTGCGGGATGAGATGAGATCTTTCGTGGATGAGAACATGGGAATTGCGGTACTCCCAAGTACGGCTCTTCTCAGAGAAATCAATCACGAGGGGATCGAGACTCTGGCGGTACGGTGTGGGGGAAACCCCGTCATACGCGGACTGCCGCATACGCTTCTAACTGTTTTCCATAAGACAATAGACTAAGTTTATGTCGAAAAACATAAAGATTGGTCAAATCAACCTGCAGCATGCCAAAGCTCCCCCCTACCTGTTGGCAGCGAGAATGACAACGCTACAGGATTTCCCCTATATCTTTTTGGTGCAAGAACCGTGGGTTCGATTTAACAGAATCTATGGCATTGGATCAGTAAAAGGGGCTAGGATCTTCTACGACGAAAGATCCATAAGACCGAGAGCTTGCGTCCTGATGTCAAGACGGTTAGAGGCAACTATGCTGAGACAATATTGTTCCCAGGGCTTAGCTACGGTCATCATACAATACCAGATAAATGGCGAAAGGAAAAACATCATAGTTGCCTCCGCTTATTTACCCTATGATTCTTTGTATCCTTCACCGACGGAAGAACTTAGGGACCTGGTGGCGTATGCAGAATCAAGTGGTCTCGAACTCTTAATAGGTTGCGATGCGAATGCTCAACATATTTGTTGGGGCAGTAGCAAATGCAACCCAAGAGGAGAGAAGCTATTTGATTTCATCACTTCAGCTGGTCTTATGACTGCAAACGTAGGGTGCGCCCCTACTTTCGTGGGACCGAGAAGAAGCGAAGTAATTGACCTAACAATCTGTACCCCAAAATTGTTAGAGTTGATTACACGCTGGCGAGTGCTAGACGAGGTCTCGCTGTCAGATCACCGATATCTAGAATTCAATCTGACTATTGCGGGCGAACAGTCTGCAGTACAAAGACGGAACCCTAGGAAAACGGATTAGGCAAAGTTCAATGAACTTTTTGGCAATAAAGTACAGTTCCCTAGGCGACTAAGGACTCCTTTGCTGCTGGAAGATGAATTGAAAACTCTGAACTGCACACTTTTAGAGTGCTATGAAGAGGCTTGTCCTATTTCCCGAAGCCAAAGCGGTAAAACGGTTCCTTGGTGGAACCGAGAACTGCAAAAGTTCAGGAAATCAACCAGGCGACTTCTAAATCGTGCTTGCAAAAGCAACAAGGACGAAGACTGGTTAAATTTCAGGAACTCACAACGTGAATATAAGAGGCTCGTGAGGTGCTCGAAACGAGACTCCTTTAGAGCGTACTGTGAGGAACTGGAAGGCGAAAGGGAGACTTCAAGGCTGTGCAGAGTCCTCAAAAGGGATGAGTCGACCAAGTTGGATTCTCTTAGAAAACCCGACGGTACTTTCACGAGCTCCAGACTGGACTCAGTACAGACCCTCCTGGAAGTACACCACCCGGGAGAACGGGTGAGAGAAGTGGTAGTGGGAGAGTTGGTGGTTCTTGCAACCCCTTCAACACGCAAGTATTGCAAGAGGAACTGGACCACTGCGAAAGCGGTTGTTACCCAGGAAAAGCTGAAAGCTGCCATACTGCCCTTTGAACATTTCAAAGCACCTGGCATGGATGGCATCTATCCGGCAATGCTAAAGGAGGGTATGGAGCATTTAGAGTGACCTCTAAGAAATATTTTTCGAGGATGTCTTGCTCTGGGCTACGTGCCTTCTTCTTGGCAACAGGTTAAGGTAGTTTTCATACCGAAACCTGGGAAAGATGACTATTCTAATCTAAAGAACTTCAGACAGATCAGCTTGACTTCATTCTTGCTGAAAGGTTTGGAGAAACTCTAGGAGCGTCAAATCCGTGGAAACGCACTTGGGTCACACCCACTTAGTGAAAACCAACATGCATACCAACGTGGAAAGTCCTGTTAGTCTGCTCTTCATTCTTTGGTCACAAAGATAGAGGATGCAATTTTGAATGGTGAGTACGCGATGGGGGTGTTCGTGGACATTGAAGGGGCTTTTGACTGTGCGCCTTTTCAAAAACTTTGTGATGCCGCCAGAGCGCATGGTGTTGATGATGCTTTAATTAAATGGATCCATGCTATGCTAACGCAAAGATTGTTGTGCGCTCAGGTAGGGGTCGATCGCTACCTGACAACGGAAGCGGCGAAGGGCTGCCCCCAAGGAGGTGTGTTTTCGCCGCTTCTGTGGAGTATGCTGATCGACTCACTACTATGCGAACTGCAAAATTTGCCAATACGCGCTCAAGCTTATGCTGATGACGTGGCTGTACTTGCTGTTGATCGGGATCTTGGAACGGTGTGTAGGAATATACAGCATGCCGTTGATTTGATAGACAGCTGGTGCCTTAGACATGGTTTGTCACTTAATCCAAATAAAACCACAATGGTTTTATTCACGAAAAGGAGAAAATTGGATGGACTTTGTCTCCCTGAGATGAGGGGTGCTACCCTTCAGCTCTCCGAAGAAGTATATCTGGGGGTCACTCTAGATAAAAAACTTCTTTGGAACAAACATGTAGAGGTAAAGATGAAACGAGCTCTCACAGCTTATGGGCTGTGCAGACGGACCTTTGCCGCGACATGGGGACTCAGGTCTCATGTGGTAATGTGGATATACGTTGCCATCATTAGGCCGATGTTCGTATATGCATCCGTAGTGTGGTGGGTTAAGGTGAGACAAAAAGGTTTTCACCGTAAACTAGACGCACTGCAAAGAACTGTTTGTCTGGGTATCACTGGTGCCATGAGCACGACATCCGGCGCTGCTCTGAATGCACTACTCAATTTGCAGCCCCTGGATATATTTATTCAAAGCACTGCAATGAGAGCAGCTCATAGACTAATTCGATTAGATCTATGGGAAAACAACGGATGTGGGGGGCACAGAGCATTGGAAAAGTTACTGGGAGGACTAAATCCAGTTCCTACAATGCCTTCCGATTCTCGTGTCCCCATACATCTGTTTGGTGGAAGATATGTAGTTACCCTGAAGCGTAGAGAGGACTGGGAAGACCCAGAGGAATGCGTGGCGGGATATACGGAAGTCTTCTACACCGATGGCTCAAAAACAGAAGAGGGCTCTGGAGCCGGAGTCTACCACTCGAATAAAAACGAGAAGTGGGCTTTTCCTTTGGGACAATATGCAACGGTTTTTCAAGCGAAGTTTATGCGATCCTAAGGGTGACAAACTGGGTGATTGACGAGCGGTTGAAGGGCAGGCGCATCGCAATCTGCAGTGACAGTCAAGCTGCACTGAGGACATTGAGCAGTCCATTGATCACCTCGAATATCGTTCAGGAATGCAGAAACCGTTTGTTGTCTAGATTCAATACGGTGGAACTACTCTGGGTACCTGGTCACTGTGGCATAGAGGGAAATGAAATCTCGGACGCTTTAGCGAAAGAGGGGTCAATCTTCCCTATGCCGGGACCGGAGCCAGCAATTGGGGTATCAGTAGCATTGGCTAAATCTGTTTTCAAAAACTGGGAACAAGTTTCCCATAATGACAGGTGTCAGAGCCTAAATGCTGCTCGACACACCAAACTTTTCCTGCCAGAACGCAACATACGTACCGCAAAGTTTATCCTGTTGAAAAGCAGGAGGACTTGCAGGGGTATTGTGGGCATTCTGACAGGCCATAATTCACTAGCTGGGAATATATTCAGAAAAGGAATTACCGAAGATGATACGTGTCCCTCCTGTAATGAGGAAGCGGAATCCACGGAGCATTTCCTATGTGAATGCCCCGCCTATGGACGCATCAGGCATCAGATCTTTGGTGCCGATGTTCTCCAATTGCGACGGGTTGCATCACATCCACTAACGGAAATCCTGCGATACATGAACGAATCCGGAATATTCCGTTAGACGGGGGACGCGAGTACAATGGGCCTGAGTGCTCAGAAGTTGTAGCTTCTCCCCACTATACACACAACCATGGCACAGAACAATAATCACTCACGCTATGAAGACATCCTTTTGTACTCTCTCCAAAGAGCCCATCCAAAAGGCGTCCATTGGCGTCTTCGTAATTTTAAATAATAAATTGCTAATGAAAAACATTTTCAAAAAATGGAGCCAACTATATAGGTTTCTGCCCGACTATATTCCTTCGGTACATATCGGATTCCAGACATCCTGGCGTCTGACTTTATGTCATTCCCCTTCTAATTCCACTGACGGTTATGCTTTATGTCGAAGGACTGCAAGAGCTCGCCTCTTCTTTTCAGAGACAAGGCCGACTAAAGCTTGGGATTCGGGAGTATGTTCTGGGCTGTTTGCCATCACAATCCAGCTATCTTTTACCATACACATCCTGTCAACGTCGCCAAATTTTTTAACTTTGGCGAGGACTCATAGCGAAGGGATGGTTAGAGCTGGAGGGAGGGAGGGGGGAGTAAGGAATAAGAGGAGTTAGTTATAGCTGTTTCATTGGCATCTGGTAAATCAGGATGTTGTAGCAATGCGCCAAAATCCTTTTGAGTTGGGTCCTAGCTATCTGATATGGTTACATATTCTGTGCTGGCATTGTGCTTGTATTGTTTTTCCATATCGCTTCATGTCGTGCAGGGATGAGTCCTATGAAGTCGTTGAATATAGTTGGAATCACTTTCGTAAATCTATTGTGTGTTTTGAAGGAGTTTTGGCGACATAGCGCAGAGCTGGTCTCCGATTACTTTGGGTTTTTTTCCAATTTTGGTCTATTACAATTTTGATTATGACTTCAATTCCAGGACACGTTAGGCTTGGGGATTCAGGACTACATCTTAACCTAGACATTTCCTTCTTAACAAGGACGTAACTCCTGGACGTAACTCCAGCTTGAGTGGCCATGCATCCAACAGAGAGGGCACATCTTTGCCCTAAGCTCAAGTTCCGATTCCCCAAAAATCCCAGCCTCCAGGACCGGCTTCCAGATCCTTACTCGAATGTTACATCTCAGACTATTCGGCCCTAGATTTCTAGATAAATATTAAATGATTCCGGGAGTTATGCCAAGAATATAAATGTTATGAATTGCTCGACAGACAATAGATGGCTCCTGTAATACGACAACAATGACTCCACGATGTTGACTAGGACGACATTTTGTCTGTACTAACTCCAAAATGAATCCTTCCTAGACACTATGAATATTATTTTTATGGTGAGGTCCGATAACGACCAAATGTAATATAATGTTAAAGTCTTGGCTTGTTTTTCAGAGTGAAAAGTTTTTCTTGGAGAGGATTTATAATGAACGCTGTAAGGAGGTGGAGCGCCACAAAGAAAAATGATATACCGAGGGCGAGGTTTATTAGCATAATGCCGGGGATTTAAATATTAAATTTAATATAGTTTGTGGAAGTTTAGTGAGATTATGAAAACGATTGAATTAAACACTGGGGATTTAAGGCTTGGGGAGGCAGGGTAATTCCACGTTACGGGGTATTATGTAGCTGAATTCCTTACAAGTTTCACTTCAATTATCTCGAATTTCGAAAGACAGTCGAATATTTAATTTTCCGCGATAATCCGAAATGTTCGGGGCTTTTGGATAAACGAACGCGAGGAGGAGGCGTTGGATTAACAGAGGGTGGGAACAGAAATCCTTGGAAAAAGCTGCTTTAATGTACATCGTAAGCCGTATGGAAGCAATGCCCATAGATAAAGTCTTCGTCTAAGAAAGCAGAATACGATTAGCTTAAGCAGAGCCTCACCTTTCAAACAACAAAAAAACACTCCCCTCTGGTACTTTTCGCAAGAAATACGGGGCTATATAGAGAAAATCCGGGCCCGGGGGTCGAAATTTGTAGAACGTTTCTATTTCAACCCCTAAAAAATTGCCCCTCAGCCCTGAAGTTTTCTTCAAGGGGAAGGAATTGAGGGGTTTTAACAAAACTGGCATGACCGTTCAATCTTCGGAGAGGGAGAGAGGGGGGGGGAGGGGTTCAGTTATTCCTAACCCCGATAAATTTTTCTATCGGATGAGGGAAGGGAAAAAAGCCTAAACTAAAATTAGGTCGAGAAGAGCACGCATAACTTTTATGCAAGGCTCCGGTATTCGCTATCGACAGCTCTCTTCTGGCATTTATAGGGTTATGTAAACCTCGCTCTGTCAAGGTGGTACTTGTGGTCAAAGAAGCCAGCCCTTTGTGCCCCTGTTCCGGTGGTATGCATACATATTCATCCGATATTACTAGCCTTCATCGTCTCAAGTGAGCGCTGATCCTTTCTCAAGTTCTGGGATGATTTAAGCTAAGTCAGGCATTCAGGAACTTTGTATCCGATGGTACACCGGTTTGTGACTAATTTTCTTTGTTTCGAGTAGGGTAGGTGAATGCATCTACGCACAAGTGTTGGACTTCCACACCAGTGTTCTCCGAAATACCAACTTAACACCTCTCCATCATCAGAGAACTAGCCTGGAACCGTTTGACACATAAATTTGGCCTAGCACTCCCGGTCTTCCGGCTTAGAGAGCCTTCAAATCCGGGAATTCTTTTAACCAAAGCAAGGGGAATGGAAGAAGGCAGTTGTTAGGTTAGGGGACCCCTTGCCATCCAGTCCCTCCATCGTTCGAGCTCAATCTTGTTTGCACCAAGAAGAAGCCGAATATAATACGTTACACGACTCCATCTGCAGTGTTTCTGAAAACTTTGCCTGGATAGAGCTACCCTGTAACTGCATAAAGTTGCCTACGAAAGTATTTCCACCTTTCACAAGAGAGAAAGGTTTGTTCGGCGTGGTCCACCATTCCATTGCAGAATGCGCAATCACCTGAATCATGCCTTCTGCGTTCATCTTATGCAGAATACCTCCATGCCCTTTTAGAATCTTGATAAGAAAGTAGTCAATCTCACCAAGCTTTCGGTTCCGCCATTGATCTAACTTGCAGACGAGTTACGTAGTCTATCTACCTCCTGACTCAGAAAGTTGCAACTCGGTAAGTGTGCATTGACGCTCTTCATGGACAACCACCTGCAGATGGTTTGACATTATTTAGCAAGGGGGAACTACCATGATCACCATCGTGGTCGGTTCTGAGGCAGTATGATAAAAAGATGCCATTAGCAAAGCTTCCCGTCTCTTTACTTGAGAGAGACGCTTACAATACCTCTCCTTGTCAACGGTATCAGCCTTTACTTCAGCACCGTAGAGCAGAACACGTTCCTCCCAGAAGAAAACGTCTCTTGGTAGATATAGAGCCAAGATATCCGCTATTAGCGGACTCAAAATCAAGGCTCCAGATGTACCCCTGTTCGCTGCTTCTTTGATTTAATTTTCTCGAATAATTTTGTCTTCGATCCAAACATTAAACCAGTGCATTTAACTACTGGTTTTGACCTTATATTTAACTCGACGACCAGTATGGGATGCGCGCCGGGATTTTCTTTCTGGTCAAGATGACTACTTCAGTTTTTTCAACGCAGGCGCGCTTATCCATCGCAATTATTGGCCGAGTTTGTTTGATGCCTATTCAACAGGGCGTCCGAGCGCGAGTACCTCAACGTGTCTGCACAACCGCCCAGGTGCCCCTCTTCTGGTATATCGAGTTTTAGCAGACTATCTTAAGAAGTGTTCGCGAAGTCTGAACTCGAAGTGCCTTGGAGATAAATCCCCGGCAGCATAGATCGCCTTAGCGAGTCTACTCCTGATTAACTTTTCAATCACTTTGCCGGCCGTGTCAAGTATACACAGTGGTCTGTATACAGAAGGCAGCTCAGGGTCTCGCTTCCTTTTGCTGATTAACGCGAGCCTTGCCAAAGAAAAATGCTCTCCTTTAGGTAAGCATTGAAGGCCCTGAGTCGAGCCGTTGGTTGAACACCAGTTTGAATGCTTCCGCTGAAAGACTTTCAAGACCAGGCACATGGTGGGAACTGCTTCTTCGAACTCTTCCATGGTCAAAATGAGGCAGTTATGGATGTCTTCTGCGTTATTGACATATGGGATGTTTGGTGAATAATGCCCAAGAGTCTCTTTTCTGTTGATTTGTACTCTGTCTTTTGGCGCTTTCCTCCTCGCGGCCGTTTATGCGTTGTGCCAAACGGGGAAACTCATGACACTTCTTTCGCAATTCGGCAATTTCTGCCGCCAACCAATTCATAGAAGGCTTGTCACGGCTGGAGCCTTTCCGGAGCATAGAAGCTTTAGAGGCTGTTGCTATCAGGTTCATCACTGAATTTATGACAGTGTCAGTTGCAATGCTACGACCCCCAGTAATGCCTTCCAGTTCAACTCTGCCTGCTACAAGAGCTCCGACGAATCTCCCGATGGTCACCTTCGCAACATTTTACGCGCATGGGAGCGCCGAGTTGGTGCATACCAACGAATAGTATCAATCACTGTTAATGCAATGTACTGATAGTAACTTGCCGAGAAGTCCTCTAGAACTCACCACTCGTCCAACGATGGTGCCAGTGATTGCGATGAAAAAGTCACATCAGGGGTGCCTACTTTGAAACTTGGGTGCCGAAACTTTTGTGTGGATCCGGTGTTTAAAACTGCCTTCCCGATTTTCGCCGCCATTTGTAGGATCCGTTTTCCTTTGAAGTCTGGCTTAAGCATGTCCATTCAGGGGCCCTAGCATTAAAATCACCTCTTACCAGGATTCGCCCCCCCCCCCATGCCCGAAACGGCGTCCTCTAAAGCATCATGCCTCGAAAGTCCGGCATCGTTTCATTTGGTGTTGAATAGACACCGAAAAGCACTACCCGCAAACTTCGAATCTAGACAAAACCACCCCCTTAGCCTTCGATAAGAACTCCGAGTCGAATACGGTGTTGAACCTAGATGGCAGTGGTGTCCAATAAGTCGAAATGCTATAAACCTGGGTCCCTGTCCCGATATTGTTCGCTGATTAGCACAAGATGGGCTTTTACCTCCACAACGAACTGCGCGATTAACTCGTGCGCGGTTGCCATTCGGTGCAGGTTAATTTGTATTATAAGGATGATGCTAGCCGTGTCCTAATCCTTTCTAGTTCCGCCTTGAAAACTGGACACTTCTCCGAACCCGCAAGGCGTGCAACGTTTTTATCAGATACTTTCACTGCAAGTCTTCATTTGGTGACCTGTCTGCCCACATATGCGCCATTCAGTCCTCCTCATGGATCCCTGGAAATCTGCAGACGTGCGTACATAGTCTAGACACCTTGGTGGAGGTTATCCGCATTTGTACCCTGCTTACTACCTGTCTAATTTTAATTTTTTTGCTATTGCTCGGCGACTTCTACCACAACAAGTTTTGGACCTCGAGCATTTGCAGAAGTGATACCTACCCGAGCATTGGCTACCTCTGGACATTCATGCTTTACGGCCTCCTCTACCTCCACCTTTTCTGTGAGACAGTCCATATCTAGGATTCTAGGATCACATAGACATTAGAGTAGAAACGAGAGCCTTCTCACCAGCCTCTTGACCACTTCGCAGAATGTACTTTTGCTAGTTGTTTTCGGTCTTTGTTCAACAATGACTCCACCACTTTTCGTTTTCCGTATGCAAGGCACTTCTGCTCTGTGGTCTTCGGCCTTAATCCTGTAGCGGATTTCACTGGCGACGAAGTTTTTTGGGTTCCGTCCGCTTGATGAGCAGAGCCTAGTTTTAGGTCAAGCCCTTCTCCGTTTCCTCGTATTCGTAGCCTCCTTGGCTTTGGACAGACAGGTTTCTAAATTTTTAGTGTTTTGTTTTCTTTTTTTCTTCTTTTTTTGGACCCTGGAAACTATTTGGATAAAGTCCCCTTCAGTGTCGTCTTCCTCTCCTCCCCCCCCCGCTCGGGTCTAACAGTTTTGACTGGTATTTTTTCCGGAGCAGGAACATTGCAGGGTACTGAAGATGCCATCCCTGCACCAGCGTTCCGCGTTATATCAGGTGTTCTACCCCTTGCTGCCTCTTTCACTGGGCACTGCGGTGAGCAACGCATTTTCATGCTACGCCAAATTCCAGTCAACTCTTCTTCCTTCCATGTTATTGCATCGATTTTTTTGGTTTGTTTTATTTCTTGACCATGGAGGCCTGCCTTAAGTAGGATGCCCTGGTACCATTTCCATGGAAAGCTGGAAAACTTATGAAAATGAGGCGGTTATACGGACGGGCAAAGAGTGTGTTCCGTCTGGGCCCAGGACGAAAAAGGGCTGCTTGCACCCGATACCAAATAGAGAGGAAGTTTCGCAAAGTGATGCAGTACCCTTTACTAGATGTCAATCCCAGTAGTTTGTAGTGCTACTGTTCCGAAGAGAAGCACAAAGAAAATAGTTGAAATTGGGGAGATGGCTTTGGATATAAGCTGCGTGGGAGCGCATCTAACTGGCCTCACAAGAGCAGAAGAGGAAAAGTGAGTTTTTAATTGTACGGCGGATATGACGCGCATACGGTTTGCTCCCATTCTCCAGAAAAACGTCAACAAACGCGTGAAAAACGAGCTGATGGAGTTGAAGGAACTTCAGAGTAGCATTTCTTTCTACAGGCGACAATGGAGAGTAATGCATTGGCCCCAGGAATTCTGTTATCGATAGAGCTAGGTAAAAACCAAAAACGCATCTGAAAGATTCTTCAGCCTGCTAGTGCCCAGGGCCTAAAAAAAGAAAGTGAGGAAAAACACGAAAAAACCAAACGTCACCCCGTTAGAAGGCGGTCTATCTACAGTGAAAGCAAATACGAATGATTGAGCACCGAAACAAAATGTGAGCGATCGAAGGAAGGCTAGACCTGCTCTGTTCTGTAAACCGATGGAAATCAATATCATTGCAGAAGTCTTCAGCGAGATCCTCTTATAGCGGATCAAGTCCGAAGACAGTGGAGGAAAAGTGTCTTCCATATGGGAAATAAAGGGTGATGGAGTCCTTGTTGAACTAGCTCCAAAGATAGTTAACAAAGGTATGCTCAGTGAGGCGGTCAAGGAATTACTAGAATAGAAGGCTTGCTTGTCTTACAGAAAAGGCTGAAGTATAAGAGGCCATCAAACAAGAATACCAGAGGCAATCAGTGCCAAGATTGGTATTTAGGAATTTTTGAGGTCAAATACTCGCAATGGTGGTGGTTGCCTGGCAATGCACAGGGAGGCTTCTTAACAAGACTCTTCTATCTGTTACATGCACATGTCATTGAAATGTTAAAACCTTTCGACCAAACTTCTATTCCGAAAAGATGGCGTTTTTCTGATGAGCCAGATGGAAGACTTCTCGGAGAATACGCCCTTACGCGACTCTCACCAGAGGTGCAGATTGACGTATTTAGCACCACAACCACCCCGAGCCCTACGCCACCCTTGAGTAGATACGGAAACATGCGTGAACCATTTCTCAACCCCGAGATATGCGTTCGCTATCACATCCGAAATGAGGATATCCGCGATCGTTATGGGGTTGCACCGATCGTGGAAAAGTTGCGAGAGAGGCGTCTTCGATGGTATGGTCACGCAGTTCGTGCAAACGAGAATTCATTTGCCAAGATTGTTCTGAACATCGAAGTCGATGGTAAACGACCAAAAGGCAGACCTAAGCAACGGTGGCTTGATACGCTGGATGGGGATTTGAAAGCCTCGAGATTGCGCCCAGATCAGGCATTCGATAGAGCCAAATGGCGAAGCCGATCACGATGAGCCGACCCCGCTTGTGAACGGGACAAAGGCTGAAGAAAAAGAAAAAGAAGAAGAAGAGATATGTGTTCGCTATACACTTCTCTTAAGCACCGGCATCGGCGGTTTGTTGCCCCAACAACTTATACTGTCCCCCAGTAAAAGGACTGGAGGTTGTTGTGGCATACTTGTTTACCGCGCGTATATTGGTGGTGACAAAGTTGCAATATCCAAGACTTGTCAAACCCCACCAGCGTTCAATGAATGGAACAAGCCTCCCAAGAACAATCTGTGCACTTTGTACGTTGCGTACACAAGAGCAACTCACCCACTCGAACTCCCTCTGATTTAAATCGCGCTATTGGTCCAGCATGGTTCTATCAATGATTCACTTTTGTTTATAGACTACATGAACCCAACGTAAAACATACAACCTAGTAATCCTAGTATCTAACATCGACACAGTTCCAATAGGCTGCTGTTAGCCGAAGTGTGAGTCCTCAGGACATCCTTGCATACCCACGACTAGTAAGTGTAAGTGAATGCAACGTTTCCCAATGCCACCCCATGGGAGTTTGCCTTCGTAATTTCTGTGTTGCTTTAGCAGACAGGATGGCTGCCCCTCTGCCTTCTCGCCACCTAGTAGCGCCGTCAACTTAAATCAGGTTAATCCTACAGGGGCAAGGATATTCTCCAGAAAAACACAGCCTACACCGATTCAGAGGTAGCCTTTCCCTGGGTCTGGAGTCAAAGGAAGATTGAAGATTGTGAAACGTGAAGTTGTCACTATTAGGAAGATTCTCATCCCTTCCAAGGTACACCGCATGCTTTTGAAGTGGAGTCCAGAAATTTCTAAATCACTGACTATTGTTCGCCGTTAATCCCTTTTTGAAAAGTGAACTCTCAGGCACTCCCTTTGAGGTACGAAGGCTTGACTTGGCGCGCCGAAGTCGCGGCATTCAAGTGGCAGCAGATGGACCTGCTTTGGCGGTAAATTGAGAGATTGAGGCAAAGCCACCCCGTGGAAAAAACATCATCGGTTGAGTATGAACAAATATTTTGAGGAGCAGGAATTGGTCTTCCCAGGATGGGAGGATGGTTGAGGAATGCCTTGATTTCATTCTATCAACAGCATCCTATTATTTTAGGAAAATTTAATTTAGTGGACCTCCTAATTAGAGACATTCCGAAGTGGGGTTCACCATGCTGATAATACGGGAAAATTATTATATATTGGCCTTACAACAAGGATTAAGAAATGGATAAGGGAACGTTCCAAATATATTTGGATGAAAGATCTGAGGCTCATCCCCAGATTGGCGGATACCTGTAGCCTCAACTGATTTGAATTAAAACTTGATTCCTTAATAGTGTCGCCTCTGTTTTCAATTTCATCAGTCATCATGACAAAAAAAAAATCAAAGTATCTTTCTTCTAATTCAGAATCTCACTTCTTCTTGCCTAACTTTGAACCTGGGAGGCGAAATAAGAATAGGTGGAGACTTAATAACAACAGGATCAACGCTTTCAGTCCTATTGAATAATTTATTTATACTGACCATCCGTATTTGAACAGTTTTATTTTTGTCGACCGTGGAGCTTGGAGCGAATCTCGCCTGACGGTGGAGTCCTTACATCACTAACTTGTCCGAGACTTTCGAATTTATTGATTAAATTAACTTTGCCGCCGAAATGTATCTACGCCCGCCACCGCTGAACAGCAGGCCTTTCCGACCTCATGTCGTCCGAGCGGCCCGCAATTGAACGTCGCCTCGCCACCGAAACACCTGTTCGTGTCAAGGCTAGCGTACTCCACCACGACGAAATTCTGGCCTATATCAAAAGCAAAACCAACTCAACTTTGTCACCTCTTTCCTGTGTGAAGCTGACGAAGGATGGCTCCCCTGACCGAGTGGTAACTTTCTTCAAAGTGACATATCCCCATGACTTCGATGCTATCGTCCAATCTTCCTTTTGGCCACAGGGGGTCTTCGTTAAGCCTTATCAGAGGTCTAAGCTTCGTGAAAATTTCCGGCCCGCCCGCCTGCCCCGCCGAACTTGAATGATTCCAATAACTATACGCTATTTTATAAAAATGTAAGGGGTCTAAGGACCAAGCTGTCGGATTTCAAATTGTCTGCCTTAGCATTCCAACATCATGTCATCTGCATTTCTGAAACCTGGCTGGATGACAGGATTTTAGATTCTGAGCTCCTCGAATGTTACTCTGTCATTCGTTGTGACAGAGACTGCGTTGCGCTTGGCAAGACAACTGGCCCTAATAGCTGTTAAGTACCCTCTCCGTGCCGAAATCATCTTTTCCTCCTCCTCCCCTCCTACGATTCTGTTACCATACTTGTCCTTCCTCCAAACGCATGTCCCTTTATCATATCGTGTGTATATTTTCCATACCTAAGCTCGCCTTCTCTGTACCAGGATTTCTTCGACAGATTATCAGAGGCCCTAATCATTTTGTTTGCCTCGCTTCCTTTCATCCTCTGTGGCGACTTTAATCTTCCTATGCTCTCCTGGCCCATTACTCCTGGCCTTCCCTCCCTCCCTAATAACTCGACCCACCCTTCCCTTCCTGTATCCACTTTCATGTACACCTCAGGCGCCCTCCAGTTTAACCTTTCTAGAAACTACTTAGATCGCACGCTTGGCCGTGTCCTCTCTAACCTTCCTGTACGTTATCTTTCCCAATCCCTTCATGCTCCGTCTTACGTTGCCCCTGACGCCCATCATCCTGCTCTCGAGTTCGATGTTCAGATATCCCGACTCCACTCTCCTGTCGCACGCAAGCCTACCAAGTTCAACTTTCGTAAGGCAAATTTCGAAGGTCTGAACTCAGCCCTGGCGTCAATCAACTGGGTCCCCCTCCTCTCTCCATTTACGTGTGACCAAGCACTCAAGACTTTCTATACCATTTTATTTGATCTTCTTCCTTGTTACGTTCCCTCCTCTACTAAGTGCTTACGCTCTTACCCCGTCTGGTTCACCACTGAAATTCCCAAAAAAGCTACGTCAAAAACAGACTGCGAGAAAGAAGTTCCTGTCTTCTAGAAACGTTGCTGACTTAGGTTTTTTCAAATCCCTTCGTTCCTCGGTCAAATCCTTAATACGTAAGTCCAGAAACGAATATTTGTCCAGCGTGAAAGAGTCACTAAAGCACGGAAACCTGAAACCTTTCTGGTCTCACATTCGCAACTCCCGCTGCCCTCCTCAGTTATCCCCTCCGTCCATTAAATTCTCTGGCTGCTCAGCTAACTCCCCCCAACTATCTTGTGATTTACTCTGCCGCTACTTTTCGTCAGTCTATGTTCCCCCTCCCTCCTCCGAATCTCTCCCGATAGTGGATGTAGCCTGCCCCCATTCTCCTTCTTACCCCTATCCTTGTCGAATACCTCATTGGCAAACTTGATGCCAATGTCGGACTTGGCTACGATGGTCTTCCAAACCTCTTTTTGCTCAAAACTAGTAAGTCCATCTCCCTTCCCCTATCTCTTATTTTCCACAAAAGCCTCGAAGAGAATCATTTTCCCAGCTTGTGGAAAGAGGCTCTCATTATCCCAATTCACAAAACTGGCGATCGTTCGCTTGCCGAGAATTACCGTCCCATTTCTCTCCTCTCCTCCTATTCCAAAATCCTGGAAAGATATGTCAGCGAATGGTTATCCACCCACCTTGGCCAGCACGTAGTGAAAGAGCAACACGGCTTCGTTAAACGTAGGTCCACCGCCTCCAACCTGCTTGACTTTACCAACTTTCTCGCCAAATATCTAAATTCACGGCAAGAAGTGCATACCATTTACACTGACTTCGCGAAAGCCTTCGACATTGTAAACCACAAGATACTTCAATCCAAACTCTCGTCCCTAAACGTTCCCATACCACTCGTTTTATGGCTTGCCTCTTACCTTTCCAACCGATTCTGCCGCGTCTCTTTTGACGGCTGTACTTCCCGCTACTTCTCCCCCTCTTCTGGCGTGCCACAGGGGTCTATTCTGGGTCCTTTGCTATTTTTATTTTCTATTGACGACCTTCCTCCCCTCCTTACTTGTCCCTGTTTGCTCAATGCAGACGACCTTAAGCTGTTTTCCGCTATATCGTCGCCTATGGACTGTGTTTCCCTTCAGAATAACCTGGACACTCTGGTTCGTTGGTGCTCGACTAATGGTTTAGCGCTAAACGTCAGAAAGTGTCACTCTATGTGCTACTCCCTAAAATCCTCATCCACTTCTTTCTCCTACTCGCTTAACGGACATTCGTTATCCTGCTTAAATTCCACTCAAGACCTCGGAGTCACTTTCGACCATAAGCCCCGCTTTGACACCCATTGCCTCGATATTATCAATCGAGCAGCAAAATTGTCAGGCTTTATACTTCGCTCCTCCTCTAATTTTAACTCCATCCAACTCTCCTTAGCTCTCTTCAATTCCTTCTGTGAGGAATACCCTCGAGTATTGTTCCGTGATCTGGTCACCCTCCCGTAACTGTGATTGTCTTGCCCTTGAAAATATGCAACGTAAATTCACCCGTTCCCTCTTCTTTAAGAAAAGCTTCCCTCGTGTGGATTACCCCTTCCGCCTCCGCTTTCTGAACCTTCCCTTCCTACAACACCGTAGATCCTATCTGGATCTGTGCACATTCTTTAAACTTTCCTCGGGTCTGATGGATAACACACGTAGCGCAGACATTTTCAATGCGCCCTTCGTAGAGCTCGAAGTCTACTTTGACTCCCCGATTCCCAGCGAAAGAGCTTGGTCCTTTAAACTTGCCTACTTTAAGTAGTTTTAAACGTAGGATAAGTTTTTTGCTTTCTCCTCCTCCTGAGGACAATAATTAATTGGAATTTTCTCTGTTTGTTATCGGTAAATTAATGATCTTGGTCCAGCTTCTAGAGAAGACTATGGGTCGGGGTAATCATCCCCTTTGTTTCAGCCTCTTGTCAGGCCTGTCAGTAAGCTTAGATTTACAGTGCATCAAGGATAAATGTGGGCCAATTCAAATCCACCTATGGTCACGGATTTTCAATAATAACAGCATTTTTGTACCGAAACTTTCATTTCTAATACGACACCTTGATAAATTCAATCTTCTCCCAAGACAAATAGCCGAATCACTTAATAGTGACTCATTCTTAATTGAGGCTCATTTTCCTAGAGATTAGGGAAACATTCAAAGAAAAACTCTATCGTCAAGTATCAACCATTTCGAATTTACTTAACTCCAATGGCCAACGAATTCATTGGAAACGGTATCATCTCTCCAAGAAGTGAATTTAGATCTAAATTGATGATGGTGACCATTTGGGCTCGGGATCTTAGCTAGTTCCGTCCTAAGCCACAAAAGTATCTCGATTCGATGCGGGCTCATAATATGAAGTGTTGATGGCTACGGAATGGTCCATTATTTATATAATAACCTGTTAATTGTATGTTCATCTGTCTTATCGGGGATTACCTGTAGCGTGGCAATGGGCCGACAGCAGATTACATACTTTGAACTGTTTTATGACATCAATTTTCGATAATCTTGAAAAGGATTGGAGATTTTCGATGATTTTGTGTGTCTTTGGCTTTCCCTCTTTTGTCGGAATTTGAATTGCTTTCTTTTTGTTTCTGATAAAGTGGTTTGTGTGCATTATGGTAATCAGATCAAAATATTTGATGGGATTTAAGAAATTAAGTAGCCTTCCTTTTATAATGGCCTTGAAAGTTAGAAGGGTGAATCCCATCCTTTTGAAAATGTAAACAGCGTAAATTAGCCGAAACCAGATATTCAGATTGTAATGAAATAGGGCAGTAAGGCAATGGGTATAGTCAGACAACACTCATAAGTAGTTGAAGACGATCTAGAGGGAAGAGCTATCCCAAAAATCTAAAAAATTGGCGAAATTGACCGTGGAGCTCCGCCCGCAAATACTGAAGTTCCATCGGAGCGCTCAGTAGTTAGCTAGGTTCAAAAATATCGAGGGGTCCTTTGAGCGCTACGATCCCTCACATGTTATTATACAACATTCACGTGTCTATACCAATACGTGGGTCTGCACCGGGTCTTGAAAATAACCGCATAAACATAGGGAGTTAAACCAAAACGAGAGCTAAAATCTGAAAAAAAAAGAAAATAAAAAAAAAATCGACGAACGAACCAAATCTCCGGACTAGAGTGCCGCGATCGAAGAAGGTAGATTCACGACGGATTACAGTCTCGATCCCTGTTTCTTCTGCCTCAGATGTTTATTAAGGCGCGGCCCCTGAGGTTCTCTTCCTTCTTTGACATCCTCAGGCCATTATTCTGGAGGATGTTCCTAAATGTTCAACTGCTTTAATCAACTTCGCAGAACTCTTGGATGGTGAAAATACCATCTTAACCTCAAAGTACTTGTTAACGAAGAAACAACAATCGAGGGGAGGAAATTCAATCTTCCTCGTTGGAATCAGAGAACAATGTGAGGATGAACCATTGAGGATGGAACGGCACAGCATATAGCCGACTACCTCCGTATCCCATCAAGGATTCATCTCACCCGTCATCCGTACAAAAAAGAAAGAATAGTTGGTTTTCCAAATTCTGAAACGAAGAGATAGCCGTTTCATATAAAAGTAGGGTAGGACACTCCTTCGAAACTCGGACGGCAATATCTTTAAAAAATATAGCCGCAGAGGTCCGTAAATTCAGAGACTGGAAGGCAGTCACCTACGAGACGTTGAGTCCCAAAAACCAACTCAAAAAACGACTAGCTCTTGTGCAATACTACCAAGGATAAGGCAGGAAAGGCTTAGGAACACTAAACACTAAAACTAGAAATGTGAAGGCAAGTACTTGGACCCTAGCCGGAAACAATGTTGAGTATCTATTGGTGATCTATCTGACATCACAAAACAAAGCTGTGAACCAGGAATCTTCTACTGATTCAGGAAACCTGTAAATAAGAATTATTAGGCCTGAATCCAGGGAATGTTGGGTCCCACGTTGGGTGCCATTTGTAATGAACTAAGGGGATTTCCATAGGCAAACGATCATCCTGAGTGACCGAATACGACCTAGAGGAAAGAACTGTCCCAAAAAGTGAAAATTTGGAGAAATTGACCGTGAAGGTCCGCCCGCAATTATATATGTTCTGTCCTCAGAAGGAGGAGAAAGCAAAACCCCCAACCTATGCTCAAAATTACTGTAACAGACCAAGCTGTAATGCGTTACCTTACTTAATACTCTCCGACAGGGGTAAATCGATAGGTGTTTCTCCGGCACTGTGTGCGGAAATTTTCCTGCTCATATGAATCAAACATCTGTGAGTTTTGAGGGAAGCTATATAAGAGACTTGGCAATTTAGTGAAAGAGGTGGTGTCTACAACATTTTAACATCCTGGGAGCTGATACTTGATGACAGTCAGTCATCTTTGCCCATCAACCAGTTCTTATTCTGGGTGAAGACTTTGGCTCACTCAACCATACAGTGAAGTCCTCGGTGTTTAACGTAGGTACCTGTCTTGAGACTTAATCCTACGGCCCTCTTCAGGCACGGATTGATTTTGTGACCACAATCAGAGCCCCGCTGAGACAAGCAACAACGGTACCAGGCTATACCAAGTGCATGGCTTAGCATTCATACTGGTGAATGCAAGAATTACCTAAATCTCTACCGAACTATGGAGTACGGCACCCGTGTTGATACCACGTCGAGGCCCGAAGGTCTCTTCTCGCTTGAGCACAACCACCATGAAACTCCCACTAGGGGGGCCAACCACAAATAACCGAGCTGTCCTCACATACAACAGGAGTTCACCCGAAGTATGTGAGTCCAGGGGCTTTCCCGGTTCCCATGGTACCAGTATACCCCTGGTAAGGTTTCGTGACCAATTTGCCACTTCAGATGAGTCCCCTTGCAGACTCGACCCTGATCGCCCTAATTAGGTCTTTGGAGCATTCGCCTACTGAATCACGGCTGGCAAACCAAAGTGATTACAGCGTCTCCCGGTGCCACCACTATGGAGGTTCTCCTCGACCACTTGGTTTTGATTTGGCCGATAGGGCTGTCGCCCCATCTTCCTCGCCGCCACCTCTGAGCACCACTCAACCATACAGTGAGATTTCGGTTCGCAGTGTTCTTATGGACACACCCTTTTCACAGACTAAGGAACCGGCTTGGAACCTTTGGATTCCGAAGGAGCCGACGACTGAGTTCATGATCCGTGCTCATAAATAAAGGCGTATATACACGCGTCGATGGAACACTTCGATGGAGGATCTTCGCGGTAAATTTTGCCATTTGTTTAGGTTTTTGGGCTAGCTATTCCTAGTTGGTCGCTTCAAGCGCTTTTGTGAATGCAGGCGATGAAAGCCTTTATAGGCTGCGAAAATGGTTCTCTCGAGGCTTTTGTTGAAAATAAAGGAGAAGGGAATAGAAATGGATTGACAAGTTTTAATAAAAATTAGGTCCGGACCAGGGCAAACACTGAAATCAAGGATAGTGGTAAGCAGAAAATAGCCGCAAATACGGGGAAGGTTGAATCGTGTTATAGGAGAAACGAAGAGAAAGATGAGGAAATATGGACCGAGAAAAAGTAACGACAGAATAAATCACAAGATAGTTGGGGGAGTCACATCAGGAGCCAGAAAATTTGATGAAAGGAGGTTACTGCTGGTTAAGATTGCGGGATGCGGCAAATGTGCGACCAAAGTGGTTTGAGATTGTGTTTCAGTGAGAATTCGACATTTCCTTGGATAATTTACTATAAGAGGTTTGACCGATTAAAAAAAAAGTGAAGTCAGTACGGTTTGCAGAAGACAGCGACTTTTACCTAATAGTAAGTTTTTGGTGGAGTTTCTGTGGATTTGGCTGGTGAACTAGACCACGGCGTAACAAGAATTAGCTAAATGGTCAGTCTAACTCTAATGAAGAGAGGAAAAGGGCTCAACTGATTATCACCAGGGTTGAATTCAGGCTTTCAAAATTTGCGTTACGAAAGTTAAATTTTGCAGACTTGCCCAGGACCGGAGAGTGCAGACTGGTGATCTGAGCATCCAACTCAAGAACAGATGCTCGACAGGAGCACCTCGAGAGAGGGACATGAGAAAATTAGGAAAAAAAGCGCACAGGGAGAGTGAAAGAAAAAGACCAAGAGGACGATATAAGTGATTTTTGGAAAGGTTAAACTGGAGCGTCCATGAAAGTGCTTAAAGGAAAGAAAGGGTTGAAGGGGTTAATGGAAAGGTATAGGAGGCCCGGAGCATTTGGTGAAGAGAGCGTAGGAAGATTTAAGTCACAACAGATGATGAAAGAAAAAGAGGGGGACGATGTGGTAAGGACTCATCATAATCTTTCGAAAAAATCTACGGAAAGGAGAGAGAACTAAGGGAGGGAAAATAAATACATGATGTGATAAAGGGGACGCTTTTGGCAGAATCACTCATACCTTGTTAGGAACATAGGGGAAAGATAAAGAAGAAAAGGTGCATATAGTATGGAAGAGGCTTACAAACTATCAGGGTGTATCTCTCGGTTGACTTCATTAGTGCTGTGCAGTCTATGCTATAATAAAAAGCAGAGTAACCTCCTGCATTTTGCCAAAAAAGTATAATGTTTTTTGAAGAATCATTCAAGGTCGGCTACGTAGGGTGGGCTGGAAATTTTCTCGCGGTTAATCATTTGATGAGGCTTGATAAATACTGTACATGCCTGATGCTTTGGAATTTTCAAAGGATAGTAAAGCAGCCCAAGCTTTTGCTGACGATGTATTGACAAGAAAAATTGTACCGTATCAATTAGGCAGTTTGCGAAGTTATCATCCGGTTTTCTATGAGAGATCAGTTTGCCTCTTCCCGTTTAAGGGTCTTGTACCGTCTCGAAAATTCGTCTTTCACTTCTTCTAGTAACTTTGGAACTAAGGATCATTATCCTTAGTCTAGTACCTGTCAGTCTCTAATCAACTCTGACATTTCTATATGGTCGTCTTTCACCCCTTGGTGGGGCATAACGCCGTCACTCGCGGTTACCTGAAATGTGATAGAGTTCCCTTCACAAAACCCTCGCCCTCCTCCTCAACTGCTCTGTGCTAAGTGCTCTTTGGGCAACCCACTGGTCGGCCATCTTGACATGGCATAGCCCACAATGTAATTGTTGCCTCTCCTTAATGTGTGACCTATCCGCTGCTACTTTCGTCCTCCTGTCTTCGAGTGCCAAGCCGGTGCGCCTAACAAGTAGTTCGTTTCAAATATTGTCACACCAGTGTAATTCAGTTATACGAAAACTTTGAGCTTTCGATTAACAGTGGAGTTCACTTTTCATGTGCTACTCCCATATAGCAACACAAAAAGAGCACCAACATAGAACTCTGTCAGCTTGATCTTAGTGTTGAGATAACTGCATTTCCAGATTTAAGAGAGGGCTGCGAAAGTAGATCTAGCACTGTTAATGCGTCGAGAAACACCTAGCTCGATGCCGCCGTTGACAGAAACCACGCTTCCTAGATATAAAAATTGATGGACGCTTTCGATACTCTGCTCAGTAATGCAGATGGTGATGGGGTTTATCTGTAGCAAAACTCTACTTGCCTCTCTTTTCAAATCGGGGGCCAGGAGACCAAGGTCCATGATCGAGTGAGAGCAAATCGATGTCATCAACGTAGTCGAGGTGTTTGAGGAAATATGTCGCCGTTTATTGAATTCCCGCGCTTCCGCCGGACTGAGCATAAAGAAGAGCGTTACCAATAACAAGAAAAATTAATATCGGCGACAGGATGCAGCCTCGGTGCAGCACGTGTCATTTTGGGCCATCATATGTCACTATGATAATAGCTATTAATTTCTTCGGAATATCTCTCCAAAGTAGAGCACTCCAGATACCCTCCCTTTTCACACTAATGAAAACTTCTCGAAATGAATGAAGAGCAGGTGCAGCGAAGATCTAGATTCTAGGGTGTTAATGTGGTCGTTGGAGGAGGATCTGGAGCGGAAACCATCTCTCCATCTCTTAGCTACTATGTTTGCGACGGCAGGGAGCACGCAGATACCCTATAACTGTTACAAGTGTTAAGGAATCTTAACTCATGGATTCCCAAGATTTCCGTGCGAGTGGAGGCCACAGATCTGCAGTAACTGCAGG
The DNA here is from genome assembly GCF_905115235.1 of Hermetia illucens. Taxonomy (NCBI): domain Eukaryota; kingdom Metazoa; phylum Arthropoda; class Insecta; order Diptera; family Stratiomyidae; genus Hermetia; species Hermetia illucens. The sequence continues at coordinate 174,130,468 of NC_051851.1, forward strand.
TGCAATGATAAATAACTCTGAGGGGAAACCGTCGAGCCCAGGGGCTTTACTTTGAGTGCATTGATGGCCAAAACTATTCCTCTCCTGCTTTGAAGAACAGTCCGCATGTTACGCTGACTGGCCATATTATCTAGAACAGGAGGAACCTCACCGGACGTAATACGGTTGAGGACCCTGGTGAAGTGTTCTTTCCACTTCGTGAGTTGTTCATCATAATGGGTGAAAAATCGTCGCTCACCACATGCAACCTCTTTCGTGATACGATATACAGTTAGGAAATCGTTGCCATCTGAGGCATCTTCTGCTTCCCTGAACAGCGTAATAGCAAATTCTCTCTTGCCACGACGTATACTACGCTGAACTTCTCGGGATTTCGCTCGGGTCGAAGTTCGAGCGCGTCATGCCCGCCATCACTCGCAGAGGTCAGTAGAACCTTCAACCCCTTCCGTTCGTCGATCCACTTCCCCGAGTTCGCAGTCAGTTAGATTTTATGAAGCCATTTCGGGACGTTGCCGGCGACCTGTGCACCTTCCGAGAAAAGAGCATTTTCGATGGCGGCCCAATGCTCATCGATATTCTCAGCGGCGTTAGTGCCCTTCGATCGACAAGATAGTTCACCCACTGTCAAGCGGCAGCTGGGTCTCAGAAGAGGTCGATGTTGAACTTAGGGGGTCGCAGCTCCCCAGCCCTGCGAGAAGTAGCGGACGCGGCACGCAAGCCAACCTAAGCAACCCTCATCTGATGGTGATCCCTTTTGAGGCCCCTCTTGTTACGCACATCCTGAATACAACTCCTAAATCTACTGCTGATCGCAAAGTGATCGATCTGATTGCTCGTACCCAACTGACCGTATGGCAGGCTCTGTGCTCGAATAACGATGAGGTGGCGTAAGTTCCAGAAGTCCAAGAACATCCCACCCTGTTTCCCCATGACATGTCCGAGGAAAGTGTTGTCAAATCCCACCTTGGCATTCAGATCACCCATCACGATCAAAAATGTCACCTTTAGGAAGCTTCCCCTGAACCACGTTTAATTGCTTATAGAACGCATCCTTTTCCATTACATTGCAAGTCTCCGTTGGTGCGTAGCATTGTACAATTGTGATGCTCCTTAACCTGAACGCACTCCCGTAGTTCTACCATTGCCCCTTCATCAGCAAAAGCTTCCAGTAGGGAGGAAGGGGGTTTGGTATGGTGTGAGTTAATTTGACCAACCTTTATGTCCTGACATAAGCGTAGTCTTCTACATATATAATGAGAAACAGAAAGGTACACAGCTGTCAGTTTGGCAGGAGTCTCACCATTTCACGGAAAACATTCTTCTGAGTTCCTTTAAGTTCTGGTTGGAGGTATTCAGTGAGTACAGGTCTAATTCTACTTTCTTGGAAGGTACTTGGCAGGAAGCTTTCCTTTCATTAAGAACCGAAGCTCGACTTTTTTCCATCGGAAGTATACGATCTAACAGGATACCTCCAGGATAAACAGTCAACCTATAAACTACGTATATATTCACCATCACACCATTCCCACTAATTGAATACAATAAAACCCAAAAATCACATCAACTTCCAAAATCTTATTTCGCGATGTCATCGTGGAGAATCCAGTCCAAGGATGAACATATTTCTGTAATTTCAATTTTCACCTTTGCTCAATATTTGAAAAGCCTTGGCACTGAACGAAATTGCTTCGTCACTTCCATATTGCAAGGACATCCTGCTGTAGTCACAGCCATCGAAGTTGTCCTGTGGCGTTTCCTCGAACCGTAACTACGGAACTTCGTTTATTATTCAATAAATATTTACACAATTGTTAGCATAAATAAACCGCAAAAGCATCTTCTTTACCATATTTTCCAGCCATCCATCTTTTCCAAGGATAGCGAAAATGTCGGGAAGAATAATTTTCCACTTTGCATAGTGTCAAATGAAGGGAGGAAAAGTGTTATCATCGCGAGCGTTTATGATTAAGTAATTAAAATTTTCTCTTTCATAACGAAATCAGTTTTATAATTGTAAGCGGAGCCATTATCGCGCAATTTTCCTAAGACGAATTAATTAATTTTTTCTGAGGTGACAAGGACCATTCAGCGGAATCTTTTCTTGGAGACTAAACTGGGATGAAAAGTTAATGATGGACACCCTATGTACCTCCCGTTCAACTTGGTTTCCGAGTGAATGGGTAGGTAGTCGACTTGAATTAAAATTTGCGCGGTAAGAAGCATTGGAGCCACTCTGTTTGCGTAGCTCTCAAGCACTTTGACCAAAGTATATCAAACTCGCCCCCGCTTTTCCTATAGCCTCTTGTCCTGTCAGGGAAAACTATTTATTTTCCGTTATCACGTCGAACAAGGAGCAGAACTCAACTGGTGTTTGATCTTTGCCCGGGAGCATATCCTTCCATCGTATCGTTACTGAATGATGTATACAGAATTCAAGATGTTTCATTCTAGATACTTTGAAATTTATGTTTTTTTTAGTTAAGCTTCCTTGTCTAGACGGTTTCCGAAGAAAGGTTACCTTCTTGATGGGAAGTTATTTTCAGAATTTAAGTTTCTTACTTTTTTGTTTTTGATTACACTTGAGCCTACCACAACCGTATTGGACAGAAATTTTTCAATGTCAATAAAGAGATACTTCAAGGAGCGCGTTGACCCGAATGCTAGAAAATTGTCCAGAAGCTTCAAGATTTGAGGGTGGTCTATTCACTTTCTCCTCGGTATCTGTAGAGTAATAATGTGAGGTTGAGCTGATTCGATATTGAATGGTAACTTAACAGAGCAGAAAAAATTGTCACCTCGAAGGACTATTCACAGGATTCACGAATGATTCTGTAAAAATTTATTTCAGGGTCTAGAGTCTAGATATCGTCCCTTTCTTGCTTAATGTGAAATCTAATTTTTAAGGTTTTGCGTATCTGTCTATTTTTGGCTGGAGTAAATCCATACGGATACGCGTCTTGAATTGAGGACGCGCATGCCGGACTCTTACCAACTAAAACCTCCCATATCTTCACCACACTCTCCCCGAACGGACCACAGAACGGACCACCGTTCTGATATTGGTTACGGGGCTGTTCGGTTTATTAACTGTTCATGGAATAATTGCTTCTGGTTTATGTGGTATTAATTGCGTTAGCTTCCTTTCTATGCCTCCGTTCAGTTTTTGCTTCCTTTAGCCATCGGTGTATCCGTTTCACCGCTCAACACCGTATCCGATTCACCATACTACTAATCAGATTTTCCACCATTTAGGATGACCCTAGCTCATTCTCCAGATTTTCCCTTGGACGTTCGAATCTTGGGCAGACGAAGAAAATGTGTTCTGAACTTTCTGTTGCATCTTCACCTGTAGGACAATTTAGTGATTCATCCAAACCGAACCTATAGAGGTACCTTCTGTACCCGCCATGTCCGCTAAAGAATTGAGTAAAATCTTAAATCGTCTCGCTATTGTTTCGTGTAGTCCACATACTTATGTTCGGGATTAGCTTCTATATTCACCGACCATCTTTTGCCTGGTCCCATGCCGTTTGCCACGCAGCCAATAACCTAGTTACCGTAGTTTACTTGTTAGGGCTCACCTGCTGCTTCTTATACAAACGGCTTGCTTCATTGGCTAAAAGGTCCACTAGATCCATCGCCGTAATTACACATGCTCTCTTGTATGATTTTGTCCGATAGGCGGAGCATGTACCGAGAGAATGTAGCCAACCTGCAGCTAGTAGCTGTCTGCGATTTTCTACAGATGCCCACACTGGTGCCGTGCATAAAAGAATAGATTCAGGATAACAGTAATCGTCGGCTTTGTTTCGGGCCGCTTATATTTGGAAGCATCATTGTCGAGCTCGTAAAAAGTGCCAACTGCGTTTTCTGTTCGGTAAGCTTTTTTTTACCCACTAAAACCGCCCTCGACTCCCCCCAAAGCCCCGTGAAGCCATCGTAAGGTATAATATCACTTGACAGAGTCAGCTCACTTGGTCACCTTTCCACGCTTTTCTCGTCTCCTCTGACTTTCGGATTTTGCTCTTGATAAATGTGACCATGGAGTTGATGGCATCCCAGTCTTCCTGACGTGCTAACAAGAGTTTCCTCTAGGTTCTTCCTTTCTTCCACAAATCTCGAACAGCAGAAGAGTACGTGCTCTGGGTCCTCTGGGATTCCATTGCAGTTTGGAAAATCAGGTGAGGTATCCAGTTTAAACCTGTACAGGTGCTGGCGATATCCTTCATGCCCTTGAGAAACTGAGTAAATTATAACTTATCTCACCCTGCCGTCTCTCAAACCCCTCCTTGATGGCAGGAATGAGCCTGTGTGTCTACCAACTCTCTCAAGAGCGTTCCCAACGCGCTTGCCATCTATTTAGAGATCTCTTCCATTCGGCGTTCTTCGTCTGCGATAAAGAGAGATAGACTTCACATTATATAAGTTCGACATCTCATCTGCCAAAATGTCAATGGGCATAATTTCCGAGATGGCGAATGCTGCATCATCTGAGGCAGTCCTGAATCCAGAGCACACCCTTAGGGCTGTTCTTCTGTAGACTGTAATCAGTTTGTTAACGTTAAATATGACTTCCAAAGCCTTTCTCCAAACTGGAGCTGCATAGAGCAGAATTAAACCTACTACCCTAGCTATAAGCAACCTACAAACATGCCGTGGCTCTCCAACGTTTGACATCATCTTTGTAAGGGCCACACTTGCGATGGATGTTTTGTCATAAGCATACTGCAGATGTTGCTTATTGCTGAGTTTCCTGTAGATCATCACTCCCAAGTTTTTGATGGCTTAGAAGTGATGATATGATTCCCAATTTGAAAACGGGTATAATTTCTTTTACGGCGCTTGGTGATGAGGACCGCTTCCGTTTCTCCTCCCGAAGTGTCAAACCAGAACTCTCTAGCCAACTATTCACAGCACTGATCGGTTGGCATGAATATAACTCAGCATTTTCAAGATCCTTTGTGACTACATCCAGCGCTAATCGCCGGCGCAGCTCACTACCGTGGCTTCGTCCGGAACCGGAACTTTAAGAATATCGTTATAAATGATGCTCCACAGCAGTCGGCTTAGTACGGAGTCCTGTTGGCGAAACAAAGTGCTCCTGGAGTCGGTCATCCTTGTCAAACCAAAGCCTCCGTTCTTGTAAATATAATAGCTGTTAACAATGACTACGAAAAAGGCAGGTATAACAACCTTCGCCAGAGATTCTCGTATTAGGTTCCAATTGGCCGAATTGAATGCATTTCTCACGTCTATGGTCGCCACCACGCAATATTCGGAAATATTCACTGGTAGCCTTGTTGCTGGTGACTGCGGGTATTCCCGTGACATTCAGAGGTCCCTAGAAGCTATCAGCTTTTGCATGAATTTTAACAAGGGTGAAGGGCACGTGATCTGCCCAGACAAACGGTCTCTGAATAGCCCCATCACGCTTCTATAGGCGCTCCCTCACAGGTTAGTCAATTTTGTCAACCGCCCTCTAAGCCGCTCTTCTGGCTCGATAACAAGCTGATTGAAGGCTGGCCATTTCAGTGTTGCACCAACAATTTGGTATTCTATTGGGGAATGATCACCTCCTAGGCATGGCGCATCACATGCTTTGGCGATGCATTGGGACACATAGGCAGCGCTTATTTTATTAGGTTGGTCTAGCCACACCTCTATGAGGGTTTGTTCATCCAGAGCTTTGCAGACCAGCTTTCTCGGTTTCGAGCATGATGGTCCTTTGCTCTGAGTGTTGTCCTCGCCGACGCACCAGGAAATACCACGCGCCAGTACAGGGTTGACAAAGGTTAGGTCCACGACAGATGCAGACTCGCCTTTCTGAAAGGTGTTTACATAACCTTCGTTCGCCAGAACTATATCCAATTTTGTAAAAGCGGCCAATAGACTGCCGCCCTTGCATTTTCCTCTCTCAGTCAAGGGACCAAGTTTGTAAATCACCGCCAGTCACGCTTGAACTACGACCCTAGCGCCTAGAACAAGACTGTGAAGCATTTCCTCGAATTCGGACAGAGTCGGGCTTGGTGGGGCATAACAACTGTACACATATACTCCGTTTATTTTCACCCAAACAAAGCCACTGCCTGTGTGACTCTCTATACATGATTTGTCAACCGCATTCCCATATCGGTGCTCTACCAGTCGAATCCGTAACCTATACGCCGCCGTAAGGGTTTCTATGTGCTTTGCCAATTATGGTAATTTCCACGTCGAATCATGCTCGAGTAAATCCTCAGCGACTCTGCAACGATTGAGGTTATTTGAATAAACCTCATTTTCTCATTGAAGTCAGTGCATTTAGCAACATGCAGCAAATGCGGTCAGCCAGGCCATAAAGCCAACACTTGCAATGAGAAGGAAACCTGCGTCCTATGTGGGGAACATGGCGTGTCTGATGAGAATGTTGCACACGCTGCGGGCTTGGAGCAGTGTCCAGTCTTCAGAGCGGAACTTGAAAGAGCTAGGACGCGGTCACCTTGACTCGTACTCTACAAACCAATATGCACCAGAGCACAACCGCTCACAAGTTGCTAGCGTCACTCGCTGCGGAGACCAAAGCTGATTTTGTTCTTATCAGCGAGCAGTACCGAAACAAGGACTCAGTTTCATGGCACCCTGACATATTAGGTACCGCGGCCATATGGGTTCGGAACGGCACCTTCTTTAGGTTTCTTATCCAAGGCCGAGGGGACGGCTTTGCCTGGAATTGGTGTTCAAGGATAATGTTTTTCAATGTATATCTGGACGGTGGCAGACTTTCGATGCGGGCTTGATGATTTGGAGGAGACTATCTTGGGCACGGATGGGCGGGTCCTGGTCGGGGTAACTTCAATGCCAAGGCATTTCAATGGGCTATGCCTGACTTAGACTCCAGAGGGAAGCGAATTCTTGAAATGACGGCGAGAACAGGACTGGTAATTCGAACCGCCCAGGCTGCGACGGAAGCACTCCAGTTGTAACCGTATACTAAAGATCAAAAAGCCCTCGCTTGGATGAAATAACTTCCAACACAGTTCTACAGGCTCTTGGCTCGTCCGGGCACACTTTTCTATGGCCACTGTGAGAGTCTTCTCTCAAATATGCATCCTTAACCTGAACATAATCGGATCAAAACCTGTGCACGAGTAGATGTTTCAGGAGGCAGCACAATGAGGTTTGACTGCATGAAACAGCGGCTCCAATTGACTCTTCCCTTATACTATTTAAATAAAGCTTAAACTTTCAAGCCTACCTCCGTGGTGGTACAAACTACTTTATTTCTCGCTACTTACACTGTTGGTGTCTTTTGATTTTTGTTTTAACTAATTACCGGAGGCGCTATAAAGTCCCGCTAAGAATTAGGGTCCTTCCAGATCGTAGCTCCGAACTAGAGGCAGAGGACAATATATTAAAGGTACGACTGTCTATTTTTTTTTTTTTTTTTTTTTATGGATGGAGGTGGAAATCTTAGAAAGACGCTGCTGCGCCAGGTTGCAGCAGTGTGTGGGATTCACACCTACTAAAACCACCCCCACTCTTCCGCCCCTCCCCGCGGGACCACCGTGAAGTATTACTTCGCCCGGGAGGCTCTGGTTCGCTATACCAGCTCGTCCATGTCACGTCTCCGTCGCGCCGCCTTCCGAGCTCGATCCAACTCAAGGAGTTTTGTCTGCACCACGGCTACTGCCTCATTTACCGCCATCCAGTTTTCCTCCGACTTCAACACCTCTTCCACCAGGTTGGAGGGCTCGATGTCCGCCCTAAGATGCTGTTCAACCTCCTTTTCTGCTGCAGAAATCTGGGACAATGGAACATAACGTGCTCCGGGTCCTAGAGTGTAGCACCGCACTCAGGACAGTTGGGAGACTCGTCCAACTCGAAGCGATGCAAGTACTTCCTATAGCCACCGTGTCCCGTAAGGAACTGTGTCAGGTGGTAATTCAATTCTCCGTGCTTTCGGTTGACCCATTTCTCGATGCACGGGATCAATGTATGGGTCCACCTGCCCTTGTCGGAGTTATCCCATCGTTGTTGCCACTTGCCACACAACTCTCTCCTGATGGCTTTTCGGAAATCCGCATTCACCTCGGCTGGATTTGCCTTCCGTTTTTCGTAGAGTCAGTGTGCCTCGCTCGCTAGAAGATCTATAGGGATCATTCCTGCGATAACACACATTGCCTCCGTCGACGCCGTCCTAAATGCGCTGCACACCCTTAGCGCAATTGGCCGCAATTGGGCGTTAGGCATCATCCTTGCAAGGGATGACCTGGCATTTGTTGCCTTCTCTCGCGCATAATCCAAGTGTCCCTTGAAACTCAGCTTGGCATCGATCATCACCCCCAGGTATTTGACAACCGATTTTGAGACGACCTCACGATTACCAACCTGGATGGTAACCGTGTTGTTCTTCCTACGGTTGGTAATGAGGACCGCCTCCGTCTTTTCGTCCGCCAGGTCCAGCTTGGCCATTCGTAACCATGACTTGATGGTATGAATGGCTTCATTTGCATAAAGCTCCACGTCCTCGGGATGCTTTGCAACTACCGCCAAGTCGTCTGCAAAACCAATCAGCGTTGTCTCCTCCGGAACGCGAAGGCCAAGCACTCCGTCGTACATTATGTTCCACAGCAGCGGTCCCAATACAGAACCTTGAGGCACACCTGCTGTCACAATATACTCCTTCGGCCCATCGTCCGTCTCGTACCAGAGAAGTCTGTCCGAAAAGTAACTCTCGATAAGCCGAGCCAAGTAGCTAGGAACACCCAGTTTGGCCAAAGCACCCATAATCCAGCCCCAGTTTTGACGTTCAGCGTCACCAGAGCACAGCATTTGCCCATGGCCATTGCATTTCGAGCCATTTCCACGACCTTTGCTACTGCATCGAATCGGCAAACGCCGAAACCCATATTGCCGCTCTGAATGAGCGGAGTTGCCAAATCTCCCATCAGGCGCGTCCCTTTGTGCGGATAAGGGAATGCTCGGCGAATGTGTCATGGGCATGCACATGCACGCATCCGGAGATGTCCGTGTATGGGCATGCTTACGCGCAGGCCGGGTAGGTGGGAAGTAAACGCCCACCCGTGGATAAAAATTGGCTATGGGAAGAACACCCAGAAATTAAACCAAATATGGAAGAGGAGAAAAGTAGTTTTTTTTTACGGTGCAGGGCTTCGGAAACCCAGTGCCGGCGGTTTTTGGGAGTGAGCAAGCGGGCTCCCGGCCGTCGATATCCAACGACCGCAGTGCCTCAGTAGTGGGAAACTTGGCTACTGTGGCATCTAATGCTACAAGAGATAATGGTGGAGTGGAAATTAGGTCCACACCGGATCCCTTTAGGAGGAGTTCGAAGCTTGGGAGATCACCACCGAGAACAATGGTTCTTTTTGGTAGTCGAGATTCGTCACGGGACTCTGAAAGAAATACGAATAGTCCCTTAATCGAGATCATTCCTTGTGGCGCAAGGCGAGAAAGCAAACGGGAACATACCGGAATGGCGTTCGTTACACTCGGGGAACGAATAAATGAACTGTGCGAGTTCATCAAGGAAAGGCGGAATATCCACCAAAATATTCGAGCCTTGATAAGAGGCATTAAATTGTCTTATATCAAGGCACTCGAAGAAAAGAATTCCCAAGCGTCAGTTGGCAAGGTCACAAGGGAAACGCAGGTGACGCCTCCCCGTGATAAAGCAGGCGGGAAGACAGGAAAACGGGCTAGAGACGGTACCAGCGAGCCTCTTGGACCACAGCAAGTCCCGAAGAAGAAAAAAGCCTCTTCACCAAAGAAGGCGGAGCCGACGAGAGTACCAGCGAAAGTCGGTAATCTCACGATTGCAGCCACAACACCTACAAAAGTGGAAGAAACCAACGCCCGGAGGCCCGAACAATGGAGTAAGATGAGCAACAAGAGGAAAAAGGACAAAAAGAAGCTCCGCCCGGAAATAATAATTATTTCCAAGAAGGAAAATATGTCCTATACCGACATCCTCCGAAAGGTGAAGTCAGACCCGGAATTGAAGGGGGGATAGTGTGAGCCGTATCAGGCGAACACAGAGAGGGGATCTGATGCTGGAGCTAAGTAAATCCGCCGACAAGTCGGCCGATAACTTCCGCGGGAAGGTGGAAAGTGTACTTGGAGAGGAAGCTGAGGTAAGAGCTCGGACACAGGAGATAGTGGTTGAATGCAAGGACCTAGATGAAGTCACCTCACGGGAGGACATCTGTGCTGCGCTAAAGCAGCAGTTCAACCTTGGCGGTATAGACCAGAGTGCCATAAAAAGGATGAAGAAGGCATATGGTGGCACACAGACCGCTATTATTAGTTTGCCGGCGGAATCAGCTATTAAGTTAATTACCGCGGGCAAGGTAAGAGTAGGTTGGGTCGTGTGCAGGCTCAGGGAGCAAATCTCTCTAAAGAGATGCTTCAGATGCCTCGATTTCGGCCATTTTGCGGCGGCATGCACTAGCCAGCATGATAGGTCGAGGAGTTGCAGGAAGTGTGGGGAAGAGGGCCACCTCATCAAAGATTGCACCGGAGATCCACGGTGTATGTTATGTAGTGAGAAAGAGGGCGTGGACGGCCGGCATATTGCGGGAAGCAGCAGATGTCCGGTATATAGGAGGGAGCTGAACCGCACAGGCAAATGAGATTGATACAAATCAATCTCAATCACTGTGAGGCAGCTCAGGACCTACTCTCACAAACCATTCGAGAGTCGAATGTCGATGTCGCGGTTATTTGCGAGCCGTACAGAAACTACAGCGGTGGATGCGTCTGGCAACGCCGCAATCTGGGCGTGCGGAAGACAAGCCATTCAGGAAGTCATGGCCCCATATTTACAGCTGCTACGCTACTCCTAGTGCAACCTTTGCGCAATATGAGGAGATGTTAGACAGTCTGGTGTTGCACGCTAGAGACCGCAGCCCTAAAATCATTGCGGGCGATTTCAACGCGTGGGCCCTGGAGTGGTGAAGCCGATCGACGAACACCAGAGGTCAAATTCTGTTGGAGTCATTTGCGGAGCTGGACATCGTGCTGGCCAACGTTGGATGCGTGCCCACCTTTCGAGGAAGAGGGTCGGGTTCGATTGTTGACCTGACATTTGTTAGCACTTCACTGGTGAGGGAGATGGCTTGGCAAGTGAATGAGCACTACACCCACAGTGACCACCAGGCCATCTTCCTCCGCATTGGGAACCGGGGAAGCAGTCAACGACGCTCTGGAGGTGGAAAGGCTCAGGCGGTTGGCTGGTCTATCGGAGCTTTCGACGAGGAGACATTCCTGGCCGCGTTGGAGGGAACCCATGATCCGGATGGAACAGCGGTGGAAAGGGTCGCACAGCTGTCTCAGCGTGTAACCGAAGCATGCGACGCTACGACGCCACGACGACGTTTGCACCACGGCAAGAGGCCAAACTACTGGTGGAACACTGAGATCGCTGCCTTGAGATCCTTTTGTCTCCGAGCGAGGAGACTTTCCCACAGGACAAGGGGAAGGCCGGAGCAGCAGGAGCGTGAGGAGGAATACAGGGATCTGCGAAGCAACCTTAGGAAGGCCATTCGGAGAAGCAAGCGGGAATGCTACCAGAAGCTCTGCATGGAGGCTAATACGAATCCATGGGGTACAGCCTACCAAGTTGTAATGAAGAAGATCCGCGGGCGAAAATCACCTCAGGTGACATGCCCACGGCTCTTGTTGCCAACTCTTTTCCCGCAGCAGGAGCAGGATGAAAGAGAACCCCAACTAGCAGCTCAGCAGGACGTCTTCTCGATCCCTGATGTTACCGAAGAGGAACTTTGGAAAATCTGCAGACGTATTGGGGACAGCAAGGCTCCGGGATTGGACGGAATTCCGAACAGGGCTCTGAAGGTGGCGGTCAAGACCAGACCAAGGTGGTTCGCAAGCACATTCGAATCGTGCATGGCGGAAGAAGTGTTTCCCGCCCAGTGGAAGAGGCAGAAGCTGGTATTGCTACCGAAGCCCCGAAAACCACCCGGCGTGCCCTCTTCATATCGCCCTATTTGTCTCTTAGACACCATGGGGAAGATGTTGGAGAGGGTGATATACAACAGGCTGCTCCCGTTCATCGAGCTTGCGGGTGGTCTTTCAGAACGACGGTCTATTAAAGTAAATAAATCAATTAAGGGAAACTAAAGAGGATGCTAATAGGATTACTGGGGCGTTAACATTGCTTGAAATAGTTGTAGTGTCCAGCTTACCTGTATGTGGGTCATCAGGCGTCAAAAAAATCCTAGGAGGGATCAATCTGTACATCAAATGCTATCACACACGCTTCTAAAATTCATTATATTACTCACACTTTCCCTTACAAATCCTGTCAAACATTTTCGCCCTTGCTCCCGAAACTATCATTTGAAAGGCGACAGCTTCATTAATGCAACCCTCGAGGCACCAGTCCTGGCATTCACACTCGTTTGGAATCAACTTTTCAATATATGGTATTCCAGTCCCCGTGGGCTGCTGTGTAGCAGTTTCCATTAGGTACCAGCACGAGAGCTGTGCAAGGGGTTGCTGCACACAGTCGATCGGGCATGGTACAATCCCTCACATCGACTAAACGAGAGAATTTCTTTGAAAGCCTCTCACAGAAGTTCAATAACTTTCGCAAAGTGGTAAAATTCATTAGCGTTAATTAAAAGTCTAGTTGAGTTAAGTTTTCCCGTCTGTAATGAACTTTTCCATTAAACTCACGAACTGGGCGCTCACTTTTCCAAAGTGTTTGTCCGTTGTCGGTCCCTTTTCCGATGCACAACCCTCGCTCCGTGCCGGCTTGCTCGCCCGTTCATCATTGGACCCCGAGGCTATATTGATCCAATTGAGCAATAGAAAGAAATGACCAAAGGCTAGTGCCCTGCACCATCATCGTCATCCTCATCGGCAAATAGACATACCCTACTTCAGACCGGATTATGCTTTTACCGATTCCCAAGGATCGACGTTCTCACTAGTCGAAAGTTGGACATGGAAGGAACTCTGAGGAGGAGGGACTTCATTCTTTCCTACGGTTTTTTCCCTCCTAGCCTAGAAAGCAAATTATCTCGTTCACAGAAATTCTCCTTTCTCGCAGGGAAAAATCAATTTTGAAGTTTATCTGATTGACTTTTATGGATTTCGAATAATAATTCAATGTTTCCTCGTTCGTAATCAAATGAAGGAGGTGGCTGGGGAGCGAAGAGGCTGTAAGGATATGCTTTATCGTCGATGAATGAAATCTTGACTTGGATGATGTTTATTGAGAGACAAGTTAATGAGATACTTATGGGTTTGGAAAATCCTTAAGTATTATCTTAAGTACCTCGGAATATTTGCGAGGATTCCCTGGCAGACTCTTAAAGGACTCTTCGAGTAAGAAATGAATTCTACATTCCGGTTCGTGATGACTATTCATGAGGAGCTGAATCCTGCTGAAAGTGAATGATTCGTAATGCAATGTTGAGTTTGGTTGATATTGTTGTGTGGATGGGGATTTATTAACTCCCATAATTAGTGATTGAGGATATTGATCATTGGGGCTCATAGAAATTATCCCAGGCCTGCTTAGAGTAATTAGGTCCAACTATGATCCAAATTGCGTTCAGAGGACCCTAGCTTGCCAGGTCACCCACAGGGATTATCAGGATTTCTTTGTAATCTAAATGTCAAGAGCGTATTTGAATTTTTCCTGATTTCTTGTATTTTCAGGATTAAAAAAGGGGGCTACCTTGGAATAAGGATAATGCTCCAAGGCAGAGTAGGATCATAACTTCAGCTATGGAACGAGGAATTCTCATTGATTGCCACTACCCCATGGAATATAAGAAGAGCCCTTCAGAAGAAAATCCTTAATATCCTTCCATGCAGACTTTTATGATAATTCATTTTTCAATTGAACATTTTCCATTTGGTCAAAGCAAACGAATCGCAGCCCCAGTGAAAATGCATCCCAGCATTACCTCCTGCTGCACCGGAAAAAAAAAATATTCAAACTGCAATGATTGCATGCTTTATTCATACAGAAAACACGGTTATCACAACAATTCTTCCATTTCTTCCTATTTGCCTATTGGTGAAAAGGAAAACATTTCCCGGAAGACAAATTCTACAATTGCACCACCTCCGCCATTAATTCCTTCGAATGAAGCAGCGTAAAACATTATAAACATCCGCTCGCCGGAAAGCACGACAGCCATAATTTTCCTTGCCTCTTGGTATTTGCTTTCCTTTTTCCAATGGAAATCTTTGTATTGGTCGTTGGCTGGGAAATATTTCTTTCCGTTGCGTTCTCAAATAACAAGCAAAAATGATGAAGGAAATTTTTTTTTTTCGTCTCTCCAAGATATTCAGATGCGATTTTATTGGAAGGAAAGCATTCAATACGTGGCTGAAGCCTCGTTTCGGTGCCTTTATTAAGAGGTTTCTTTGGAGGATGAATAGGGAATAGATTTTAATGGAAAAGGGCTGACAGATTGCACACGTATTTATGGATGTCTTAAGGTTTGTAATTTACAGCCCCTAAAAGGAACTTCAAAAATAAAGCTAGCCTATCTGACTGGTTCGACTTAATTTTAAGATAGAAGCTCCAAGAACCAGGGGCTTGGTGTCTTTGTCGGTAATTAAAATCGTGGAAACACTATCTGAGTGTGTGTGTCCTTATGGAGAGGGAGAAGCTACAGCCCCTGATCGTGAAAGCACTGCAGTTGGCGAGGTTGTGCGCAAAGTCGTGGATGAATGATATGGGGTAGCGCCCATTTCGGTTGGCGAACCACGAACGAGTTCTTCTCACTTACCGGCATGAAAGTCCTGGGGGTTTAACGTGAGTACCTGCCGTGTAGGCATAGTCCCACGGTCCTCTTCGGACACGGATTGAATTTGTGACCACAATCAGAGCCCCGCCATGCAAGCACAGCGGTCCTGGTTTATACTGAGTGCAGGCTCAGCATTCATACCAGTGGATAACCTCCGGTGAGGCTTCGTGGCAGAGCCACTTCAGATGAGTCCCTTGCAGACTCGGGTCTGATCGCCCTCCTCGAGAACGTGGGGATGGAACTCCCCAATGGGTTAACTGGAATCAGCCCGAGGCGGAGAACAGCAACGGAACCTTTAACCAACTAACTACCGCTCTGCGTACAACACAACACAAAGGACATCACAAGACAACACAAACACAAAACACACAGGATATCACAAGACAACACAAACACATAACACGCAGGACTGGTGGCTATCCACCATGGCCACTAAGGCCACTCACCCAACAACCGCAGGCAGCGTTGAGAAGCTCCCTCCTTCGTTGGAAGGCAGCACGCGCGAAAACATTAGCACATCGAAGCGTCTCACTGCTAGCAAGGCACTGGCTAAAATCAAAGATACCGTTCACCACACGAACGCCCATGTCGTCTAGATTGCGGATGTCACAGTACGCCGGACAGACACAGAGAACATGGAACCAGTCCTCTGAGTCAGCCCCACACAGAACACAACCCTGACTGGAAGCAAGGTTCCGCTTGAAGAGAAACTCATTCAAGCTAACATGCCCCGTCAGGAGGAAGCCCATCTCAAGCCCAAAGTCCACGACGGAACTTCCTCTGGCAGACACATATCTCACGTACTTATATGTGACCCGACCTTTCCCACATTCGTTCCATCTAAGCTGCCACTTAGATGTTACACTCTCGTCTAACACCTTCTTGACTGCAAGCGGCCCAAGCCCTTCAACCTGATTAATACTGACTAGATCTGTTTGCAGCAAAGGTACGCCCCTCCTGATCCTGTAGGCCGTGGCACGCCGGACTACCTTCAGATCAAGAGGAGGAACACTCAACAATACCGGCATGGCGTCGGTCGAGACCGTACGACATACAGGAAGACACGATGACAACGCCACTCGCTGACAAGCGTAGAGCAGCTGCCTGCCCTGCACCGTCCCACATAAATGGATCTAGCAGCTCTCCTGCTTAGACCTCAACTCACACCTCATCACTCGCCTCAACATACACACCAATTTAGTCAACCGTGGCTTGAGCTCGAGCAGGTGCGGAGCCAAGTACATGCGTTCTGCGATCGTGACTCCCAAGTACGACACTTTCTTCCGGTATTTCAATGGAACTCCATTGAGTTTAACACATGGCGTACGACGTAGGTAGCCTTTCAGCATCATCGCGACGGTTTTTTCCGTTGAGACCGCGACACCGACTTTTACAGACCACGAGTTAACGATGCGCATGTACTCAGTACCTTGCTGCTCGACCTCACGCCGAGTGTCCCCGTCAACAAGAATGAGGAGATGATCCGCGTAGGCAACACATTCAGCAACGGTCGAAAGCTCACCTAACAGTTCATCCATCATCAGATTCCATATAAATGGACCTGCGATAGATCCCTGTGGGCAGTCGCGCTCCACGTTCACCCACAGGCGTTCATTGACACCTTGGACGAATGCTCTTCTGCCATGGAAGTAGCTCTTCCACAGAGCCAATTCCTGGCAGTCACACTCACAAATTTTGGACAACACAGACGGCCAACTAAGGTAATCAGATGCGCCTTTGAAATCTACAAAGATTCCAAAGACGTATTTGCTAGGACAACGGACAACAAGGTTCTTGACATGCATCAAGGCGTCGTCGGTGGACCTACCAGTACGGAAGCCATACTGCCTGTCAGACGTCAGATGGGATATTTTCACCCCCAGTCGCTGAACCATAATCCTCTCCAGGACCTTACCAAGGGCCGGGAGAGGAGATGTCACCCTGTACGACCGAGGATTACTCTTATCCTTCTCCGGCGACTTAAGAAGCACGACCACCCTGGCAGTCTTCCAGAATGCTGGGAAGTAACCCTCACAAACACAACACTGAAACAAACACTGGACATGAGATGGAACGGCCTGCCAGATGGCTTTGCACATCTCGCCAGTCATCCCAACCCAACCAGGTGACTTCCGAGACCTGAGCCTCGCCATGCTCTCCTCGATCTCACAACATCTCAGGAGAGGAATTTCTTCCCCTTCCTGAGAGCGACCGTCAGGAGACACCAAAGGCTCGGATCTCGCCACTTACCGGCAGTCGCTTGACGAAGGTACTCTTTAATTTTGAGTAAGAGAACTCTTCAAGCATGTCGGCAACGAGCCCAATCCCCCAACTCCTCGTCTAGGCCAACGAGCGCACACGAACTACGTCTGCAATTGGCGGAACCTGGCCTTACGCCGCCAAAACAGTGGCACCCGTACCGCCACTGTGACCACGCGGGGTGCTGAGGAGCCGGAGGCCCCTGCAGCGTGGAGAAAGTAAAGAATGCTCCGAACACCACAACGAGCCGAAAAAGTGACCAGAGCAGAAAAATTAACAACACGTCGACCGCAGCGGAATGCGCCCTCCCCTTTAAAAGATTTAAGGTTTTTCAATATTACTTACATTTCAGACATTTCCTCGGAGTGTACTCGGTTTTCTTTCTTCGATGGCTCAGCTTTTTCAGGCTACTTATTCGGATATGGACCACAGTCAAACTACCGGGCTCTCTGCGGGTAGTAACGAAGCTTCGGCTGGAATATAGTTTTGTTCGTAGGGTGGTGAGTATGAGTCTTTGGATGGTTCTACAGTGTAGTTGCTTCCTCTGTTTGTTGTTGCAACTTCTTGAGGTTGTGAATTTTTCCCTGGATTTCCTGATCTTTCTCCACAGTCTCTCCTTTTGCTACTACAGGTTCCGGAAGTTTCGATGGTTGTGCCCGGCTAGTTGGTTCTTCTTAATATTATTTTTGTAACCTAATTTTCTGCTCCGCGATAACATTAATTTTTGACTGAAATTTCGAAAAACTTAACTGGTCCTAGTCCAGTAATAACCGATTTGATAATTTTAGAGCGGGGTCACCAATCTATAATATATTTTTTCTACATGGATTCTCACCCACTTAAACCACCCCAATTTTCTCCGACTTCCTTCCCTAAGGAATTTTCACGAAGCATTATTTCGCGGGTTGGACTGCGCTCTAAGCGACCAAACCTTTTGTTCTTCGCGTCCCTCTTGCGCGCTCCCCTTTTCCAAGTTCCTCTTGTATACCTTTGATTGCGAAGTTCACCGTACACCAGTTTCCCATCGACTTCAACATTTCCCTGAAGATATTCTATGGGCTTAGGTTGATTTTCGTGGAGTCTTCCAGGCTCCCCCTCTCTCAGTAAAACCGTGGATATTGGAACATAACATGCACCGGGTCCTCAACTGCAACTGCATTCAGGACTAAAGGGAGAATCATCCAACCTGCTAGATCATCTGCGAAACTCATTATCGTGGCCTCCTTTGGCACGGAAAGGACAAGGACTCCTCTGTACATTACGTTCCATAGGAGATGACCCAACACTGAGCCCTGTGGTACTCCTGCGGGGACAGTCTACTGTTTGGATCCCTCATCCGTATTGTACCAAATTGTAGGTAATTTTTGAGGAGCTTAGTCAAATAATTAGAGGCAATCATTTTAGCCAGTAAGCTCCCAACTGGGGGAATCGAACGCATTTTTGACATCCAACATCACCACGCCACAGCATTTATTAGACGACATTGCCCTTCGAGCCACCTTCAAAACAACGTCTACAACGTCAATCGTTGAATGGGCTTGTCGAAATTCCCCCCCCCCCCCCCCCCCATACTGCATTCTTATATTCAATGATAAGGAGCAGTTTACTGTAGATGGCCCTTTTGAACGTCTTTCCTATCATGTCGATGAGGCAAATCGGGCGGTACGATTATGGATGCCCTGGTTGGTTATTCGGCTTCAGGGGCAAAACTAGTTTTTGCCTCTTCCACCGGTCGCGGAAAACTCCTTCTACCATGCATGTTTCAAACACGCTGATAAACCAGTCGGGTCTGGTCTTAACAGCGAGTGTAAGAGCTCTATTGGGAGCATCATGAAGACCGGGAGCTTTGCTATCAGCAATTCTCCGGTAAATTTGCGCAAGTTCCTCCTCAATTACCGCAGGTATGGTGTAGACGTCCAATGCTTGCTTGTGTTACTTGCGCCCCCCTTTATCTGGGTGGAAGAGCGCCATCACGACATCGAGCAGACGATGCGGACAGATCAGTTGTGGTGTTCGCCCTCTCATCTTCTTCATAACCACCCTGAACGCTGTTCCCCAGGGGCTTTGGTCTGCCTCCGCGCAAAGTTTCTTGAGCCTACCTTGATGGTTCACATATACTTGCTGTTTCTCATCGAAGTCCAGTCTTCTTCTAGATCGTTGGCAGATCCTTCTAGCTTGAAAACATCTAGCCTGCAACTCCGCGATATCTTCATTTCACCAATATTTTGAGCCGGATAGCTGAGTGGTTAGAGTGCAAGGCTATCGTACGGAAGGTCGCGGTTCAAATCTCTCAAAGCAGTGGGATTTGTATCGACATTTTGACGTTGGATACCAGTCGACTCAGCTGTGAATGGGTACATGAGTCAAATCAGGGTAATAATCTCAGGCGAGTGCAATGGTGACCATATTGAAGGGTACAGGGTACTGTAATCGTGGCCCTGATCCAATATGGATTGTTGCGCCAACGATTGTTATTTTTATTAATAGTTTGAATGCCTTTTTGCAAGGACTTGCCACCTGAGCATAACAGCGTTGCATGCTCTCGTTATGCGTCCCATCATTTGTTCTACCTTTTTTTAGCCGCACCACTGGAATTGTGGCCTCTCAATAGCATCTCTGTGAATGCATACTCTTCAAACTTTTTCACGAACAAGCCCTGGTTTCCAGCTCCGCGGAAACGCACATCGCAGCATGGCTTATATTTGATCTGGAGGAAAATTGCTTGGTGGTCGCTATGAGTATAATCCTCCCTGAGAAACCATGCCATTCTCCTCGCCAATGTGGTACTCACATAATTCAGATCGACTATTGAGCCCGACCATGTCCCACAAAAGTTGGAAACATTTCCCGTATTTGCAAACACTAAGTCTAGCTCCACGAAAGCCTCGAGCAGGATACGGCCCCTGGTGTTCTTAGTACGACTACCCCAATCCATGGTCCACGCATTGAAATCACCCACTATGATCTTGGGGTTTCGACTTCTTACTTCCGAGACTAGCATACCTACCTATAGTCGCACTTGGTGAACCAGAGCTACTATATATGTAGATACCAGCACCTCTCAGTGGTAGAGGTAGATCAAATTTATTTCTTTACTGCATTCAAGGCTCTTCTAAACACTGGACAGCTGCCGCTGTCTGCAACGTGCCGACAGTCGACGCCTATTTTCCCCTTGCAAAGCGTATATTCAAGCTCAGCCTTGCACTCCCTGAACATATGACATTCTCCCCCTCATTTTCTGCAACTTTTTGACCTGTCACAGTCACCGGTGCATTACGCCGAAATGTGCCAAATTCCTGACATCTAAAGCAGCGCTCCCTGAGTCGCCAAATGGCCCAACCTATTTTAATTTTACCAGCCGCCAGCAGTTTGAACGCTGCTTCAGCTGGTAAGCTTATAGTTACCGTTTGCGTTTCTCCGTAT
Source organism: Hermetia illucens (assembly GCF_905115235.1). Taxonomy (NCBI): domain Eukaryota; kingdom Metazoa; phylum Arthropoda; class Insecta; order Diptera; family Stratiomyidae; genus Hermetia; species Hermetia illucens. The sequence continues at coordinate 174,150,936 of NC_051851.1, forward strand.
GCTTTCCTCAGTCCTCTGATTGCGGAACCTTGTAAACCAAGTGGTGCGGACTGTTTTTCTAAGGCGTCGCGGATATCTTCCTTGATCGTGATTTCATCAATAGCCTTACATAGTATAACAATCTCCTACTTTCTGGCTCGTACTTATGCTTCTTTTCATAAAGGGTTTACCTCTCTTGGGTCGATTGGAGCCGGCGTCGCAGTTTCCACAATTTTGGTAACTTTGTTGGCTTCCCCTTTGTCGGTGAACGGTTTTTGTCTTTTCGCGTCCTACGAGGATCCAAAAGAACCGATTGCGCCCTCTCTCCTCCCGTCTTCGAGCTTACCGCCCTTTGAATTTTGAGGGGGTGCAACTTTTGTTGCCTGGATGACGCTTGATTTCTCTGAGGCATTTCTTTTGGTCTTTGGCTCTATTGTACAGTACACGAATGGCTCAGACCATGTTTTTGAGGGCCCACTGCACATCCTTTATGAATTCGGACAACTCCATTATTTTTCCACCGAGTAGGGCAAACGGTGATTCATTCACTGCTCGTCTGCTTGGTTTTCCCACTAAACACTTCCGTATTTATTAGCCTTCCTGGAGTCTCCCTGATTTCTTTCCTTCATCAACGTTGATTTCAGAGCAGATCGCAGGATCGTCGAGCTTCTCCTAAATGGACCAAACACTAAGTCCTGCGACATGTTCCGAACAGGTGTAGCCACACCATAATGGGCTAATGAATGACCAGTTCGTGGGGCTTCTTTCCGTATATTTTGAAAAGGCGTTCTCCGGAGTAATGTATTCCTTTTGAATGCCTCTTTCTCCAGGCTGCTTCTAGTATGTACCACTGAGGCACTGCAGTCAAGGAATATTGACGACGGGAACCTGCTTGGCCACTTCCTAAAGCCGCCGGTACTGGAGTTCCGAGTCCTGCACCGTGACTTTTTCTCTCTTTTTTTTCTTCCATATTGATTTCTTGTTATGGGTGTCCTTCCCACAACCATTTTTGTCCACGGCTGGGTGGGTCGCCCCCTCCCCCCCCTTTCTTGAGAAGGATGATTGTGCTTGTTTGCTATGATGTTGATCTTCGACCTTCTTTGAAGCATGTAAGCATGTAGACTATAAAGTTTGTTAGTCAGGTTTGCATTCATTCTGTGTGATCGCAAAGCCTGTTCGAGACTTATAATTAAGGTAATTTTAGTACCCCTCTTAACTAGGACGTAAAACCTGGTTGATTCCAATCGATAGAGCAGTTCCTGGTGTTAAACATTTAAATATACTTCAATTCATTGAGAAGGATATTCTCGATAAAACCCTAAGTGCCACAATGAAAGCAACTATACCAAACTATTTATTCAAATAATAGTTAATTACCGTCTGCCTATCTAAAGCTCTCACTTCAGATGCTTAAAAATCCATTAATTATTTCTGCTATGTCTTTCATCATGCCCATCATCATTATTTTCGGTAGATACGCTAACAGCATTGCTCTCATTGGAATTCGAGCCTCAGCTCCTTTCCACAGACATGACGTCATTGTTGGAAATTCGATAGACAAAACCTAATTACTTACTATACTGATAGCATTAATTGAGTCAATTAAAATGCTTAAATCAATATTAGCCCGGCAGCAAGTTTACACACGCCATCCGGAAAATGTTGAAAGTAGGAGACAATATGTGAAATTTCCAATACATAGAAGTCTTGATTGAATTTGAAAAGCAAAAGAGAATATGCCAAAAGAGGGAGGTCCTGGTCGGGGGATGAAGCCGGAGTCAATTGAACCAGCTTTTAGCTTTGCATGAATAGATAATTCAATATTCAGAATAGATGCACGGGCGTAATGGCAAATCATCGATAATTGACGGAAATAATTTTATTACAACTTCATATGTTTAGTTATGAAATTGGTGAGCGTTTTCACTGCTTGCTGACTGCGCAATTCAATCCCAATATTTGCTTTAGAGTATTTTGCTTGGTCGAAGAATGGTCTTCGTCCTGGTGCATCTCATCCTGTGAAAATTTCATAAAGTCTTCCAAGCATAAGAAGGGACTTTCCGCTCAATAAAATCTCCTTTCATCCACTCCTGACTGAGGGCTCTAGTTATTTGCACAGATAAGTCCAAGCTTCCTGGATAACTACCCATTTCCACCCACTCCCTAATTCTCAGCTCCGCCATTTATCCTACATTTAAATTCACATGCCACCACTCACATCAAAAACTATATCTCACAGACTCGCTCTTATCTTTGAGCCTTTGTTTTCTTTCCTTTTAACCCAAGGATTCTTCATGCCTTCCTCCAACTTCAATCCAGTTCAAGTGAAATCTAATTGAAAGAATCGCAAAAGACGGGCAAAAAGCTAAGAGGGCTGCTCCGCACAACGGCATGAACTCTTTTCACTTAGGAATGATGCTATTCAGGTAAAACAAAAGATTGATTGAAAGAATGAATAAATGAATGAACAGATGCAGAAGGCTATTGGCGTGGGGGTAAGTGGCCGAGAGGGCGCGTACTTTTGTTCTACTAGAAAAGAGATCTCAACTTCATTTCCTTGCACTTTTACCGACTACTTGAGAACTTCTTAAAAATATCTCTCAGAAGTCAGTCTTTTGAATTTTCCATGGGAATAGTCTTGCTGGGAGAATAGTGTTGGACAATGGTTTGATAGATATTCTTGTAGACGATTGGTAGTGGGACTTTAGATGGAAATGGTGCTTAAAAGTCAGAAGTCAAGAGTTCAACTATTGCTTAGAAGTGCTTTGCAGACTTTTCAAGAATTGCGTCTAGAGTTAATGAAAGTCTATTCGATTAGTTCAGTACTATGGATTCCATACTTCCTCAACGGAAGGAGGAAGGAATCAACATAGAGCTTGAAGAACTTCTGGGTTAACCCCTGAACTACCCACAGAAGCAACCGCGAGGGGTAGTCTATGCCATCTATTGCTCGCTTCTAAGGAAACACTGACAGCCCTTCTCTCGAGATTGACATCTTCTAATATATCATTGAAATCTTTGCTTATCCTCGTTGCCAATGGTCTACCCTGATGGCCGACTTATCTCAAAAACCTAAAAATACCACCAAAAGGCTAGACTGTGCTCCTGGAAGCATAGAGCTCATATTCGTCTTCTGCATTATATACGTTCTTGCTGACCCTTTTTGTTTTTATGAAATATCTGTCGGTGCAAAATCAACGCTCGATGACGCAATTTTCTTCCATCCTATCTTGCATTTCTGATGCATCTAGGAAATATCTGCAAACTGTCCTTTCATCATCATCATCAACGGCGCAACAACCGGTATCTGGTCTAGGCCTGCTTCAATAAGGAACTCCAGACACCCCGGTTTTGCGCCGAGGTCCACCAATTCGACATCCCTAAAAGCTGTCTGGCGTCCTGTCCTACGCCATCGCTCCATCTCAGGCAAGGTCTGCCTCGTCTCCTTTTTCTACCATAGGCATTGCCCTTTTCCTCTGTTATCGTTTATCTAACCAGCCGTTTTTTCCGCATGTACCCCAAGGAGAGTAATTTCAGATATAACTCTTTGTGCGCAACTAACCAGCATACCACATTCACTCAGCACAGAAAACCATGGTTCCAGTGTCATCGTGGTCGTAGAACCCGCAGAAAATTTCAGATCGACCCAAACCATAATCTCCAAATCGGCCCCAAGGACTCCTTAAAAGCAAAGACGACCACTCCCCCACCAGTGGCATTTTCGTGAAGAACCGGGCGAAGTTCTTCACTTATACACTCGGAGAAAACAACCTCGCTAATAATTTGTTGCCTTGACCACACTTACTTCGCACAAGACTCAAGGTTCAAGGCATGTCCAGCGTACTGTCCATTAAGCCCTTCGTCTTAAAGAAGGCAAAGCAAGAGGGCCGTAGGATGAGCTTGAAGCTAATCATATTTAATGCTTCTTTCGATATCGAAGTTCTCGGCCTTATAAAGGCGATGGACCACACGTCTGCAAAAACTGCCAGTGGGTCGATCATGCGGCATCGAACTGCCAGTTCCGGAGTTATTGCGTCAATTGTGACATTGCGCACACGAGTCATTTGAGTGCTCCAAGACGCCGCCGGAAAGTCTCAAAAGCATGAACTGCGAGGCAAACGACCAAAACGTCAACTGCCGGCAGTTCCATAACTTTCCTCAAGTTATAGTGAGGAGGAACGCCCACGAGCGCCTCCATCCCGGAGCAACACTGACTACCCGAACGAACCATACGTAATTTCAAAACCCTCGTTCACTTAACTATTTTTATCCTTCGCCGAAGTACTTCGTAGCGACAACAAACTACAACAACTCATCAAACGTTGTCCAACCAAAACATCCTGGATTTTCGTCACCTCGTGAGCAAACCCGACAATTTATAAAGATGTTTATTACGATGATTAACCACAACCATTGGATTCTGGATGTTAGCATCATTGAATTAAGCATAAACTCTTTAGTCGGTCGGGCTCGAAGTTCTAATTGCTCCTCGATGCACACAACCCGTAAATAATACCTCTGTGTAAAGCAGGTTGCCCTACCGCTGTAGGTCCTCATTTCCAAACTGCTGCCTTTCCCGAACCAACAAACTCTATCTAAACCAAACGCCCGCATCCCTCGCCAGAGCATTGCAATCCTAGTCTTCGAGTAATTCTTCACTACATAACTCCTCTTCCCAACTAACGTCCTCAAATCCCTCGATGCGTAATGTACATCACTTTCGTCTATTGTCGCAAACAGTCCTTTGATCTGAATGACCTATCCACCAGTTAATTTTGAGCGGATCAACCGCGCTAAGCTGGCAAATCATGTTCCCTAATTTTAGGGGGCAGCCTAAATGCCAGACATACCTCTGAGTTTGACTCAGCAACAATGGTCGTCAGCTACACTGCTGTCTAACAATAAGTCCAGCTACACGTAATGTTTCCCATTTGAGCCCGGGGTTCCCTACATATAACGTGTGGAGCTGCACTCCTACCTTGACCACATCCTGATCACCCTGATTAGCCGCAACGTCAACATAAATCCAGACCCAAACACTTTTCTATTCTTAAAAATGGTATCAGCGACCATAATGTCGGACATCCACGTAGAACTCTTAGATCGTGCCAACCACCTCTTATAACTACTGACTACCACTATTGACTACAGGAACACCAACTGACGGCTCATTAATCAATCCCTTAGATCCCGAATTTTACAAATTCAGCTTCTTCGAAACCGCTGCTTTTCGAATAGGACCACTGACAGCGCAGTTCATTAATACACTGAAGCCATTCAGGAAGTATGCGAGGAAATGGTGCCGACACCCACCCTCCATTATCGAAACCTCACTACATTCGCCAGGATATCTCCAACAAAAAAATCGCTTTGGCGGAGACTCTTTAGAAATTGATGCTCTCCGCAGTTCTCCTCCCTGAAGGACGAGAGCCACGATCTCGATAGTTCAATCCGCGAAAAAATCCACACTCTGCATACCTCGCATCTTAAGAACAATTTCCTCAACATAGAGTTAAACGCAAATACATCCAGGGAAACCCGTAAAATCACCAAGGGGCTTGGCAAAATTACCAACCGTAGTAACATGCAACCCCAAAACATTTACCCTTCAAAAACGCAAACGTCCTTGCGCAACATTTTCACAAAGCTCACCTTCCACATGCTTGACCAAAGCTTCGAAAGCAAAGTCGATGCATCAATCGCCTCTCTTATAGCCCATCCATCGTACTATTAAAGAACTATAATAGGTAAACTGAATTATTCCTAAAGGATTACTCCGCACGCTACGCTGCTTCCTACCCTCCCTCATTAATCATTGTCTGCTGAACGCCTCCTTCCTCTCGAGCAGGTAGCGTGGTCAAATTACATACATTTCGAAGAAAAGCAAAAATCCTCTCCCGGCTGATAGCTGCAGGCCAATCTTAGTCCTTTCAATCTCCGCTAAAATAGGAACTCTTCTCTCCGAGACTTTTAGTTCGCCAACTTCAATCCTCAATCTTGAGAATCGATGTCTTGCTCGAAATTAATGAGCTAACGAAAGGTTTTGACAGCGTTTGGCAATACAGACTCATCTAAAAACTGGAAAACATTCCTAACTTCCGCCCATATCTCTGTAAGCTAATCCTTGGTTACCTAGACGGGCGGCAATCCAAGGTAAAACTTCGGCAACAGCTATCCACACCTTATACCGCAATCCTACTGGAATCCCACAAGGGTCCGTTCCTTCCACAACCGTCTTCTCACTATTCACAGCGGATATGCCTAAACTCGCTCCCCACCACAATCCAATTAAGATCCTTCAATATGCGTCACGGTCAAGCTCGCCTGAATTCATATTTGGACGGTGTCCTGGTGATGATTGTGAGAAATACTTGTATCCCTGCGAGTCTGGCAAAGGGCCACTGATGTCGAGATGAATGGTGTGAAAGCGCTTGGTCGAACTACGGAATACGCCTGCTTTCCTTTCCTTTCCTTTCTTCCGTCTTTGCTGACTTTGCACTTCTGGCACGCTATGTACTTTCAGGCCCAAGACTTTATGTCCTTGTTCATGGACGGCCAAAAGTATTTTGCAGCGACTAACCGGTTCGTCGTCCTGATGCTTGGGTGCGCAAAGTCGTGTATTGCGTCGAACACTTCCCTGTGAAAATCGGCCGGAATGAATGGCCTAGGTCCCATATCTGAAGTCTCGTAAAGTAAATAGGAGTTTGAGCCGAAGATAGGAAAATCCTTGAATTTGTATTTGGAGTTTGCCTCCAGGCTCTTAAGCTCTGCGTCGTCTTACTGTGATTCGGCGATTGCCGTGTAATCGACCGTGGGGGGACTGTGACCTCTGGGATATGAGACAAATTGTCAGCAACAATATTATCTTTTTCAGACACGTGTTGGATATCAGAAGTGAATTGGCTGATAGAACTCAAGTGTCAAAGTTGGCAAGGGGACGCGTTGTGGGGCTTTTGTTTCAACGCAAAAGTGAGTGGCCTATGGTCCGTGAACAATGTGAAGGTCCTACTCACAACGGAGAAATGGAGGTATTTGAGCTACGCGGCGAGTAGCTCACGATCGTGGCCGCTGCAGTAACGTTGAGATTAGTTGAGTTGCTTCTGAAAGAAGCTCAACGGTTGCCAGGTTTGGTTCACCCATTGACGAAGAGCGGCACCTACCGCTGTGTCTGAGGCATCGACGAATACGGCTAGAGATGCATCTGTTCGAGGAAATGCCAGCAGTGTTAAATCAACAAGCTGTCATCTGACCGTTTCAAGCGCCTGAACGGCCACAGTAGACCACGAACCTTGTGGCAGTCTTCGGTTTTGGGCCCAGAAAAGTAAGCGTTAATGATCACCTGATGATGAGCGGCCTTTGGCAACAAACGACGATCGGAGTTTAACATACCCAAGAACCTTCGCAGATCCTTCACCGCAGTTGACAGGGGAAAGTTCTTTATCGCTTCAACCTTGTCTGGATCAGGTTGGACACCGTCAGGGGTGATCATGTGGCCGAGAAGTTTCACCTGCTTCTGTAGGAATCTGCATTTTTCAACGTTTAAAACAAGTCCGGTCTCAAGGAGACGTTGAAAAATGCTCTCGAGATGGTCCAAGTGCTCAGATTCGGACGAAGAAGTGACCAAAACATCATCCATGTATACGAAACATAAATTTGGGTTTCGCAGGACAGAGTGGATGAATCTCTGGAAAATCTGCGCAGCGCTGTACAAGCCAAAAGTCATCCTCGTGAACTCGAAGAATCCGAAAGGTGTGCAGGTAGCCGTTTTCGGAATGTCTTCAGGACTGACAGGGATTTGATGATACACCTTGGCTAGATTCAAGGTCGTAAAACTACGACAGTTCATAAGTGAGTGGGTGAAATCATGGATGAATGGATTGGAGTATCGGTCGGGATTTATCTGAGCATGCAATCGACTGTAATCTACCCATAGCCTCCATCCGCCGTTTGGTTTAAGGGCCAGATGAATTGAAGATGACCAAAAGTTATTGGAAGGTCTGCAAATACCCTATTCCATTGAATCGTTGAACTCTTTCTTTCCAACAGTTGGCTTCAGGGATGGAAGAGGACGCACCTTAGAGAAGATTGGGGGCCGGTAGTGTTGATGTGGTGCCGCACATCGTGCTTAACCTGCTGAGAGAAACTACTTTCAGTGGCGATGTTGCAGCATTTTCGGAGGAGTGCGCGCATGCTTAGGCAGTCGAAAATTGTAAGGCGACGTGGTACTGCGCTTCAGATAGCCGTCGACCAGGCACTCAGCGAGCCTAGTTTTTTGTTGCATTAAAATTGCACCCGGTGGTACACTTGGTCGCTTTAGCTCCGAATTTACGGTATTACCAACAAATGTTCGAGGCCAATGCGGGTCCCGGTGTGCGACTACCCGGACACCCTTTTCAGGAAGCAGACCTCGACCATGATTGCGATCGAGATCAACCCCTCGAACGCAAAGTACCTACCGTCGGTGTGCGCCTGGTGACCGCGTTCGCAAGTGTTGTCACCATTGCTTTGAGCTCGTCAAAATCTCGAACCGCATCTCGGGAAACCTCCGTGACCACGGGGCATGCGTACACTTCGTATAGCCTTTATCTTCCCATAGATTTAAGCAAATCCAGTAATGCAACTTAGACGCTGGATGTCGTGCTCATGGCGCCGATAATATCCAGACATGCAGTTCTCTGCAGTGAGGCTAGGTTGCAGTGAAAACTCTTTTGCTTTACTTAACCCACCATACTACAAGAACGTGAGAGAACATCGGCCTAATGATAGCAGCATATATCACCATCATTATACATAGCGTAGGTCCCCATGGCAAGACAAAGATACCTCTACAGGTTGGTTCGCAAATAACATAATATCATATCATTGGTTTGGATTTCCTTGCAATCCATGCCTGAGGCACCAAGTATCAATCAAATCAACGGCGCGTTATCTATTTCTACGCACCGTTCCTACGTTTCGATCAATAGCCAGCATAGCCATGTCTTCCGCATACACTTCGGTACGTATTGGAAGATTTCGAAGCTCACATCGCGGCCAATTGATTAACATACTCCACAGGAGTCGCGAAAGTACACCTGGGGCATCACCAATTTACTAAAGTATCATCAACGCCATACTCGATGGCGGCATCACACAACTTTTGGAAAAGCGCGTCGTCGAAGGCCCCTTCATTGTCCAACACCCCCCCTGCTTCATCATCATCATGATCAACGGCGCAACAACCGATATCCGATCTAGGCCTGCCTTAATAAGGAACTCCAGACATCCCGGTTTTGTGCCGAGGTCCACCAATTCGATATCCCCATTCCCCAGTGCTTACTCGTCCGAAATATGTACATAGGCACATGAAGGAGTCCTCCGGGTGAGATGTTCATTGACTTCCTCATTTGGCGAAGTCACTTCTTCTGGTATGCATAGTGGCGATATCTAGAAGCAGAGGGGCTTACTGCTCTGTTCAACTCTTCTATCATGGCTCGAATCAAACCACATCACACTCTCTCCGCGTGTCTGTCAGACTTCCCCATCAAAACACCCAGTTCTCCCTGCTCCAACCCCTCCCTACATACTGGTCTATACAGTTCAGGTACCTATTCGTCACAGTGACTTTTATCTTACCGCTTCCTATACCATTTTCACAAGTTCTTGGTATACAGTTCCGTAGCCACCAAAACAATGAACGCCGCCCCGCGGTTGTGAAGGTCGTGATATTGCCCCGAATTAACAGCGAAATTTGCTACAATGAGGTGCAGAGTGAAAGCACTCGAGCCGCAATGGCTTCTTCCCCGTCATCGAAAAGTTGTGAGATGAATTATATTCGGGGTAGTCTTTTGAAGTTAGCCCTGCTCTTCCCAGAAATGACTGGCTGGATTCCTCGGCATTGCACAGTGATTTTATACTTGGCTACCTCCACAGTCCCTCGGATACACGTGGCTTTACGCACTGAAAACTATTCCCACTCCTCAACCCATCTTTATCTTTCAAAGTTGAATTTTAGTTATCTGCATATAAAAAGCTACTTTAATGAAAATGTTCCTCAATCTAATTTATTTTCCCCAAATTCTGGCTTATAAACGAGTTGAAATTATTATTATGCATTGAAAGAGCATCATTGAAGTGAAAATAGTTTGGAAATTTGGATAATGACCTAGTTACTGCCAATATTTATTCATTATCCAACCCAAAAAGATCTGAATAAATAACTCAAAAATCCATATTCATTACTTGGATGAAAATCCATCCTTTTCGTCTGTTTACCTTCCCTAAAATGGAGACTAAGAAAAACAAAATTTTCAGAACATAATGAAAACGTGTGAAAGAGATCGGAGTCAAAACTGAAAATTGTAAGGTCGGCCATATTCACAGTAAAATCTTATTAAAAATTAAAATTGTAAATTTCATTCAAGTTGGCAGTTACTTCGTTCCATTACCATTTTACCATTGCCAACCGGAAAGTTTGGAATTTATCAAAAATTCCTGTTGGGAAAATTTCAGGTCCGTTATTCGTTGATCATCAAAAACTGGGTTTTTGTCCTCAGGAACTTCATATACATAATTCAATCCTTCACCCAGAAACCCCGTACACAATGACTACCTCCGTACGACAGGGACTAAATACACATTCCTACGCCGTGGAGCGGTATTGTCCTGAACCTGAACATAACAAAACTAAGGGATGGGAAAGTTTCCTAGCCGATTCGGTTCATTGTCTAACCGGGGACAACAAAAAATTTGAATGTAAAATGGGGGATGGAAAAAACTTGTGGGATAAATCGAACGTTTGGTGTTTCGTTGGATACCGAACTTGAGTGTCCTGTGCGCTATGGGGATCGAATAATTGAGAGAACCATGGAGAAAGGGATGAAAGAATTAACTCCCTTGGCCGTATCTTTATCCTTTTATCTTTCCAGGCAAGACTAAAGCGAGTGAGGTAATCATGTATCTAGTGGAGTTTAGTAGGTCGCCTTTGTAAGCAAGTTGGGGGGTAATTTATTGTGCGGATGTGGAACAACTTACATAGTTCCAAGGACTAATATCCGAATATTAAATAAACACCGCAGACTATTTAGCAGGCACATCCAAATTATGTAGCTGCTTAAAGTGTAACAATGGAGCCAACATAGATAGCTTCAGAGTTTAAAAAACAACACACACAAAAAAACTGTAGAAAATCCATTATCCTTGTTTGAAAAAACGCTCAATGTTGGATGTTTTGTCTTCCCCAGGCAGTCAGTCCTATCCCAACTAGAGCGAATACCTTCTATAACCACCTCATCCCGTTGCAACTGTGCTAGGTGTTACTTTACTTCTTGATGCTTTTGGTGGAACTATCTCTCAAGACACGAGATCAGTGTATGGGTCCAACGTCCTTTGCCGGAATTGTCCCATCATTGCTGCTGTATCCTAGTGGGTTTTCGGCCTCCGCATCCGATACTGCCCTATATACGCTCTTCAATTTCAGGGTAACCAGCCGGTATGCCGATCTCACTCCTTTTTAGTTCGCCGTGTTGTCCAATGCTTCTGTCCAAACAGGAGCTACATATTGCAAGATGGATTTCATGCCGTCGACTATATTTTGGTCCTTCAATATTAGGCATCCTCCTTGTTAGAGATAAACCAGGCATTGCCTCCTTTTCTTGCGTATAACCAAGTGATGATCATTACTTTCAAGTGTCTAACGATCCATTTTGAAATGACGTCGGATTTTGGCAGTATTGTTCTTCCTGCGATTCGTAGTAAGCACTTTTTCCGTCTTTTGGTCCCCCAGGCCTAATTCAACCATGAGTAGTTATGCTTAGATGAGATGAATGGCTTCTCTTCCATAAAGTTCCATGGCCTTCAAATGTTTCGCATATACAGCCAGCGCCTCTTCTGGCACGTGAAAGATAAGCAATTACACATTATGCTTCACAGCTCAGGCCCCAATACGGAGCCTTGAGGAAAACTTGCTGCCATAATGTGTCTTTCGGCCCATTTCATACCAAGGAAGTGTTGGCTAAGTAGCCCAGGACTCCCAGTTCAATTAGAGTGACCTTAATCTAACCTGAGTTGGACGAATCAAATACTAAGTGGTTTTTGTGATTTCGGCAGTAGAGGCAATATCTACCTTTACTATTGGGCGGACAACACCTTTATTTGTTCTCAACCCCGACCAATGCCGAAGCGTGATTATCTTCAATTCCTCCACAGATAACTCAGAAGCAAAGATTTCTTGGTTTCACCAGTAACTCGGTTTCCTACTTATGGGAAAAATGACGTCGCGTCATTATAGCATACTAACACCATTGGCTCACCTTTGTGGCGTTGTTCCTTTCGGGTCATAACTTCCTGGTAGGGAGCTCATCAGTGCACCAGCCAACTCTTCAAGTTTCCCTCTTTTGTTGTATCTTTGATTGCCGCTTCCGTTGTTTCCAATGTCGAGAAAGATCACTGTCACTCTCACCAACGAAGTACTAAGGTAATTTAGATCAACGATCGGGCCTAACCCTCTGCCTCATAACGTGGGCACGCATTTACCGTTGGCTATTACAATTTCCAACTGCACGAAGGGTTCAAGTAGGATTTGAGCCTTGATGTTAGTCACTCGGTTCCCCCGGATTCGTAGAAGAAACAAGACAAGCAGGTGACACCTCTTCAAGATAAGGTAGGTGAGACTGCGAAAAGAACAGAGTGTAATAAACAGGGTGGGAAGGCATTTGGAAGATCACTGATTGCTGTTATTAGTTCATTGGCGGAATCAGCGACTAAACTGAATAACGGAAAGCAAGGTAATAATAGGCTGGGTTGTGTGCCGAATTAAGGAGCAAATATGTCTTAAAAAATGCTTCAGATGTCTCGCAACAGCATGCACTAGACGACACGACAGATCGAAGATGTGCGGGAAGTGTGGTCCTCTGACCATCTGATGAAAGATTGTGCTAGAACTCAACAATGCATGCTATGCAAAGGGAAAGAGTATGGCCCAAGTGATTGGGAAGTGGGCAGAAAGCTTTATCACTGCAGCGAACATCGTGGGGCGGCAGTGAGAATCTCCTATACCGAAGAGATTCAGCCGCCCCAACTATCCGCAACAGTCTAATCAACTTCCTGATGGACTCAGGTTCTGTCATCTGGCTATTTCCTATGATTGTCATCAAAGGGAAGCAACTTCAGCACTAGCCTCTTATTTTCCTTAAAGGCAACGCGTTGTCGATCGTTACGATCGGTAAACGCACGGTGACACTGAACGTTAGCACTTCTAGCGTGCAATAAGCGATCATCAGCCTAGATTTCTTGACTGAACAAGAACTCTTTATCGGCATTTGAGATAAGAAGTTTAAAGCTTTCCTAGAAGAAGAGCCACAGCCATTTCGCTGCTACATCTTCCAAGGTACCACGAGTTTCACATAACGAGCCGCCAATCTTCGGGCACCTAGATTGGTTCTTCGAGCTTCGCTTTCAAGCTGCCCCCAAGAAATTTTGTGATTTTCAGAAGCAGAACATCACATGAGACATCCCATGGTGAATCACATGGTGAATCGCAACTTCAGGAGATTTCCTGCGAACGACCTCTGCAAGGCCTCCTACCGAATCCATGATCGCAGAGGAAGGTATTTCGAAGACAGCAATTACAACACCATTTGGCTGCTTTGAGTTCATCTGGTCATCAATAGGTTTTTGCAACGCACCACAATTGCTGTCCACTATTGACCATCCTCTACCCGTTCACGGCGTGCTACTTGTGCGACATATTCCTGGCTTCGGATGACCACGATCAGCACCTTCGTCATCTCTGACAGCTTTTTTTCCATACCGTTTGCCGCAAAACTACGCAACAATCCGGCCAACTGCGTCCTGGGCAGGAACAAAGTGGAATATCTAGGCTGCGCAGTCTCTTCAGAGGATGTCAGGTCCCCGTCAAGATCCAAACCATCGAAGACTTTCAGAAGTGAAAGGCTGCCCGTAATCTCCTTCAATTTTTAGAGATTTCGCTACATTCCGAGGACTGCTGAAGATGGATGCTTCGACCACCACTATTAGCATCTCACTCGAGCCGGATTTTGCTCATGATTTACGACTCCCTCTGGGTTTCCTATCTAACTTTCGAGCACTAAGAGTCACTATTGTAATATTTTTATTGACCACTAATCTACGCCACACAGCATCCCTCGGAGAATGCCTCGCTCACAAAGGCGCATCAACTAGACTCAATCATGCAACACCTTGTAGCCTTTAAATGTGTGGGCCCTCTCGCAAACCGGCGCCATCACTATCCCTTTAACATTCAATGTGGCAGCCATCACCGAAGCTCAAGCAGGTATTACTTTACTCGACACCCCACATCCAGTTTTCCACAGATTGAATATCGATAGCTACCGCATCTTGTGTAACACTTCCATTGGAAACGTTAGAGCCTAGTTATCAGCGAGGAAAGCATTCGATATGGTTTGCAATTTGATGCATCCCAGCGTAAGAGGTTCAGTTCACCCGCTTTCACAAAAGTATTCTAGCCGGGAATGCACTTCCCTCGAGCGCTCAAGAGCGCACTATGTGTAATCGAAACACCTCTTGGCTTGAGCTTCTACCAAACGTCCTACTTGGCTTTGGAAGGACCTCCAGGCTTTACCAGCCGAAATAATATTTGGAACGACGCACCGCGCGCCAGTTAAACTTTTCTCTTTGATTGAATACAAAGTGTCGAATCCTTCATCGCGTGTGGTAAGGTTACATCACCTTGTTCAACATCCAAGCATGTCACTACCCAGAAACAATTCTTTTCCGGGGATTTACTGAGCTGTTCCAATATTTTTAATCGAATCAGGGATCAACAACGGCAAATTTGTCGTGGGTCCTGGATAGGGAGTGTATGCACTAGAAAATAGTTTTCTGGAATGGATGAGTGATCTGGATGGTACCAGCCGACACATTACCCTTAACTTGCAGTTGGTCTCTGGAACCTGGAAGGGTCAGGGTCAGCGGACTAGTGGACTGCAATTGTTGTATAATCAACAATTGATTCCAACTCTTCTAAGTGTCCAGATAGGTGAGTTGTTAGAGCACAAGGCTGTCGTACAGAAGGTCGCGTTCCAAATTTCACTGGCGGCTGTGGAATTTGCATCATGATTTGACATTGGATACCAGTCGACTCAGCTGTGAATAAGTACCTGAGCCAAATCAGGGTGATAATCTTGGGCGGGGCAATGCTGACCACATTGCCCCTATAGAATACTATAATTCTGCAATGTACCGTTACGGTCTTGAATGAAGTGCTCTAACACTCTCTAAGGCCATGATCCAATTGGATTGTTGCGCCAATGATTATTATTATTTAACTCTTCCATGCTCGATAGTACGTCGGGGTTGCGGTATCGTTGGTAAACTGCCCGGTATAATACAGATGATGAAATTGATATGGTGAACACTCGTCTCTTTAATGGGGAAGGTTAACTGCTTATGGTTCAGAAAGATGGTAACGAATGTGCTTTATCGTCAGATATAAAGTCAGTAGTTCTCCTCTACAGTTGATCCATTGCTAGACATCTCCTTCAAAACAAAGTCAGATGTATCAAAAGAAATAATCAAAGGTGCGTCAAACTTCAGAAAGCGTGCAGGCTGAGTGGTCCTTGTATCTAAAAATTCAGGTATGACTGGATGGCTTTAACTTTAGGCAGCAAGAAACCTGTTCCTTTTGAGACCAGGTATCCTGAAAATGGACTCTTGCTGACCAAAAATACATTTCCCATAGAAGAAGTCCAAACCTTCTTTTCGACCAATCACTGGCCTCGCTTTTCATAGGCTGAATGTCAAAAACGAGAACTCAAAAGAAATGGAGTTGTAAAGACAATTTTCGGCAAGATGACATATCTTTGGCTACCTGGATACTATCTACTGTCAAAGAAAGCATTTTTCAGTAAAATGCTTGGGCAAAATTTAGATGTGCCGAACTAAGTATCTTTCTATGCAGGTCCTTCTGTTGAGTGTATGATTAACTCGACAGGGTCTTAACTCGTTATTTTTTAGGATCTATACGCAAAGGTGCAGCGAAAAGTCAATTTGATGGACGCACTAACCCCAACTGGATCATGGTATTACATTTTTTTCAGGAAAGTTTAGCTTGCCCGGAGCTAATCGTCTGGTTTTTAAGACAACTGGCGATCCTGGGGTAAGACATTTAGTTCGGAGAAACCCCTCTCTTCCCATTTCAGCTGTGCGAATTATTTCTGGAGATTCCAGCCTAAAGCCAGCATACGGAGTTCCTCGTGGAGTCGCTGTTGTTCATACCGCTACCTCATCTTGGTAGGAAAGCTAAACTATTGAATCTTGAAAACAACCGTTCTGAAGATCTGATAGGTGGTATAGGTTTAGAATGAGGTTTACCTTTGAAAGGGAGGTGGCATATGTGACAAGTGATGTCCTTGTCTATGTTGAAAGTTCGAATCGAATGTTTTTCGATGGTTCTAGGATTTCGGAATGCAAACATTGGCGCTAGCATCTGTGAGAAATTATGTCTTTATATTTTGTCGAATGTAAACAGACAGTGATGAAAACGATGAAAGGTGATCGTGTTTTTTCAGTGACACAAGTGTATACCCTAGTGACGAGGACTTTCCTGAATTCTGAACGTGATCACGGCTTTCGGAATAGTTCACGGAGTTAGCCATCACTTCGACCACTTATTGATCCGTTTACTGAATTAGCTGAATTAAGTGTGTTTCTGCTGATAAAGGCAAGGATATTGGTATGCCAGACAACTGCTTCTACAATATTTGGTGGCTACGTGAATTATCGTTTATAGTGGCTGAACATCTAGTGTCGCCATGATAGGCTAAAGATCACATGATAGAGGTCTTATCCGTAGGCTTCTCATCAGGTGCTCTGGAACTACGATAAGGCCGCAACTCTGAAATCTGCGAAGAAATTGGGAGGGTTTCACGTGACCCGTAGAGTGCTCTCCCAAAGACGGTTCCTTTTTCAGTCCGTCCTCGTCCTTACTGTTTTTATACGGTAATTTTCCTGCTGAATATATTTTAACTTGAAGCGACTACTATGGAAATTAACAGATGAAGTAGATGAGCTATCAGAAACTTAGTGGAAGCCTTTCGAATAACCTTACTGTTGAAAAAATCAAAAATTTGACTGACGGTTTCGTCCAGGGCAGAGGCAACTCATCAGACGCTGCCTCACCTCTGGCCTGGGAGCAGCGTGACCGAAAGTGCCAACAGGTGGAAAGACGCTCCCTTTTATCATCGCAAAAACACGACAAGGTGAGGCAGCGTCTGATGAGTTGCCTCTGCCCTGGACGAAACCGTCAGTCAAATTTTTGATTTTTTCGATTCTTAATGCTTGGGGTGCTACGCTCCAAACTAGGGATCCATGGACTAAAAAACGAGGGAGTAAGTTGCTCCTCATTCAGTCCGGTCCACCATCAAGTGGATGGGGACTTAGGATCCCGCAGATCCTAAACAACAACCTTACTGTGTTTATTAAGTATATGTAACACTGGATCTGTTTTATTATGTTGTGAAGTTCAAGCAGGAGGCATATGTATATTACCCGGTATCCTACATACATATTGGGTTGGGGAAAAGTAATGTCGTATTTGTGATCGAAATTTGACGCTTTATTTAAAATACTTAGAATTAGCCGATTTAAGTCAAATCTGCGCCGTTTTGTTCGCAAATTTGTTGCCATTTAGAATTCAAATCAATTATCCCCCTCTTATAAAACCCTCCCTCCTTATTTGCAATAAACTCAAACAGCCACTTTTCGCAAGCCTCTTTTGAGCGCGTTTTGCTTGGACCAGAAGAGATGGTAATCACTTGGTGCTAGGTCCGGACTATACGATGGGTGCGATAGGACATCCCATCCGACTTCCCGTAACTTCTGACGGGTCATCAAAGATGTGTAAGGCCGAGCGTTGTCCTGGTGGAACAGAACACCATTCCTATTGACCAATCCTGGCCGCTTCTGGTCAATCGCCTACTTCAAACGGTCGAGTTGATCACAGTAGAGGACCGAATTGAGGGTCTGGCCATAGTTGAGTAGTTCATAGTAGATGACTCCCTTCCAATCCAACCAAACACACAGCAAAACCTTCCTGGCCGCCAATCCGGGCTCGGCGATGGTTTGGGCCGGCTCGCTGCGCTTCGCCCAAGATCTTTTTCGCTTGAGAATTTCGTATGTGATCCAGCAGTGTATCGCAGGCGTTGATTCGGTTCAAGAGATTTTTTTCCGTCAACCTGTGTGGTACATTCAGCGTTTTTTTTTTAATCCAATCTTCTGCAAATGGTTCCAAACGGTTTTATGGCCCTTACCCAGTTCCTGGTCAATCGAGCAAATGCTCACATGCCAGTCTACTTGGATGATTTCGACGATTTTAGCGGTTTCTATGACGATTGGTCTACCAGTACGGAGTGTATCTTCGACATCCACTACACCAGAACGAAATCGATCCAACCAACGCTGTGCTGTGCGAATCGTTACAGTATCGGACCCATAAACTTCACAAATTTTTTTGGTAGTAAAAATGTAAAATATGACGAATTTCTTGCTTGGTGGACTCCATCTTTGACGCGCTATAACTTGAGACTGAAACTTACGATCATAAAACTGTCAAAGAGACACCTGTAGCCCAGATTGTCGTCTTCGAATCGCCGTATAGTATGACCCGATGCGATAAGTACAACACAAGATATGTTTAAGTGTCGCCATCTATTGGCAAAATACGACATTACTTTTTCTCCAGCCTAATATATACTCATATACGAACCACTACACAATTCATAACGAAAAAAGTGTAAAGTTCAATATCCTTGCCAAAGAGAATTATCTTCGAATAGATGACATTCAAAAAGGAACAAAAGCGTGTATAAGAGGAGATGGTCTAAAAATATCCCTATTTCGCAATGATACGAAAAACGAGTGTAAATATTTGCCACAATAGCATGTGCGAACGCAAATAAATAAGACTCTAATAGTTAATTCGAAATTGATTTACACCTAATAATGCTCCTCTTTTAGTTCCTTTACGACGCATAATTCATAGAAAATTCCATCCACACTTTAGTACTCACCACGCACCCCCGGAAAAACTTTGGCCCAAGGGTGGGCGAGCATGTTTTCCTGTCAATTAGCCCTCTCCGGAAAATGATATTTACATCGATTTCTATCTCGTGTGCATACGTAGTATTGTGTTAAATATTTATTTGGTCACTTTATTATAATAGACATGTTTCTCTTCCATGTTATTGAATCAACCTGACCTTGTTACGATGTTTGCACATTGCGTACCATGACATGGCGTGTATCCTTACGTATCCTTATGTGTGCGTGAAGCGATTTATTACACACTACTCCGATAATCCCTAGACGAGCAAGTCCATTAACTTTATTGGTTTTTGTCACAAGTGCTACGATTTCCCACCAAATAGAAGACCATGTCCGTAAAAATATGCTATAAAGGAACTTTGACCGGAGTCCGAGTATTCTCCAGGCAGGAGAGTAAAGGTCGGGGGAGGAAATACAATTTGGATGTGAAGAATTTTTCTAAATGAATCATCTCCTCTTGTGGTGGACTCGAGGTTATTGGTTGGTAGTGGAAAAGCTTGTGGACTATTGGGAACTGTAGCCCCATTTTCTGGAACGTTCAGGTGTAATGATAAAGGAACTAGCCAACCTTGAGGTGTCAATGGGATAAATTATGAACGGCTAGGACAAATGATTTAGTGAACCTTCAATTGGATCTATGAAGGTTACCGGAGACGGACATCAACTGCATGGAACAATAGAAAGTGAAAGGTTTGGATTTTATTGACATCTTGCCTAAATGTCAGCATTGGTTCAAGGCTTTCGTCTCTAGGAGAGACGATGCGTGTAAACACCTCTTCCTTCCACGTTTTTCAAGGACTTCTTCTGTTCAGACCGGTGCCAGAAGTACACAGGTGCAGTTCCACCGGGATTATACTACAGAAAAGCAGTAAAACTGACTACTTAAAACTTCCTCCTAGAAGAGAATGAACATAATGTTAAAGGATAAGTTACAATGCAACAGACCCATCTTTTTTTATAAGATAACGATGCAGACGCATATTAATCATGGCACTTCAGTTCGGGCGCAGTAGCAAGGAAAAAGAACCTCAAAAGAAGTGAAATTAACAAACTGCGACTTCAGAACCGCGTCAAATGAGGTACCAATTGATATTCTTGCGACGGAAATGAACTCTTTCACTTGATGAACTGATAAGCACACTTCCTATATTAAGAAATGGATTGAAAGATTACCTGGGCAAATGAACTGCCAACTGACCCAATTCCTAACGGAGTATGTCAGATGCTAACGTGCCAGGTGCCAGGTGCCAGGTGCCAGGTTTGTAGTTAAGGTTCCCGGAAGCCTAACATAACATGCTAGTCCCAAGCCCAGGTAAAGGAGAAAGGCGTTCAATTCAGTAGACGCCGCAGGACGAGCCCCGGAACTGTCGACAATCTGTAAGTTTATCCGAGTAAAACAAATACGTGTCTTTTTTTTTTTTTTTTTTTTTGAGTAGGGTAGGTGAATGCGTTTACGCACAGAGTGTTGGACTCCCGCAACAGCACGCTGGCGGACTACCAACTAAACACCTCCCTGTCATCAGAGAAGTAGCCTGGAACCGTTTGACACATTACTTCGGGCTAGCTCTCCCGGCTTTGGGAGCCTTCAAGTCAGGGAATTCCTTTCACCAACGGGAGGGCAGGGGAGGAAGGGAGTTGTTAGTTCAGGGAACCCCTTACCGTCCGATCCCTTTGCCGGTCGAGTTCAATCTTCTTCGTAGTAAGAAGAGCCCGAACATAATGCGCAATACGATTCCAGCTGCCAGCACTCTTCACCATCTCTCTGACAATGTTGTCTGGAGAGAGCTCCCCTGTGTCTGCATACAGCTGCTGGCGGAGGCCATCCCACCTCTCGCAAGAGAAAAAGGTGTGTTCAGCGTCATCCGGCACTCTATTGCAGAACACACAATCAGGAGATCGCGCCTTCCCAACCCTGTGCAGATAAGACTGAAAACCTCCATGCCCACTTAGAAGTTGGGTAAGGAAGTAATCAATCTCACCGTGGTTTCTGTTCAACCACGGGTCTAATTTGTCGATGAGCCGCGCAGTCCACCTGCCCCTTGGCTCATTTTGCCAAGAAACTTGCCACTCGTTAAGGGTGCGTTGACGTTCTTCACGGGCAACCACTTCTCTTAAGTTTTCGCCCTTACGGCGATAGATAGCTTTGCGCTCCTTGGCAAGGAGGGCAACGGGGATCACTCCCGCAATCACCATCACAGCCGGTTCGGAGACAGTGCGATAAGCAGACGCCACTGGCAAAGCTCCCCGCCTCTGCACTTGAGCGAGGCGTTTACGATGCACCTCCTTGTCAAGGGCATCAGCCCATACCTCCGCACCATAGAGAAGGACGGACTGCGTTGCTCCCATGAGGAGACGTCTCCTAGTTGATATAGGGCCGCCCACATTCGCCATTAGCCGACTCAAGGCCGCGACTCCTGCTGCAGCCCTGTCCGCTGCTGCTTTGATTTGCTCGAAGAAGCTCATCTTCGAGTCGAGCATTAAACCAAGGTATTTAACCGCTGGTTTTGACTCTATAGTCAACTCGCCGATCGGTATGGGACGCAAGGTCGGGATTCTCCTTCTGGTCAGGATGACTACTTCGGTTTTCTCCAGCGCAAGGTTGACACCGTGAGCAGTCATCCATCCGCTTACCCGTCGCATCAATATGCCAAGTCTGCTTTGCGCCTGTTCAACAGTGCGTCCGGCAACAAGTGCCGCAACGTCGTCTGCATAACCGACCAGGCGCGACTCTTCAGGCATATCGAGTCTCAGCAGACTATCGTAGGAAGCGTTCCAGAGGTCCGGCCCTAGGATGGATCCCTGCGCTACTCCCGACGTGATTTCCATCCTCCTCTGGCCCTCTAGCGTCTCATAGAACAGGGAGCGGTCTTTCAGATAATCCCTCAATATCCGGAAGAGATAGTTTGGCACGTGAAAGGAGTTCTCTAGTGTGCCCAGCATATCTGTCCATCTTACGGAATTGAAGGCATTTCTGACGTCAAGCGTTATGAGGAGCACTATCCGTCGAGATCGGCGGCTGTGCGCCCCGGCTCGATTAAACGCATCTACGACCTCCATAACAGCATCCACTGTAGATTTCCCTGTTCTAAACCCGAACTGCCTTGCGGATAAGTCCCCGGCAGCACGGATCGCTTCAGCGAGTCTACCCCTGATGAGCTTCTCGAGCACTTTTCCGGCCGTGTCAAGCATACACAGCGGTCGGTATGCAGACGGGAGCTCCGGATCTCCTTTACCCTTACGGATCAACGCGAGTCTGGCCACTTTCCAGCGAGAAGGAAAAATGCCCTCCTTCAAGCACGCGTTGAACGCTTCGAGCAGCAATTCTGGCCGTTGGCGGAACACCAGTTTGTAAACTTCCGCCGGGATGCCATCAGGGCCTGGTGCCTTCCTGTTTTTCATAGTGAGAACCGCTTCTTCGAGTTCTCCCATTGTGAAAAGGGGGCAATCCACGAGGCTTTCCGCGCTGTTTACATCAACCCGTACAGGGTGTCTGGGGAACAATGCCCGCACAATGCGGTCCATCTGGTCGGTGCTCAGTATGCAGGGCTTCCGCAGAGCACCGATTTTCCGAGTGACAAGCTTATAGCCAAGTCCCCACGGGTCATCATTCACCTCATTAACAATATTTTGCCAGCCGCGAGCTTTGCTTTTATTTATAGCGCTGCGGAGTCTCCTTTTTGCTGATCTATATTGTGCCTTTATGGCACATGCCTCCTCGTTGGCGTACAAACGTTGTGCCAAACGGCGGAGCTTATGACACTCCTTCCGTCGGTCGGCAATTTCCGCCGTCCACCAGTACATAGAAGGCTTGTCGCGCCTGGGGCCTCTCCGGGGCATGGAAGCCTCACACGCCGTCGTTATCAGATTCATCACTGAATTTACGACGGTGTCAGCTGCGACACCACCACCCCCCGGAGTGCCCCCCAGTGCGGCCCTACCTGCTCCAAGAGCTTCGACGAGCCTTCCGATGTTCACCTTCGCGACATTCCACACGCAGGGGGAACGTCGTGTTGGTGCTCGCCGGCAAGTAGCGTCAAACACTTCGAACGCAATGTACTGATGATCACTTGCCGAGAAGTCTTCTAGGACTCGCCACCCGTCCACCGATGATGCCAGAGATTCCGACGCAAAAGTGATGTCGGGAATGCTTCCTTCACAACCTGGGCGCCGAAACGTTGGCGTGGATCCGGTGTTTAAAATTACGAGCCCGGTTCTCGCCGCCATTTCCAGAATCCGTTTCCCTCTGGAGTCTGATTGAGGCATGCCCCATTCAAGAGCCCTGGCATTAAAATCACCGCCAACCAGGATTCGTCCCTCCGTGCTCGAAACGGCGTCCTCAAGAGCATCAAGCCGGCGTTGAAAGTCCGGAATCGACTCATTCGGCGTCAGGTAAACGCTAAAAAACGTTGTCCCTTAACACCGGATCCAGGCAAATCCGTCCCCCCGGCCTTCGGCAAGAACGCTAAGTCGAACGTCGTCCCGAACCCAGATGGCAGCGGTGCCCGATAAGTCCAGATACCATGAGGACGGGTCCTTGTTTCGGTATTGCTCGCTAATCAGCACTAGATCAGCATTTACTTCCGCAGCGAACTGCGCTAGCAACTGGTGAGCGGTTGCACTCCGGTGCATGTTAATTTGCAAAATGCGGATCATGGCGTTCGCACCCTAGCCCTCTCCAGTTCCGCCCTGAAGATCGGACACCGTCCGGAGCCCGCAGTGTGTGCGACGCTTTCGCCAGACGCACCACGATCCCTGCAGAGAACACAACTCTCGCTTTCCTTGCAAGTCTTCGCTTGATGACCCGCTTGGCCGCATCTCCGGCATGCTGTCCTCCTGTCCGGACCCTTGCAAGCTGCTGACATGTGTCCATAGTCCAGACACCTGTAGCACTTGGTGGGGACTATCCGCATTCGTACCCTGCATACTACCCATCCGATTTTGATTCTCCCGCTGTTAACGAGTTTCCTCGCATATTGCTCGGGGACATCCACCACGGCAAGTTTTTGGCCTCGAGCATTTACAGAGGTAATAGCTACCCGGGCATTGATTACCTCTGGACATTCACGCTCTAGCGCCTCCTCTACTTCGACCTTTTCTGTGAGGCAGTCAAGATCCCGTATTTCCAGAGAGCACATGGGTTCTAGGCTGGAAACAAGGGCCTTCTCCCCCAATAGCCCCTTGACCGCTTCGCAGAACGTGCTCTTGTTGGTCGTCTTTGGGCCCAGTTCGACGAGAACTCCACCACTCCTCGTTTTCCGTATTGAAGACACCTCTGCTCCGTTCTCCTCGGGTTTCATCCTGTAGCGGATTTCACTAAGGACTTCCGCAAATGTCTTGCCTTCCGTCGGCTTAATGAGCAGAGCCGACGGTCTAGTCCTTCTTCGTTTCCTCGTTTTTTCCGCTACTGGCTTTGGGTTGGCAGCCTCCTTGTTTTTGGACAGACGTGTCTCTGACGCCGGAGTCCGTTGTTTCTTTTTATCCTTTTTCGCCTTTTTTTTTTGGGCCTTGGAGACTACTTCGATAAAGTCTCCTTCAGGCACGTCGTCCTCTTTCCGCTTTTTCCCCTGTTCACTTTGCAGAGGGCTATCTGCGGTCCGTTTGACGCAAGCAGCATTCTCAGCGGGGAGAGCGACTGTTTCTGCTCTACAATCGTCTTCCGCTGCTCTCCACGTGCGTCTATAAAAGGAAACGCGGTCCAGTAGTTCCTCCAGTTCCATCAGCCCGTTTTTGACGCCTTTGCTGACGTTTCTCTGAAGGAACGTTGCCGACCGCATACGCTTCACCACTGCTGCGCACTTTCGGATGAGCCTTTCCTCTTCGGCTCTAGCGAGGACGGTCGAATGCATTTCCACTCGATTTGTGCCCAAATCCATCTGCTCAGGACTAGCGTTTCTCACTGAGCTTACTTCCAGGACAGGGGCACTGCAAGGTAGTGGAGTTGCCATCCCCGCACGCTCAGTCGCACCACTTGATGAGGCTTCCTCTTTATTTGGGCGCCCCGGTGTCTCGTCGGGTATATCAGCCCTCGTTGCCTCTTTCACTGGTCGCTGCGGTGAACGACGCATCTTTGTGCTCCGCCCAAACGCACCCAGCTCTTCCTCCTTGTCTGTTGTTTCGTCGTTTTTTTTTATAATTTTCAGAATATTCTCCATGAAAAAGTTACCAGCGCATCGTGTGCAAGGGAGCGGGCCGCAATAGTCAAGAACGGGTATACCCTCGGGGACACAGCCCCTACCCCAGTTCCCTGAGGTCTGACCTACGCTTAGCTGATCCCGGAATTCACGGACGGATCAGCGCTCGCTCGGGGCAACGCGGTCTACTAACACCGGTTCAATGCACACTTCCCGACCAGGGTCCCGAAGGGGCTGGCTCCTGATACACGTCGCAACTACCACCTTGGCAGAGCTACGCTCACATCACCCCGTCGACGCCGACAGAGAGTTGTCGACGGCTCCGGAGACTCCCAGTGTGTCCCGACGTGTACCGGTCATTCGCGGTTCGCTCTTCACCGAGAAGCTTTCTCGAGGCTACTACCTAGGACGCAGGTATGCTGCCAGCTAGGGGGCAAAACTACTTACTCGGGCACCTCGGGGACGTCACACCCCGTATCGTAAGCGACCCGTTTAAAAATCGCTAACGACCCCTGAGCCTCGGTGTATCCGAGTAAAACAAATACGTGTCTGGACGCTAAATATTCTCACCCTCACCGGAAACACCAAGAAACTCCTAAGAGTCTTTTGGAAAAAGCACATTGACATCTGCGCTCTACAAAAAATTTGATGGTCTGGTGCCAAAATCTTCGACATAGGACGCGAACACAGAAAAATACGATATTGATATTGCCATCTCGGAGGGTTTCTGTAATGGCATTAAAGAAGTCGAACGACTTGACGACCGGCTGATGAAGCTCACCATTATATCAGCTGATCGCATTGTTCACTTCTTTCCGCGTATGCACCACAAACAGGTCGACCTGATGCCCAGAAAGATACCGTCTGGCAACTTTTCGCAGATGATTACATCGTCATTACGGGTGACCTCAATGGTCATGTGGGTGAAAAGACAGATAGTGATAGCTGTCATGGAGGCAAAAGTTTTGAAGCACCCAATGAGGGTAGCAAGCGTATAGTTGATTTTACGGGCATTCAAGATTTGTACTTGTGAATAATTAGTTCATCAAACGATTGTTTCAATTTCCTACAATTTATAGTGGTTGCAAAAATAAAATGCAAATCGACTGTATTCTCATTAGACTCCGACATTTTAACACCGTCACTGACTGCAAAGCTGTTCCCTATGAGACCATCGCATTTCAACATCGACCGTTGATTGGCGTCTAACGAATCAAGTCACCAATAAAACAGCGTGAAGAACGCACCGACTCTTCGCGTATTAAATGGTGGGGATTTTGTGAAAAGAAAGAAGGAATGGTCCCACTTGGGCCATTGCCAACCACTACGAATGTGGTAGAATTGTGGAACCAAGTTAAAGACACCATCTCCAAAGCGGGCTATGCAAGCCGCGTGGTCATCAAACCAGGTAAGCGGTTCATCAACCAACATACTTGGCTTT
Source organism: Hermetia illucens (assembly GCF_905115235.1). Taxonomy (NCBI): domain Eukaryota; kingdom Metazoa; phylum Arthropoda; class Insecta; order Diptera; family Stratiomyidae; genus Hermetia; species Hermetia illucens. Next base: position 174,177,570 of record NC_051851.1, read on the forward strand.
GGAATGACGATGTTGAAGGAAGATCCGTGAAAAGAAACCCCTCTACCTCTCAACGATAAAACGCTCCTCAATTTGCAAATTTACGAGAATATTTCGAACAGATTGCAACGGAAGAATTTGTTCATCTCCACTTCCACAAGCATTGTGGACATTTGAAGCAGTTTCACCTGTCAGCGCGAGTGAAGTCGAGGAGCCAATAAAACGAGTGAATTGGGGGAGAGAAGCAGGACCTGACGACATCGCATCTGAGCTCTGAAAAGCGAAGAGCTGGGACCCTACACTGCAACTCAGTGAAATTTTCAATCGGCTTATTGAGGAAGGTAGAGCAATATCTGACTATAGTTATCGTTCCGATGGTTGTAGTTCTTCTAAATAAAAATAAAACTAGATAGCTTTCTCCTACTACAATATATTTTAATAGTTAGTAAATACGTATTTCGAGAGCTACTTACTCTCTTCCTCAGTACTTAAGCTACTTAAACTGGTGGATGAAAGGGCTTGTAACCGTAACATGCGGATACGGAAATCACTTCGGCCATCAATACACTTAAACGGAGTAAAGCCGTTGGGACTGCAGTCTCCCCGCAGAGCTGTTTATCGCTGCACCTGCAGGTACTGCTGCTTCCACTTGTTGCGGAATTCTTCGAAATCCGAGACCTTCACCAGAGAGTGGAAGAAGGGGATGATCGTCAAGACCCGTTTAGTATGACAATTGGAGGGGTATCAGCGTGTTCCCTGCCTTCGCAAAGATAATAGCTGAAATAATCCCGACTGGTTTCCCCTCCGGATCCTCCTTCATTGACCACATCAACACCCTACTGATCACTTTTCAACAGTAGGCAGAGTTAAGATCTTCGCTGCATCTCCTCTTCATTGGTTTCAAGAAAGCTTTCTATAGCGTGAACAGGGAGTATACCTGCAGTGTTCTACGCAGGAGATCCAAAGCGGAGTCCGCGGTATTATTTCTTCTTGTTATGGCTGACGTTTTTCATAGTGTCTTATCTGGAAGCTCAATGGACGATAACGTCTTTCCTCAAACACCCCGGCTACGCATGATTCTCAGAAAATCGTGGGGGGAGCTGAAGTGCATTTCGAGTAACTACGAATGTTGGCACGTATGTGTGGTTGACGCGCTATACCATAGCAAGGGATAAAAGGGTGATCTATATATGTTAACTACAGGGTGCGGCAGCATAACTTCCTTTTTTAAAATGCGCGCCATTCAGTTAGTTGATGTCATAGCGGAGCGCTAGTGGTCTCGTTCAAGAGGGGATACTGTAAAGTTTTGTCCCGACACGGTTCAGTCGCCATCATGCGTTGGAATAGTGAGGAGCGTGCCTTTGCCGCTGAGGTTTACTTTTCAAGCGGATGTTCGGTTATTGCAACACAGCGTGCATTTCGGAATCGCTTTAATTTAGCCCCGTTGGCTACCGTCCCAGACCGCAAATCAATTGTTACATGGGTCACTACATTCAGACAAACTGCAAGTGCGACAAAAGGAAGAACTGGAGTCCCTCGGCCCGTTAGATCACCTGAGAACATTGAAGCAGTGAGAGCGTCAATGTTGCGATCGCCACGGCGTTCTGCGCGCGAACACGCATCTGCCCTTGAACTATCCGATCGTTCTGTGAGAAGAATTCTTCGTGATGATCTTCATTTTCATCCCTATAAGATGGCGATAGTGCAGGAACTTTCAGAACGTGACTTCAATTCTCGGATGAACGAATTTCCTCAGCTGGAATTATTGGTCCCTGGTTTTTTGAGGAAAATGAGGTTACAGTGACAGTGAATTCGAACCGGTATGTAAACATGCTACAGAATTTTTTTTCCCACGGCTAGAAAATTTGGATTTGGGGGACACTTGGTTCCAACAAGACGGCGCAACAGCACACACTTCAAGAGCATCGATAGCTGTTTTGAGGGAACACTTTCCAGAGCGCCTTATCTCAATTAGAGGCGATGTGGAATGGCCGGCACGCTCTCCCGATCTGTCCCCTTGTGATTTTTTTCTATGGGGTTTTTTGAAATCCCGTGTTTATGTGAACCGTTCAAGAACCCCACAAGATTTGAAGACCAACATCCAAGAAGAAATTGCCAACATAACACCTGCTATGCTAACAAGAGTCATGACAAACGCCAGAAATCGGTTTACGCAATGTATGGAGAATGGGGGACGTCACCTAACAGATTTGATCTTCAAAATAATGTAAATAAAAACTTTAGACATGTACCTACATTATAAAAAATAAATAAATATTTTCCGATGCATACAATACTTTTTATTGAGTTTTGAAAAGAGGAAGTTATGCTGCCGCACCCTGTATATGCATATATTTCGTGCTACGTGCTAAGAAATACACAAAACCTTTTGTAACTGAAGCATCCAGCTTACGGTTTGCCGACTTGTTTCTTATTAGATAACGATGCAGGCATTAAGACCGGCTTCGAAAAGTCCTAATCGAGACCTTTCATTTGATACCCACATATTCGGTGAAAAAAAATTTCACACCTTCCTTTTACGTGTATGGGGACTACCCTTAAATCTCAACGTAGAAGGATATCACTCACTGCATGTCTGGGCGTTTACAGTTCCCACCTTTTCACCAAATTTCGTGTCAATCGGTACAGCCGTTTCTGAGAAAAGTGCGTCTGACAGACAAACGCACTTGACGAGGGCAAATGTTGTGCAGTGATTACACTTGATGTGACGAATGCCTTCAATTCCGCTAGATGGAGCAAGATACTTGAGTCCCTAATCAACTTAGGCGTGGCGAAGTACCTGGTGCGTATCGTTACCGACTTCCTAACCGATAAGATTCTGTGCTGCGAATCAGATGAAGGAATGAAATCATACCAAACGACATGCGGAGTTCCGCAAGGGTCTTTCCTAGGGCCACTCTTGTGGATTATTATGTATAACGGAGTACTGACCCTAGACCTTCCTACTGGTGTGGCCTCTATTGGTTTCGCGGACGATATTGGTGTGACGGTTGTTGCAGGCCTTCTCGAAGAAGTCGAGCTTTATACAAATGAAGCAGTCCATGAGATTAAATCCTGGCTAGAGAATGCTAGTCTACAGCTCGCAGAGCATAAGACGAAAGTAGTACTTATTACCCAGCGGAGAAAGTGCACTCCCATGAAGATTAAAGTCGGAACGCAAACAATTCATTCCAAGCCTACACTTTAGTACTTAGGCGTAATGATTGACCAGAGGTTAAACTTCAGATTGTATGTGGAGGGTGCAGCAACCAAGGCATATAACATCGGAGCACTGGTTGCGAGAATGCTACCAAATATAGGTGGCCCAAGGCCGAGCCGTCGACTCCTTATTTCAAGGGTGGTCAGTTCGATCCTACTGTATGCAGCCCCAGTATGGGCAGATGCACTGGAAAATATAATAAATAAGAAAAAGATTGTAGCTGCGTATCGCATAAGTATACTCCGAACATGTTGCGCTTACAGAACAATTTCCAATGAAGCAGCTTGCGTGATAGCAGGAATGATCCCGATTGAGATTCTGCCGAAAGAAATACGACTTTACGATCGAACGTACCTCACCGGAGAATCTCCTGCCCGTCGGCGACAGTTCGCACGAGCTGAAACTGTCGCGGAATGGCAAGAGAAGTGGGACGAGTCAGAGAAAGACCGATGGGTTCACAAAATCATATGGGATATCCGGAAATGGATAGAGCGACCCCACGGCGAAGTAGGTTCCGACCTAACTCAATTCTTGAGCGGACACGGAGGCTAACGAGCGTATCTGTATCGAGTTGGGCGTGATGATTCGTGAAGAACACGTCTTTTTCATTGCCCCAGATTCGAAACCCAAAGGGCTACATTAGCTACAACCGGGTAGCACTTTACACCCGAAAATATCATGGAACTTATGGTGGAAGCCAAGGGGATATGGACTGAAGTCGAAAAAGTGATTGCATCCATTGGAAAGAAGCTTAGGCAGGAGGAAGTCATCCGAAAGAATGAACGCAAGAGGAACACGAATATGAACATGAACGCAGAATAAATTCTGATCCAGCCCCGCAACGTAATACCAAATGGGAGACCCGCGGGGAGAGCAGAAGGAGAAGGAGGTGGTTTTAGCAGGTAACAGTCCCACATAACCGTGTGGCAGGAGCCTGCGGTAGCTTTTGAAGCTTTCCACTTTCCATCGAAGAGAAAAAGACACACAGACGGACAGAAAGGCAAACATTGAATCGATTTTAATAAGGTTTTGTTCTCTGGTTCTTGAATAATCAAGCTTACGCTTCCTGGTGAAAGGTACGATGGCGGCATTGGCGGCATTGACAGTCAACTTTGATAGTTACTAATAATTCTCACCCCAGACCCCCCCCCCCCCCCCCCCCCCCCATTCTCTTGCAGAGAAAGGCTCTAAAGCGCTCTGATATCCAAATCCCCGAAAGAGTTCTTTGGTATTTAATAAGCCGCATAGCACATACATCAAGTGATTCGGTTAAGTTTAAGTTGATGATCCTGTTCGGTAAGCAAGTTAGCATGAATATAAGGATTTGCGCTTTAGAACGTGAGTTCTAACGTACTTGTCTTCGCCCCCCGGAGGTCAGGGATGTTGCTTTAAAAGATATAGGGTGAAAAGGTTTCTTTTACTCACTCTGATGATAATCATTTGGGTCCGCACTTTCTCATAGGAGTATATCCTAACGCTGCACTGATGCTTACCACACTTGCCAGGAGACCAAGAATGGCTTTTAGAAATGATATCTGGAATAATACTGGGATCCATTATTCACCCAGAGTGATTTCCGTAGATTACCGAAAATACAAATTCGTCAACATCAAGTCAAAGTTGCTCCACCCCAAATTTCTCGCTGCGCTTATACTTGTAAGCCTCAAACCTCCATTAGCGATGGCGAAGATGGCAGCGGATCGGTCATACATTCAGAAATGGCCACCGCCTTATTACCGACTGTATCATGCAATGGAACCCATTTCTCCAAAGTAGCCGACGGGCTGGTTGCCCCAGAAACAACGTGACTCAGAACAGCTGAGGGGGTGTGAAAGATGGAGGTGGAGGCTAAGGCTCCTAAATGTGTTTGATGCGCTATGCCCCATTTATGGGTTAAGGGACATCATAACCCTTATACGGCTTGGATGCTTGTGCGATTCATTCAAGCCTTTCAACGATGTTATTTCAGTTTACCTTTCGGGTCGTGTGGGCACAGATTGTCAGAACATGTTTTAATCTTCCAGTCTCCGGTTTGTTTTGCTTCACTGAAGAGTTTTTGGACGTATCTCTTTATCCTCGGTGGACTCTGCTGAGGTCTTTCTCCACTATTTTCAATGCCAGTTCACTCCTGATTTTACCGTCAACCTCTACATGAACCATATTTTTGCTCATCACTGCGGCTTTAAGTCTCTGCTTCATCATCGTCAACGGCGCAACAACCGGTATCCGGTCTAGACCTGCCTTAATAAGGAACTCCAGACATCCGGGTTTTGCGCCGAGGTCCACCAATTCGATATCCCTAAAAGATGTCTGGCGTCCTGACCCACGCCATCGCTCCATCTTAGGCAGGGTCTGCCTCGTCTTCTTTTTCTACCATAGATATTGCCCTTATAGATTTTCCGGGCGGGATCATCCTCATCCATACGGATTAAGTGACCCGCCCACCGTAACCTATTGAGCCGGATTTTATCCACAACCGGACGGTCATGGTATCGCTCATAGATTTCGTCATTGTGTAGGCTACGGAATCGTCCATCCTCATGTAGGGGGCCAAAAATTCTTCGAAGGATTCTTCTCTCGAACGCCGCCAAGAGTTCGCAATTTTTCTTGCTAAGAACCCAAGTTTCCGAGGAATACATGAGGACTGGCAAGATCATAGTCTTGTACAGTAAGAGCTTTGACCCTATGGTGAGACGTTTCGAGCGGAACAGTCTTTGTCAGCTGAAATAGGCTCTGTTGGCTGACAACAACCGTGCGCGGATTTCATCATCGTAGCTGTTATCGGTTGTGAATTTCGACCCTAGATAGGAGAAATTGTCAACGGTCTCAAATTTGTATTCCCCTATCCTTATTCTTCTTCGTGTTTGTGTTTGACCATTGCGGTTTGATGTTGTTGGTTGATTCGTCTTCGGTGTTGACGTTGCCACCATATATTTTGTCTTGTCTTCATTGATGTGCAGCCCAAGATCTCGCGCCGCCTGCTCGATTTGGATGAAGGCAGTTTGGACGTCTCGGGTTGTTCTTCCCATGATGTCGATATCGTCAGCATAGGCCAGTAGTTGGGTGGACTTGAAGAGGATCGTACCTCTTGCATTCACCTCAGCATCACGGATCACTTTCTCGAGGGCCAGGTTAAAGAGGATGCATGATAGCGCATCCCCTTGTCGTAGACCGTTGTTGATGTCGAATGATCTTGAGAGTGATCCTGCTGCTTTTATCTGGCCTCGCACATTGGTCAGGGTCAGCCTAGTCAGTCTTATTAATTTCGTCGGGATACCGAATTCTCTCATGGCCGTGTACAGTTTTACCCTGGCTATGCTATCATAGGCGACTTTAAAGTCGATGAACAGATGGTGCAACTGTTGTCCATATTCCAACAGTTTTTCCATCGCTTGCCGCAGAGAGAAAATCTGATCTGTTGCTGATTTGCCTGGAGTGAAGCCTCTTTGGTATGGGCCAATGATGTTCTAAGCGTATAGGGCTATCCGGCCTAGCAAGATAGTGGAGAATATCTGGTACTCAGCAACGTGATACCTCCATAATTGCTGCACTGTGTGATATCTCCCTTTTTATGTATGAGACAGATAATGCCTCGTTGCCAATCGTCAGGCATTGATTCGCTGTCCCATACCTTGAGCACAAGTTGATGAACCACTTGGTGTAACTGGTCGCCTCCATATTTAACCAATTCGGCTGTAATTCCATCGGCTCCTGGCGACTTATGATTTTTTAGCCGATGAATTGCACGGACTGTTTCTCCTAAACTTGGTGGTGGCGGTATTTGTCCGTCGTCTTCAGTTGGCGGGATCTCCAACTCGCCGATGTTCTGGTTGTTCAGTAGCTCATCAAAGTACTCAACCCATCGCTCTAATATGCCCATTCTGTCGGAAATCAGATTTCCCTCTTTGTCTCGGCAGGATGAGCATCGAGGTGTATAAGGCTTCATCCTGCTGACTTGTTGGTAAAACTTGCGCGCCTGGTGCGGTTGCTCCCTGTACTTTTCTAGTTCATAGACTTGTTGGTTCTCCCAGGCTTCCTTTTTCCGTCTGTGAAGTCGCTTCTCCACTCGTCGGAGTTCGTGATAAGTCTCTGCGCGTGCCTGCGTTCTTTGCGAATGCAACATTACTCGGTATGCGGCATTCTTCCGTTCCGTTGCTAGCTTACATTCATTGTCAAACCAGCCGTTCCGACTCCTTTTGCGGCTGGGGCCAATTATGTTTGTGTCCGTATCCATGATAACGTTCTTCAGGTGATTGTGAAGATCATTTGTTGATGCTTCATCTCCAGGTCCTCTGTTGACTGCGGTTATTGCGGCATCCATTTCCCTCTTATAGGTGTCGCGGAGGGTTGTGTTGCGGATGGCTTCAGTGTTAACTCTCACCTGATTGTCAGAGGGGATTCTAGGTGGTATTGTTATTCGAGCTCGGAGCACCATGCCAGCGAGATAGTGATCCGAGTCTATATTGGCCCCCCTATATGTTCTGACATTCATCAAGGCTGAGAGGTGGCGGCGTTCGATCAACACGTGGTCAATTTGGTTGAAAGTGGTCCCGTCTGGAGAGGCCCAAGTATGTCTGTGGACCGCTTTCCGCGCAAACCAGGTACTTCCAACAACCATTTCGTGTGACCCTGTTAATTGAATAGTCCGCAGTCCGTTATCGTTTGTTTTTTCGTGTAAGCTATGGGAGCCAACGTATCGCCTGAATACGGGCTCCTTCCCTACTTGGCTGTTAAAATCCCCAAGTATGATTTTGATATCATATCTGGGACAGGCTTCGAGGGTTCGTTCTACTGCCTCGTAGAAGGTATCGTTCTCCGACTCTGCAGTCTCCTCTGTAGGGGCGTGAACGTTTATGAGGCTTATATTTCTAAACTTGCCTCGCAAGCGCAGAGTGCATAGCCGTTCGCTTATGTTTTCAAAGCCGATAACAGCAGGTTTCATTTTTTGGCTGACTAAGAAACCTACTCCGAGCACATGGTTTACTGGATGACCGCTATAATATATGGTGTAGTGGCTCTTCTCCAGGAAACCGGTCCCTGTCCATCGCATCTCTTGCAACGCTGTTATATCAGCCCTATATTGGGACAGGGTATCGGCTAGCTGCTGGTCAGCTTCATCTCTGTACAGGGAGCGTACGTTCCATGAGAAAATGCGCACATCGTTATTTCGTGTTCGTTGCCGGGTCCGTCGTTTTAAAATCCGTCCTGTCCAAGGCTCCTGTTGCGGCTTCGTAACGAGTTGTTTTCCGTGTAGGGTTGTCAGCCCTACCCAACCCCCAACCTGGAGGACCAGTTGGTACAATTTGTCCCATTTTTAGGCGCGGGAGACTCGCCTTCGTCCTTCTCCGTCTGCAGCTTTTCGTTAAGAAAGAGCTCCCAGCGGTCACCACGTGGAGGTGGAGATAGGGTTTGGTAGTAGAGCTGTTGGTGTTGGTTCAGCAGGCATTTCCCAGGTTTTATGCTCCATCGTGGGTACCAATCCACGTTTCGCCCTGGGACCTATACTACCCTTTGACCACCAGTCTCTGCTTATCCAATCATAACCACGCGGGTTAACATCGCATGAAAGGAAAAAATGGCTGCGCCTTCCTCTAGCGGTGTTTTATCAGTTTAACAACTTTTTGCTGGAGAGTCGGAGAGTTAACTCTTGAGGAATAGCTTGAGGTCACTGCTTAACCAAACCGCCTACCAACTTCGAATGGAATTTGGATAGCCATAAGTTCTCCAATCAAAGACTTTACTATATGTTATATATGAGACATATTTATTTAAGTTTGAGATTTTGGAGAAAGATCCGGACCCTTGGCTTTTGACAAGGAGTCTCTAAAATTATCCGTATACTTCTTCCATAAAAACGACATACTTCCCTTCGTTGAATCCAGGTCTTTAGGTCAGTATGAATGCTTAAGCAGATATGATCCTTTCCTATGACTTGCAGTCCATCTCGAGCCTTAAGTGATCCAGGTCGAAATTGCCGAGCAATAGGCAGCAGTTCTACTCTTTTGTACCTTCCCGCCTTTGCGGCTCTCATAAACTTCACAATTCCCACAAAAGTCTCATCGACTTTTCACAGGATGTGCCCACCGAAGCATGCCTCTCCGGCTTCTCCTTGGCAGAGTCCTGAAGAAGATTATGGTCCAGCAATTGGGGGTGAAAACATTCGATCTGGTAGTTGACAGGCAGTATGGCTTCCGAACTGGCATGTCCACTGACGACGCTTTAATGCCTGTGAAGGATTTTGTTATCCATTGTGATAGCGAAAAACCATCGGAATTTTTCTAGTTTCCAAAGGCGTATTTGATTACCTAAGTTGGTCATCTGTGTTGTTAATACTTAGTAATTGTGGCTGCCAAAATTATCAATTTGGAAGAACTATTTCTGTGGTAGTTTGGGGTGTCAAAGAACTAGTATGGGTAAATGCGGAGCGCGGATCCCACAGGGATCAATCGCAGGTTCAATTATTTGCAATCTGATGATGGATAAACTATTGGGTGAGCTTAATTCGGTTGTGGAATGCGTTGCTTAGTTGGCTGGTCTCCTCATTCCTCTTGAGGGCAACAACCGGCTTAAAATTGAACACTGGGGTACTGGGTGTATGCGCATGGTAATCGCATGGCCTTTGAAAATTGGTGTTGCGGACTTAATAGAGAAAACCGTCGCTATGTTGCTGAAAGACAACTTAGGTCGGGCAGAGCCCGTAGTAAAATTAAGCGGAGTAAATTTAAAATACCGGCAGAAAGTGACAGGGGAGTCACCATGCATGCGCTTGTACCAAATCGTACTCAGGACGTGTTTAACCAAATTGGTGTGTATGTTGAGGCGTGTCCTGAGGTGTGAATGGGGTATAAGCAGGAGAGCTATTGATGCGTTTATGTCGGACTCTGCTTTTCGTGTTCTACGTATAGGTCGCCTTTGTTGCGTGACGGCATCTAGCAGGCCACTTCTTTACGCGTGTTAGTAACTGACGTTGTAATCGTGTCTTCCTGTATGTCGTACGGTTTCGACCGACGCCATGCAAGTATTGATCTTGATCTTAAGGTAATCCGGCATGCCAAGGCCTACAGGATCAGGAGGCATGTACCTTTGCTGCAATCCGATTCAGTAGTGCGGATCAGGTGGAAGTATCTGGGCCAATTTCAGTCAATAACTTACTAGACGGACCTTAGCCTTGAGAAGGGCTTCCTCCTGACGGGGCATGCTAGCCTGAATGAGTTTCTCTTCTCACGAAACCTTGCCTTCAGTCTGAGTTGTATTCTGTGTGGAGCAGACTAAGAAAACCGGTTCCATGTCCTCTGTGTCTGCCCAGCGTACTGTGACATCTGTAATCTAAGATCACGTAGTGAACGGTGATTTTAGCCAAAGCCTCGCTAGCAGTGACACGTTTCGATACCCTAATGCATGCACGCGTGCTGTCTTCCGACGAAGAAAGGAGCTGCCCAACGCTTCTTCGTCTGCAATATGAAGGCGAGTGACCATAGTGGCCGTGATTGATAGGCACCAATCTCGTTTGCTTTGTGTTAATGTTGTCTTGTGATGTCTTATGTGTTATGTTGCATGAAGGAAAAATGTCGATGCATTGAATTGATTCCAGCCAACTCATTGGGAAGTGCCGTCTGCACATACTTGAGAAGAGCGATCAGACCCGAGTTTGCAAGAGGCTTATCTGAAGTGGCTTTTGCCACAAAGCCTTACCAGAGATTATCTGTTACCATGGGAACTGGGATAAACATCTGAGAACATATATTCTAGTACAATCCCTGGAGGATGTGCTCTTAGCCTAGTTATTTGCGGTTCGACTCCTTGTGAGAGTTTCTTGGTGGTTGTGCCCACATCGCGGGAAAAACCTCGTGGGATTAAGAGTGTAGTTACACTCTACAAATCGGACGCCGTACCCCTTGGTTTTGGCAGACGAGTTAGATAGACCTCGTACGCACTAGTATGAATGATGAGCCTGCACTTAATACCAACCAATACCGCTGTGTCTGGATGGCTCAAGTGGTTAGAGCGCTGGGCTGTCATAGCGCAAGGTCGCGGTTCAAATCTCGCTGGGGGCGGAGGAATTTGTCGCTTTGCCAACCACGGTGTGGCTCAAATTATGGTCTCCCAATCAATCCATGTCCAAAGAGGACTGCGGGACTGGGTACATTAAACCCTCAGGACCTCCATGCACATTTGCGCTTACTGGGTGACCAGGCCCAAGTCTGCAAGAAATTCGAAACTCTGCACTGACCTGCTGAATAGAGCTTAAGGATACCTGCCCCTATCCTGCTAGTACAGACAAATTGCTACAGTAATATTCGTTCTAAAAATATTGAGACTAGAGCATAGTCTCACCAATAATATCGAATTAATAAGAATGACGTGAACGTCCTATATTTTAGAGGCACGTGTTTTGAAAAGTCGAATGAAACAAAAGGTCAATAATGTGCTCTAAAGTAGGAACTTCATATATTACTTCCTTGCGATACTCAAGGCCTTGAAACATCATAAACATCGCCTTATGGACAAGGCCGCATAGACAAAACCAAAAATAGAAACTCGGAATTATCCTGACATTTTCGTGGAAAAAGTTATATCAAAGTTACCGCGTTGGAGATATAAATTCCTTCTGGAGGTAAATTTTACCCTTCTTCATTCTGAACATTTACTATGCTACTAAAAAAAATATCCAGAAGGATCCTAAAAATATCCGCGGATTTTTTGCTTATCGAAATGTTTTTGTTTACTTTTCACATTCAATTATTCATGTACTTCTAGATTATGTACTGCTTCCCCAGGATAATGTTGTTTCCGCGAAAAAAATCCCAAAGAACCACTTTCCCTTCCCTATTTGCAAAGAAAAGGACGAATGAAATCCGTCACCTTTCTGTGTAGGTAATCGCAAGGAACCATATTTAAGTTACCTTTTGTCTTTCATGTATCTTTTCCCGTTCCGCAGTCTGGACCCTGGTTGGATCAAATTTTTAATAAGTGTCTCGGATTTTAAAAGAAGAAATCCCCTGGCTGTCCAATAAGTGTCAATTAAGTGGGGATTTAATGTTTAAAAGGATTAAATCGATACCTGCGATTGAGACGAGATAAACGGAAGGTGGACTGAAGGATACATGAAGAGCGAGGGTGGGTTATATCGTATGTTGGTACATAATGGAGTCGAGATGCTACTTTCGAGGTAGCTAATCGAGGAGCCATATCTAGACATAAAAAAATAGAAGTAATGTATTCTGATAACGAAAGGGAAACAGAAGGGTTTGGATGAGAAGGGATTGGTATTTAAATGCAAGGATAATGGAATGAATTATGAATGTAATTATCTAATTAGCTTCTTCTAATGATGAGGCTATCTGTAGGCATTATATAATTTTTGCAGTGGACAGACCGACCGACACCGCTTCTTGGGATTTCGACCAATGAAGGTAAATGAAAGCAAAACATTTTTCTCTTCTATCGATTGCTGAAACTGCCTAGCTATCCCGCGCTTAGGAGAGTTCTCAGATTAGAACTTTAGATGGTAACTCCCAACATCGAATCATGAACAATAGACGGGTGAAGATAATGACGGAAATCTGTTGACTAAGTCGCGACTAACGACTATCAACAACATTGCCTTCTTGCGTCCCATAAGAAGAGCTATATTATATTTGACAATTGGAATCTCTTAACCGTAAAGGTCCGCCAGTTGTATGTGCAGCTCAGTCCATCCCACGTAACCACATTAGTATTATCGGATTCCCAGATACATCTACACAGGGTATGCCCTCGCATCACCAGTAGCTGTAGGCTTCATTGCCGTATTTCAGCTCCTCCCAGGACTTCCCAAAAAGCTTACACTCCTGCAGCCTTGCTAATACATCATAGATTTGCACTTGTAATAGACGACGCACATGCCAAACTTTTACTGACTAAAGCTTTCTATGTTTTCTCCACACTCTTCTTCCAAGGTACTGTCAATCGTTACCCGTCATCTTAGTTGCTTTATTTGCTGCTACTTGTCATGCTATAATTTGTCGTAATTTCCTTTCTGCGCTTCCGCCCTGCTTCAGCCGTGCCAGAACCTTGTTCTGCATATTCGCACGTAAGGCAATCAGGCCATTCATCCAAACTGAATCTGTAGAAGTACTTCCTTTAGACACCATTTTCACGTAAGGACTAAGTCATATCATGGTTCGGCTCCAAGTAATATCTAGTTGTGTTTGGAAGAAGCCTGAGTGTCTACCGATCATCCTTCCCTTGGTTCTATGCTGTTTACCAAGCAGCCAATGGCCTCGTTCTCCCAGTTTGTTTACTTACGTTTCATGTTGCTTGTGATGGTGGTAGCTCCCCTTGTCGGTTTAAATATCTTCAGGGATCACCCTCTCCAATTAAGCATGTTTTATTATAAGATATTGTCCAGTAGATGCAGCATGTTCTGAGTACGTTAAGCCAATATGCTGTTTGAGACCTTCTAAATTTTCTATGATATCCAGAGCCCAAACTATTGCCAGACATAGAAGAAGTGAGCAGACCACTCCCGACGAAAATAATGGTCAGCTGTGTTTCGAGCCGCCTACATTTGATAGCGTCCTTGCTAATATTAAACTGCTCCTTAGCTCCTTTATGGCCAATAAGTTTTAAATGTGGTTTACATTTTAAATTTGAGTTGGAAGCTATTCCCAGGTACTTCAGTAATGACTGACAGCGAATAACATGTTCAGCAATTCAAACTTTAACCGCTTTCTCTTTCCGCCGCTTTGTTGGAAGTACCAACTCAGTCTTGTGTGTGACGCGTTCCATTTCGATAGTCTCGCGCGCATAAATTTCGACTTCATTAGGGTGACGAAATGTTATGGCCACCCGACATCGGCGAATACAACGACAACGGCTCATTTCGGCACTGGGAGCCGTGAGCCGTCATCATACATTATGCTCTATTGCAGAGGTCCGAAGTAAAACCTTTCTGGAGCACCTTCCGTTATATGGTACGACTCCGAATATTCATCCCAACCGTAGAGCAGCTTTCGCTTAATGCTTGTGTCGTAATGAGCGTTTCAGCGTTATGGTTCCAACTCGCAAAATGTAGTGTCAATGTGAAGAGTAACTAGGACTTGGTATTTCCCCTCAACAAAGACTTCGTCGTTCTCGTCACCGGGGAAAATCCCCCCCCCCTGCTCCAAATCCTCGGGGCACTTATTCAATCATGCCAGTGCCCCGAGTTAAAGGTATTCTCCCCATAAAACAGGCTTTTAGGCTTGCGTTCGCCACTTCTACGGATGAGGAACTGGACTAAATCAAAAGGATGGCAGGTGCACTTTCACCATTACCGTATGTCAAACTGACAAAACAACAACCCAGACCGAATCATAGCTTCCTCCTGGCTTGAAGGTGTGTTTATTAAGCCATACAAAGGTAGCAACTCGTGAGTAAATTTCAGGGCACTTACCCTGCCTTGGCGATTAATTTAGCTATTTCTGTGTTCACTCTCCGTCTATTTGATCAAAATGAAAGGGGTTTAGGAACCAAGCTCAACAACATCATGTATTTCCGCTGCGGCAGGGACTGCGGTCCGTCTTGTAAGTCCACTGGTGGTGGAGTCGAGACTACAATTAAATATCTACTCCGCGCCGAACTTGTTTTTCCTCCTCTGGCTCACCATACTCCTACCTCTCCGCCTAACTTCTACCCGTTTATTGTATCTTGCATCTACATCCCCTATGTTAGCTCTTCCCAACTGTTGCGCTAAACTGAGAAGTCGGTGATTAAACTAGCGCATAAGAGATACTTGTTGTGCGTGGAGGGTGCCGTTGCCTGTGAAAACTTCTGTTTTCTGCCTATACCCCATTCCCATAAGCCCACCAAATCTTTCCATTCTTCCAACATCTTTACTGATTCCAGAACCAGCTCCCCAGAACAATCCTGTGACCTTCTTTGTTCTCACTTCTCTTCCGTATTAACACCCTCAACTACTACGCCCTCTACGCCTATTCTGCTCTGAACGTCTTGCTATTTCTCTCTTCTTCACACCTTCCTTAGTTAAGTTCCTCATTGGTAATCTTGACGTCAATGTCGGACTTGGTCTCGATAGGCTTCCTAGTCTCTTCCTTGTTAACTGTAAACAACACATTCCCGCCCCCTCCCCCTGGGTGTATTATCACCAAAAGTTTAGAAGAATGCTGCTTTACTCAAAAATTTGACAAAAAGGGTTACGGTAGATAATCTGTGAAAATAATTGTAATTCCCTGACACCAACCCTGCAACCGTGTTTGATCACAAATATTGAACCACTCCATTGCTTCTCATGCTTTCTGGAAGCACGTAGTCACTATGGCAGAATTCGCCCCGCTTCTCCGGTGGAGACAGTTTGCCGCATTCGCTAGAAAATCCAAGGAAATTGTCGCCACAATGACACACACTGCCTCGCCGGATATTCCCCTATATGAACTGCACACCCTTAACGCGATCGGTCGGTATGCCGAACTTACCCTTACCTGGTTTACTGTGCTAACCAGTGCACACACCCAGACAGGAGCCGCGTATAGCAGGATGGCTTTTATCACCTCCGCGATAAACAGCCGGCGACTAGATTTTGGCCCTCCAATATTAGGCATCATCTCTGCTAAAGATGACTTAGCCTTTGTGGTCTTTCCTCGTGTATAATTCAGGTGCCCTCAAATTTTGATTTCGAAACGACATCGTGATTACAACCTGCATCTTGACAGTATTGATTTTCCTGCGATTGGTAATAAGGACTACCTCAATCTTATCTTCCGCCAAGTTCAGTTTCACCATTTGGAGCCATACTTTGATGGCATGAATGGTTTCACTTCAGCACAGTTCTACGTCTTTGGTGTGTTTCGCAACTGCTACCACCGCCATGTCATCTGCAAAGGAAGTCAATGTTGCCTTCTTTCCCACGCGAAGTCCGACTAATCCGTTATACATTATGTTCCACAGCAGGGGCCCCACACGGAGCCTTGGGGAACACCTGCTACCACAACATATTGCATCGGGCTATCATTCGTCTCGTATCAAAGAAATACCTCCTAGGGGTAACTCTCGATTATCACTTTTTCTAGCGCCATTCCTTCGGGTCATGACCTCCTTCTAAAGCCGTCAAAAAAGTTTTTCTTGCAAAGCCCCAGTAGACCATCCTGCTTTTTTCACTTCTGTTGCTCACTCGACCGTCGCCTCCCCCTTCCTGGTATCGAGAAAGACAGTCTGGTGGTCACTGTGTTCACTCACCCGCCAGACCATCTTTTTCGCCAACGAGGCACTGACGTAAGTCAGATTGACGGTTGAGCCTAGCCCTCTGCCTCAATGAAGTAAACCCTGTTGCAGTTTGCTACTTTCCACGCTCATCTTTCGCAGCATCGGTAAATATGTCAATCCAGGGAGTCTCCAGTCCCAAGTGTGATGACTCAAAGTTTTGAGCTCTTGCGAAAAGGATGCAGTGTAAATCTAATTTTCACTCCACTAAGACCTCTTATAGCATAGATGCCAACGTAGCCAAGTTTCCCACTACCCACTGCGGTCACTGGATATCGACGGCCGGGAGCCCGCTTGCCTAGTCCCAAAAACCACCGGTACTGGGTTTCCAAAGCCCTGCCCCGTAAATACACAGGATGAATGGCTGGCATCATGTGAGATACAGTTGGGGGAATACAAGGTTAAGATTGTGCTAGTCAGCTGTCGCAAGTTAAAGGAATTTCCAAAGTTCTGTACCGGACGACATGTGATAAAGCCTAATCCATGCACTAAATATCCTTGTGGAAAATTAAAGCTGCACTGAATGTTGTGATGCTCAATATTGGAGGACCTAAACCACTCAGGACGTAAATGCTACCCAGAGTGTGCACATTAATTCTGTGATACATAACGCCAGTTTGGACGAAGGTCCTCAATCTTAAGGATGTAGGAGGAAACTATCTGCAGTACATTGTTTGAACGCATTCCGAACAATGTTAGACGAAGTAGAATTCGTAGTTGCGGAAATAAGATTGATTGGCATGTTAGCTGTAGAGATTGTGCAACTGGACTATGGAAGAGAGTGTGCAAATATCGGGGTGTGGCGGCAATGTTGGGATAATACCCACTAAGATAAGTGGACGCACAGGCTGATTACAAATCACCAGTTTTGCATTTTGTACTGTCATGGAGGTGTCCATTATTACATGACTCCATTTTTTGGAGTAGGGTAGATGAATACCTTTATGCAGAAAGGTTTAGACTACCGTACAGTACGTTGACGGATCACCAACTAAACACTTCCCTGCCAACAAAGAACTAGTCTGGAACCGTTCAACACATTACTACGGGCTAGCCCTTCCGCTCTCCTGGCTTTGGGAGCCTTCAAGTCAGGGAATCCCTTTCACCAACTGGAGGGCAGGGGAGGAAGGGAGTTGTTAGTTCAGGGAACCCATTGCCATCCGGTCTCTCCACCGGTCGAGTTCAATCTTCTTCGAAATAAGAAGAACCCGAACATAATGCGGAACACGATTCCAGCAGCCAGCAATCTTCAGAATCTCTCTGATAATGTTCTCTGAAGATAGCTCCCCTGTGTCTGCATAGAGCTACTGACGAAAGTCGTCCTACCTTTCACAAAAGATAATGTGTTCAGCGTCGTCCGCCACTCCGTTCCAGAAAACAAAGTCAGGAGATCGCGCCCGCCCAATCCTTTTTATTGGCTAAATGTATTTGGTTATATCTAGAAATACGTATTTCGGAGGCCATACTTTTATCCATCTTCACCTTCTTTTTTGGGCCCTGGAAATTACTTTGAAAAAGTCGCCTTCAGGCACGTGGTCCTCTTTCCGCTTTTTCCCCAGTTCGCTTTGCAGTGGGCTATCTGCGGTCCGTTTGGCGCTAGCAATATTCTCAGCGGGAAGTGCGGCTATTTTTGCTTTCCAATCGTCCTCCACTTCTCTTCACGTTCGCTTGTAGAAGAAGATGCTGCCCAGTAGTTCCTCCAGTTCCATCAATTCATTTTTGACACCTTTGATGACGTTCCTCTGGAGGAACGTTGCCGACTGCTTAAGCTTCATCACTGCGGCGCATTTCCTGGTAAGCCTTTCCTCTTCGGCTCTAGCTAGGCCCGTCGACAGAATTTTTACGCGGTTCGTGCCCGAATCCACCTGCAGTTTGCGTCCCACTAGCGCATCGTGTGCAAGGGAGCGGGCTGCAATAGTCACGAGCCCCTATCTCAGTTCCCCGAGCCCTAACCCACCTTTAGCTGATCCCAGAATTCATGGACGGATCAGTGTTCGGGGCAATAACACTGGTCTAATACACACTACCCGACCAGAGTCCCGAAGGGGCTGGCTCCTGATACATGTCACAACTACCACCTCGGCAGAGCTAGGGTCACATCACCCCATCGAAGTCGACAGAGAGCTGTCGGAGATTCCCAGTTTGTCATGACGGGTACCGATCATTCGGAGTTCGCTCTTCACCAACAGGTTTTCTCAAGGCTACTACCTAGGACGCTGATATACTGCCAGCTAGTGCAGTCCCCTGATGGGACCACGCATAAAGGTTACCGCTGGTATTTACATCGTTTTGGACATGATGATTCCCCTCTCTGGCCTTGAATGTCCAAACAAATCTGACTACTCTGGGCACCTCTCTCTTTGGGTACCCGATATTTGCTAATGAGAAGGAGGAGGCTACTGAACTACTATTGAGGAGATCTTTACAAGTATGTTCAGACCTCATGAAATATGGAATGCAGTTAGTTGCACTACAAGCTGGATTTCTCACCTGCTGAAGTATTCCTTCGGATTATCAACCGTGTCATATCAGAGAAGCCTTTTGTGGAAGTAGCTGCCAATTATTCCCAAACACCCTGTTTAGGCAAAGTGCTTGGTGTCCAGCGTCGCTACCACGCAGCGTAGAAGGAATTCGGCGCGCCTTTATTATCCATCCGCAAGATAAATTAATGAGGTGAATCCTTAGGTTGGGTACCATAGATATAAGGTCGCCTGATATATACAACACATTTATAAGGCTAGAGGAGGAAGGGGGTAATAATTCCGGGCAAACACATCGCTAACCATTATGGTCTTGGACCCAAGGGCTCCAATGCATTTTAAGGGCTGCTACGCTGTCTTATTATTATTAATTGTGATTATATTTAATTATTTCCTTTGTTGGCATCGCTTCGAGTGATATTGATTTATTAAATGTGCCTGTTTGGTGCATATATATTTCCGTTAGCCACATATTCACCCGACATGAACTCAATCCTGAACTGAAAGGCACAAACGAACTACAATACAATAAACGGCGATTTTAATTGTTTCGATTATTGTGAGCCGCATGTTATCGCATTTTCATGTTTAAGCCCGGGGACTTAATTAAAATTGACAAAATTGAAATAATCATCGAAATTGTTTTTATATGCCTGACCTGCATCATATTCGCAACGTGGCCATACATATGTGGATCCTGGACAATCTGCTGATCGAATTCGAGGGTGAAGGCTACAGCCCTTTTGTAAAAGCGTTATTAATACACTTAACGCATTAAATGTTGGCCCGTTTAAGTGCGTTGCGAGCCTTTTTCCATATTTATGTTGTGTTAATAAGTTTCATATTTCAGGTCACTTAACTGCAATGTTGCATCGCGGTTTACGGTGCAGTTGCAAGGACGCGATGAGGCCCACCCCGCCAGGGTTGATACAATGATATCACACGATCATGGCCGAGGAAGGAACTTTGTGATATCTGCATTTATTTAATTGACTTTTGTGCGGGCAGGATTTTGGCAAAATGTTTTTTTTTGTTGCGGAAATGAAATTATTTATTTGATTTCAATTATCTCAACATGGAAATGATTTTACATTGCGGGGATGAAATGATTGCGAAAATGCATTGCATATGTGCACTCAGCAAGGGTCGATATGGCTTCGAAAATCATGGATATGCCTTTGAAAATGGAATACCAAACAAATTCCCGGACTGATTTTAATTAGTGCAAAATTGTAAGTGAATAAATTAAATTAACAGAATTGGTATATTCCCAGGTGAGCTATTTCTAGTTCCACATATCGCTGGGCAGATGTAGCTTTTCGTCCTTGCTCCGCGACATTTCTGGAACAGCCGAAATGTCCGCCCCATGAAAAGAGTGCCCAAGTTCTACAATGCCATCCTACATATATATGTATGTAACTAGCTGGCATCACTATCTTCGCTCTGCTCACTCAATTCAATCAATTCCTGAAGTATCAATCATTCAACAGAATATCAAATAAATCCGCTTTCGTTGAATTTATTATAAGCCCAATATGTAGGCATATTGCCACAAGGATAAAGGAGACCTTGCTACCTCGCAGAGTGGTACGACCGCAAAAAAAAAATACATTCGACCTTCAAAAATTCGCCCAGTGCGCGAAACGAACATCCTGGAAAAGTGTCTTCAATAGTTAACTCCCCACGGTTCAATATTGTCGTTTCGCTTTGAGGGAAAGGAAAAAGGAAATTGGCACTGAAATGTATCGAAATCGAAATGGAAAATATTTGGCACAACAATCTTGAGAAAATCACAAGGATCCACACAGGGGGTGGGGGGCGGCAAGGTGATTACTCCATTTGAATGTTTCCGTTCGTTACACATGTCCCTGTCAATAATGAGTAATGACACGATTTTCACTTTGAATTATTGATGTTTGCAGAAGAACATCAATTCACAGGACGGATGTGTTTGTTTCCTTTTTATTTCGCCGTGGGTAAGCGCAAACAAGCAGATTGAGGAATGTTCAAAGGGGGAGATGTGCGTGGTTTGTTTCCTTTTCCGTAATTCAACTGATTAGCTTTGACTCAATGTTCTAATGAATCAGCTCAGCATTGTTGGCATACCTTTAGTACCAGAAGCACGTGTGGTAGGGGCGCTCGAACAGAAAAATAAATTTACTCACTTCACCAGAATATCGGTATGTAATTGCATGCAAAGGATAGAATACCTTTGGAGAGCTAATTATTTTTTTCTTGTGAATTCTTAGTCAATAAAGGCTATCAACCCCCCAAAAAGGTCTTGATTTTGGTATACCTAAATAAATAAATATTTACGATAGAAGCAAGGACGCCCAGTACAGATTTAACACCCACCATTCTATAGTCAACACTAAGGTTGAAAAATATAACGGGCAGACTTCCTTCTAGAGAAATAGCTCAACTCAACTAAGCTAGACCCTAAATCCTCTACAATCCTAAAACATCTTTAATCATTATGCAATTATACACTTCCAAATACTAAAATAATCATTGGCGTTTTGTTTCTTTGTAAATAGCAACACTATGCTATGCACTTTCGCATCCTAACATACAATCAAATGTATTCCTACCTAGCGATTCGATGTTAGCCATGGAAAAGGTTCATATATGTAAGCTTCTAAAAATGTCAGTTGCATTATTCGCGTACAGCAAAGGTAGCTTGAAATACTTATTGTTGCGTGCAGGAGTCGCTATGTCTTTAGTTTCGTATGACCTGATGGGTTTGCTATTTGCCCATAAGCTGATGAGGGAGGAAAGTGTTGTAAACATTAATGAGAAACTACTGGGTAACCACCATAACTCTCTCGAAAAGCTGTTTGAAGCGTAACGCGAACCATGCTTAAAAGTTTTATGAAATAGTAAGATGTACCAAGACGTCAAACAAACTGATCTTAGCAATGAAAAATTTTGCTGGCGTACTTAAGTGGTTGTGCAAGACTTACTTGGACCATGACCAAAGGCAATTTAAGCGGACAGGGCAAACCGTAAAGACCACAATAAGATTCGCCTAAGTAGGGGACAGTTGGTCCTCCAAATACCGGTATTAGATAAATAAGAAATATGCTTCCGGAAACAACGGAAAGTTAGTGTGGTTTTTTCTTAGCAATCTTCATATGCATTTCTGACCGTTACAAGTCGGGGTTGCTGTTACTAAGTGAATGACATTCATAGATGATTTTGCTATTTGATTTTCCACCACAAGAAATCACCGATTTGGGATTACCGAAGGAAAACGTGCAAAAACCTGTAGTTTGGAAAACGAACGTTTCAGACTTGGAGCTTTTTACTAACATCTTACGGGCGGTACTCTGAGTGTAAGTGGTGTTTTGGTGTTTCGGCAGGTGTTTCTTTACAAAACAATGCAAAGGCATCAAAACACTATGACAGGTAACAGAGGCCCTACCCTTTTGCTTTCTTTTATCACTAAAACAATGACCTCAGGCATCGTCAACGATCCTTCATGGGTCGTTTACGATACGGGGAGTGGCGTCCCCGAGGTGCCCGAGCAAGTAGTTCTGACCCCCTAGCTGGCATAATACTTGCGTCCTAGGTAGTAACCTCGAGAAAGTTTCTCGGTGAAGAGCGAACTGCTAATGACCGATACACGCCGGGACACACTGGGAGTCCCCGGAGCCGTCGACAACTCCCTGTCGACGTCGATGGGGTGATGTGAGCCTAGCTCTGCCAAGGTGGTAGTTGTGGCGTGTATCAGGAGCCAGCCCCTTCGGGACCCCGGTCGGGTAGTGTGCATTGAACCGGTGTTAGTAGACCGCGTTGCCCCGAGCGAGCGCTGATCCGTCCGTGAATTCTGGGATCAGCTAAGCGTAGGTCAGGCCTCAGGGAACTGGGGTAGGGGCTGTGTCCCCGAGGGTATACCCGTTCCTGACTATTGCGGCCCGCTCCCTTGCACACGATGCGCTGGTAAACAACTCAAATGGAGAATAAAAACGAACGAAACGAGGAGACAGTGGAAATGGAGAGTGGGCTGGCTGCGTTTATTCGCAGCACGAAAATGCGCCGTTCGCCCCAGCGCCCAGCGAAGGACGCAACAAGGGCTGAAATACCCGACGAGACATCGGGACGCGCAGACGGAGAGAAAGACTCGGAAAGTGATGCGGCACCTGCAGCACAGATAGGAACCCAGACTATACAGCACAGTGTTGTAATTGGGGCAAGAGGCACAGTGGAACCTGCCGAAACTAATAAAATGGTTTCGAATATAAGCCGAGTGGGAGGACTGTCGATTACTCTGGCACAAGCGGAAGAGGAAAGACTTATTAAAAAATGCACGGCAGTTGTGAAGCACATGCGATCTTCGACGTTCCTTCAGAAAAACGTCGGTAAGGGGGTGAAAAACGGGCTAATGGAACTGGAAGAGCTCCTGGACAGGATTTCATACTATAGGCGAACATGGAAAGTAAGACAAAATCCGCAGGAAGCAGAAACAACCGCGCTTCCCGAGGGGAACACCACGAGTACCAAACGGATCGCTGACAGCCCATTGCAGAGTGAACTTAGTAAAAAATGAAAGGAGGAAGGGACATCTGAAGGAGACTTCACTCAGGTACTCTCCAGGGCTGAAAAGAAGAAGGCGAAGAGGATCAAAAGACAACAACACGTCGCGCCATTAGAAAAACCTCTGCCTAAAACTAAAGCGGACACGAAGGACGGAGTGCGAAAAGAAAAGGTGGGGAGACGAAGGAGGACTAGACCGCCAGCTTTGCTTATTAAGCCGACGGAAGGCAAGACTTTTGCGGAAGTCCTCAGCGAAATCCGTTACAAAATCAAACCCGAAGACAACGGAGCGGAGGTGTCTTCCATACGTAAAACGAAGGGTGGTGGAGTCTTAGTAGAACTAGGCCCGAAGACTATAAATAAAGTCACGTTCTGTGAAGCAATCAAGGGGCTTCTAGGAGAAAAAGCTTCGGTTTCTAGCCTGGAACCCACGTGTGCTTTAGAAATACGAGACCTTGACTGTCTCACGGAAAAGAACGAGGTAGAAGAGGCCATCAAAGGCGAATGCCTGGAGGTAACCAATGTCCGGATTGGTATCACCTCCGCAAACTCACGAGGCCAAAAACTCGCTGTGGTGGAAGTTGCCGAGCAATACGCGAGGAAGCTCCTAAACAGCGGGAAAATAAGAATTGGTTGGGTAGTGTGTAGGATACGAATTCGGGCCGCCCCAACCAAATGTTACAGATGTTTGGATTATGGGCACACATCTGCAAACTGTCGGGGACCTGACAGAAGGGCAACATGCCATAAATGCGGTCAGGCAGGCCATAAAGCGAACAGCTGCAATGAAAAGGAAAGCTGCGTCCTATGCAGGGACCGTGGCGCGACTGATGAGAGCATTGCGCACACTGCGGGATCGGGGCGGTGTCCAGTTTTCAGAGCAGAACTGGAAAGAGCTAGGATACGGTCAACATGATTCGCATCCTACAAATCAATATGCGCCGGAGTGCAACCGCTCACAAGTTGCTAGCGCAGTTCGCTGCGGAGACCAAAGCTGATTTAGTACTCATCAGTGAGCAGTACCGAAACAAGGGCCCAGTTTCATGGCACCCAGACATATCAGGTACCGCTGCCATCTGGGTTCGGGACGGCACCCTCCTGGGGGTTCTTGCCCAAGGCCGAGGGGACGGCTTTGTTTGGATTCGGTGTTCAGGGATAACGTTTTTTAGTGTCTATCTTACGCCGAATGAGACGATGCCGGACTTTCGTCGGAGGCTTGAGGCTTTGGAGGACGCTATCTTAAGCACGGATGGGCGGATCCTGGTCGGAGGTGACTTCAATGCTAGGGCACTTGAATGGGGCATGCCTCACACAGATTCCAGAGGGAAACGAATTTTGGAAATGGCGACGAGAACAGGACTGGTAGTTCTAAACACCGGATCCATCCCAACGTTCCGGCGCCTGGGCTGCGAAGGAAGCATTCCAGACGTAACCTTCGCATCGGAATCACTGGTGTCGCTGGTGGACGGGTGGCGAGTTCTAGAAGAATTTTCGGCCAGTGACCACCAATACATTGCTTTCGAAGTGGTGGACACAAACTCTCGGTGTGCGCCACCCCAGCGATCTTTCTGTGTATGGAACGTCGCGAAGGTGAACACCGGGAAGTTTGTCGAAACTCTGGGAACGGGTGGGGCCACGCTGAAGGGTACTCCTGGGGACGGTGGCGCCGCTGCTGACACTGTCGTTAATTCAGTTATGAACCTGATAACGACGGTCTGCGGAGCCTCCATGCCCAGGAAGACATCGAGGCGCGGCAAACCTTCCATGTATTGGTGGACAGTGGAAATTGCAGAGCTCCGGAAGGAATGTCATAGGGCCCGCCGCTTAACACAACGTCTAGGCGACCGGGAGGAGGCATGTACCATAATGATGGAGTACAAATCAGCCAAAAGGAGACTCCGCAGTGCAATAAACAAGAGCAAAGCTCGCTGCTGGCAAGATCTGATCGACGAGGTGAACGGGGATCCGTGGGGACTCGGTTACAAACTTGTAACCCGAAAAATCGGGTGCGTGGCTGAATCGGAAGCATGATGAGACTGACTATTTCCTTACCCAATTTTTAAGTGGGCATGGAAGTTTTCAGTCTTACCTGCACAAGATTGGAAAGGCGCGTTCTCCGGATTGTGTGTTTTGCAATGGAGTTGTGGACGATGCCCACCACACTTTTTTTTCTTGTGGAAGGTGGGATGGGGTTCGTCACCAGCTCTATTTAAACACAGGGGATCTCTCTCCAGACAACATTGTGGAAGAGATGCTGAGGATTGCTGACAGCTGGAACCGTGTTGCCCATTACGTTCGGGCCCTTCTCGTTGCTAAGAAGATAGAACTCGGCCGGTGGAGGAGCCGGATGGCAGGGGGTTCCTTGAACTAACAGTTCCCTTCCTCCTCTCCCCTCCCGTTGGTGAAAGGAATTCCCTGATTTGAAGGCTCCGCAAGGCGGGAGAGTTCGGGGGCTGGCCCGAAGTAATGTGACAAACGGTTCCAGGCTAGCTCTCTGACGATGGGGAGGTGTTTAGTTGGTAGTCCGACGATGTACCGAATCGGGAGTCCAACACTGTGTGCGTAAATGCATTCACCTACCCTACCCCAAAAAAAAAAAAAAAAAAAAAAATCACTAAAGCAATGGACCGCTTGCAATTGGAGAGCAAGGGCAATCGCCAAACTTTTGAATAAGATCGCGAATGCTAACTTCGAAGTATGATTCGTAAGATGTGTTTGAGTGTGTTTTCTCAATGAATCCTTTTGAAGATTTTGAACCTTACTAAAATCGATATCGGTTTACTGTCTGTCTATTCTTTTTCTCAAGAAGTCGGAAATCTTCAAAATATACTGGCCCGGACATGCCAATTTGTGGGATACAACCAACCCCGACTCGTGTCCTGCTTCGTGGAACCACTGTTAAATACAACATGACGGCGCAGAGTTAGCTTACTTTAGCTAGGTCTCCTGGCTTCTATCCACGGTGATCTTAAAAACGTAGTTTACTTTGCATCGTTCCGTTCAAGCATTGATTATATTCCGTTCATTCTGACAAGCAATCATTCTCCGGACAAAATAATCCCCTCAGTTCCTTCTTTCTTCAACGGACCTCTGCACTTAGAAGAATACTTGCTTTGGGTCCTTCGGTTCAATCAGGTGAGTTGTCCAATTTAAACCTATACACTTGTATTGACGGTTTCCTTGATGGCCGTTGAAAAACGTTATAATTGATCTCCCTATTTTTCCTCTCCAGCCGCTCCCTGATCTTATGCATCAACAAGTATGTCTAACGACCTTTTTTGAGTGGTCCCATCTCTGTGGCCATCTAAATGGCAAAAATCTCCTTTCGGCTTTTTTCACTTGCTCTAAAAGGTAGATGGACTTGATGTTATTTATGTTTGACATCTCATCTGCCAAGATTCCAAACGGCACCATTCCCGGAATGACGAACGCTGCATCATCTGAGACAGTTTGGATGACAGAACACACCCTTAGGGTTGTTCTGCTGTAGATCACACTCAGGTTATGTACGCTAGGTGAGATATGAAGCGATAATCTCCAAACTGAAACTGCATACAGCAAAATGGAACTCATAACCATGGCCAATAGTGGCCCGCAAGCACGCTGGGGACCTCCTACATTCAGCATCGCTCTTGACAGGATCATTCTGGTGGTGAATGACTTTTCGCAAATGTAGTTGAAGTGCTGCTTTAGACTAAACTTTGCATCTATTATCACTCCCAATTGTTTTATGGCTAGCTTGGTATAATTCCCAATTCTACTGCGAGTGAAATTTCTCTTCCGGCACTTGGTGATAAGGACCACTTCCGTTTTCTCCTCCGCGAGTGCCAACCCAGTGCTAGCTGACCAAAGCTTCACCGCACTTATTGCTTGGCATGAGTACAACTCAGCGTCTTCTTGATCCTTTGCAACCACAATCAGTGCAATGTCGTCGGTGTAGTCGACTACGGAACAGGAAGGTTAAGAACATCGTTGTTCAAACAGTGGTGGGCGCAGTACGGAGCCCTGTAGGACACCTGGAGAGACAATGTACTCCTTAGGTTCATCAGTGGTACCATTCCAGAGCGTCCATTCTTGCAAGTAGCGATCCACAATGGTAACGAGGTAGGTGGGTGCAGCATTCAATGACAGTGACTCCTGTACATAGCCTCAATTGTCCCAATTGTATGCATTCCTCACGGCGAGGGTTAATACCACGCAATATTTGCTGGTAATATCCTTTCCAAGGATTGCATTTTCGGTCAAGCCAGTATCCAATTAGTTCGCATCAATGGTTGATCTGGCTTTACGAAACCCATACTGTCGATCTGAAAGGCCTCCTTGACTCACAACTGCCGGGAGCAATGTACCATAGATTACCCACTTCCGGATTTTCCCCAGAGTGTCTAAAAGACATATGGGTCTATAAGAGGAAGATTCATCTGGAGGTTTGCCAGCTCTAGGCAACAGTACCAACTTCTGCCGCATCCATGCAGCAGAGAACATCCCTTCGGACATGCACGCTTCGAACAACTCGGTGAAGATATTCGGTGTAGATTTCACGGCGAGCTTTAAGACTTTATTTTTTATTCCACCCGGGCCTGAAGGTTTGTTGTAACCTATTCTGGTGCAGCTCCTTAACAGCTCGTTTATGGTTACTGTCGAAAATGCGTCACATTCAGTGCTTTGAAAATTGTTAGTGCCTCACTCTTGCTGGAGAAATAACCCCTGGATGACAAGAGGGTAGGGCACGTTATCTGCTAAGATGACCGGCCCCTTAATCGTCCCATCACAACTCTGTAGGTGTTCTCCAATGGGTTCAAATCCGCCTCAGAGCAGAGTTCCTTTAAATATTTCCTTTTTCTCCCCTGGATGGTCAGGTTGAGACTTTTCCAAGCATTGCTGCGCTTGATCCATCCAACTGGCTCAATGGCAGGCTGATCGAAGACCGGCCTGTTCACTAGTCCACCAGTAGTTCGGTTTTCTACAGGGGAATGTGCATCTCCTAGGCATGGACGCGTCACATGCCCCGGAGATGCATTGTGTGACATGAAGAGGTTTTTGTATGGGCCGCCAGCTTTAGCAGGTTGGTTTAAGAACATTTTGATAAAGGCATGTTTATGTAGCGCTTTTGCTGACCAGCCTGATATTGTGAAGTGAAATTTTTTTCCACTGAATATAGTGATATTGGAAATCAAATAAAAGGACTCGATTAGTACTTCCCGAATCAGGTTTAGTTTTGAAGTTAGTTGCGAAACGGAGGAGTGAGGAGTCATAAAGGGATCACTTAACTTAGGGAGCCATTCTCAGGGACTACTCATCAGAAAAATTTGAAAAAAGTCTTGATGATGCCTCATTATGACCCCTAAATACCCTCCATACCGATATATCATCAAATAAAGTTAATAATGCCATAGTATATGATATATAATTAGTCCCCTCTGTCATTCCTGAATGTCACAAGCTCTGTGAGTCGGGGATTGGGAATACACTCAAAGACTTCCTTGCTCTTCGTAAGAGGTGACTAAAAGGGATGGAAATTTATGAGATGGCAGCCTGCAAATTTTCAAACTTTATTGCTACCAAAACGTCAACAACGAATCGACTAGGGACTGATCTCACGGCCATGTCCTTGGGTTATCGGAAACGAACTATAATTGGTTTCCGCAATATGCGGACGTTTCTCAATAACGATTGCGGGGACTGCCTTCTCTCGGCAATGTGCCTGTGTGACAGTGCCGATTGTTTCTGACGGTTACCACAAGGTCCTTGATCTGGGAGTCGGTTTCTGACAGACTTCATTGTGATTGTAATATTCCTGTCCAGGTTAAGCTATGTACCAACAGAGACATCCAACATAATGGAGAAGGATTCTTTTTGCGAGCAATTACACGCAATTCAAGGAAGCTTCCTGAAAGTGACATTGTTATCATGATGATCTGAATGACAAGGTTGGTTTTGACAACACCTTGCTCGGACATATCATTAGGAAGCATGGTGTTCGCGACCGTAACGATAAGGACGGGGGGTTTTTGAATTTCTTCAACTTCAACTATCTCGTCACTGGTGGCACTGGTTCATACTAGCACAACGCCTGCGACAAGGTCAGTGGTGTTTCAACTGACTGCCGCCGTCCCAGCAATCTGATTGACCACTTTGCGATCAGGAGTTGATTTAGGAGATATCTTCTGTATGTGCATAACGAGAGGGACACTCGCTTACATTTACTTGAGTGTTGCGTCTGCCACTCCTCAGCGGGTTGGAAAGTTGTGATCCCCCAAGTTCGGCAGTGAGAGAGCTATCTTCCTGCATTGAGTAATCTGCCTGAGAATTCAGACGACTACGGTTTCGTCCAGGTCAGAAGCAACTCGTCAGACGCTGCTATTGGCCTGGGAACAGCGTGACTGATATGGCTCAAAGGTGTTTTTTGTTCGCTTATAATAATTTGCAAACATGCCATGAGTGCGAATTATATTCAAATTAACAAACCGCCTTGGGCTGCCATAAAAAATGCTCTTTTATCGGGAGTCCCATCTCTGAATTTTATCTGCGGAATCGTAGAAGTGGATCGATAAAAGGAAGGGCTTGGGGGTTCTATTGACCGCTGCGAGTGATGGCGAACGTGACGCGCTCAAATTCTGATGCCGAGGAAAATCCCAAAAAAAACTTAGACTAGGGGTACCGTGGTAAGCGAGGATTGACTATTGTGCTAGTCAGGAAAGAGGATGATACTGGAGAACTTCGAAGAATTTAACCTCCCATCTACGATGGCTAGTAACTGAAAAGGTGGAAGAACACTCAACCAGTTCTTAACCGTATCATATCCAGTGAGGTTTCTACTTTAGTGGATGAAATGACTAGTTACCCTAACACACGGATACAGCCTGTTCGCACAAGCAGAAGAGAAACCATTTCGGCCATCAGCGCACTCAAACGAGGTAAAGTCGCTGGGCTTTATGGTCTCCCCGCATAGTTATGTGTATTTACACCTCTAGTAACTGTCACTCATACTGAAATTTTGGCAATCCGGGACCTTTTGCAGCGAGTGAAAGAAGGGGACGATCGTTAATATTCCAAAGAAGGGCACCCGTCTTGAGAATAGCAGTCGGAAAGGTATCTGCATACTCCGTATAGTCGCAAGTACAATAGATAAAATAATCCTGGAGAACATCAAAAACCATCTCGAAAGTTTGATCGATAGAGTGTAGGCTGGTTTCACCATTAAGAACTCTTCAAATCCTGCAGCACATTTCAAAGGATTTAAAGCCTAGAAACCCTTTCCTGCGGGATTCAATGAGCACCGTGTTGTTTGTTTGTACTTCTGATCGCTTTTGGGGCAAAGGTTTTCAATTAAAGTTGCGTACAAATTTTGACGACGCAATGAAAGATAAACGTCAGCTTGTAATGACAATGTAATTGACGATGGCCAAAGGACACTCATGAGTGGCCAGAGGCGATCAAGAAGGGAGGCCATCTCAAGAGCCTAACAAAAATTTGGCGAAAATGACCATGAGGGTCCGACTGTAAATGGTGAGTCTCCATCGAAGTGTTCCTTCGACACTCGCTTGCTTGACTCTATTCTAGTCAGGTTCAGGAATGTGAGTGGGTTCGTTGAACAATTCAGTCACTCAGCTGTCATTTTACAAAAACTTCACGTGTCTTTAACCATTAATTGGATTAGCACCAAAGATTGAAAAAGAAAAACAAGAATGTAATGAGGCGCGGTCTTTAAGGTTCTCTCCCTGTATTGATATCCTCAGGCATTATATTGGAGGATGCTCTATATCATGCTCCGGGTGGTCCAAAACGTCGGTACATCAAGGATAACTAATTTCTTGGACGTCATTGAATGTGATGAAAATGAAATCCAGGAAAGTATGGAAGGTATGCGCTGGAATCAGCCGATTTTGTACAGGCAAATTTATTGGCTTTCCATTTTGACTAAACATTTTTTAAAAAAGATATCTAAAAACATTGGGTATATGCATCCGAATATATTATACACTATGTAGAGTAAGCTTTCAAGGAATGCGCTCCCGATAAAAACCTTTTAATAGCCTACACTATAACACTAAATATTTGTACATATTAACAAAAATATTTTAATCCTAATACAGCAGCCCCAAGCAATCATGTTCTCTAGTTTTTACGCAAACTCTATTGGAACTACATCGATAAGCCGAGCTAAATATCAATAATAGTATCTTAAACTAAATAAAAGTTCTCTGCCTAAGATAAATTAACGCAATTGTTTGGAGTCGATAAGGCCACAGCAGTGAATCCCTCCCAACTCTCTCCACGAGGTGAGTCTCCGGAGTTCTGTAGGCAAAACGCGGCTTGATTGGTCGCTCTATATCGTCCTGGCTTGCTTCAGAGAAACGCTCCGGAAACATATTCTGCTGGTGATTTCCTCCCTGCATCATCCTCAAAAATAATTCATCTCGATCTGAGTAAGATGTGGCTTGACTGCGATATCCACTCTCTTCTTTGGCCCGAGTAGCTTCCCGATACTTTCTAGTAATCCTATGACTGCAGCTTCGTAGTTGCCTTGAATCCATCAGATTTGTCGCAATTTTAGGCCTTTTTCGGCTTTGCTGCAGTTCCGAGAGTTGCTTGTATTTCGTGTAATCATGCCATGGTTCAGAACAACGTCTACCAAATGCTTCAGATACTTGGAGAAAATCCGTACTATGCTTGTCGAAGACAGATAAGACTCCTCTCAAAATATTTGCATATTTATAAACTGCCATTGTACAGGTTACCAAAACTGGCTCCACGGGGTCTAAATGCTGAGCTCTGTTTGGAGTACCTTCGTCGGGGTTGGCACTGGTAAGACGGCGGAGATGATAGTAGTATCTATTGACCTTTAAAATATAAATGAATTGAAAATCATTAACAAAATAAAATGGCTATCTTCAGATTATCGGCAAATTACACGATAAAATATATTTTTCTAGAAATATACTAAATTTAATTTATGCTAAATTTGCTGGGCCAAAAGCAATTTATCTAATAATGAGTGCTGACAATGTCGGTCTCCATCAAAATTTTACATGCCTACTTGACTCCGGAAAAGAAAGTTGTCGAAATAGGAAGGACTACTGGATTCGTAAACAGATATACGAGGTTTGAGAGAGGGATGGGAATTTGTAACTAGAATGGGTGCTAAAGATGAAAAGGTTTAAAAAAATGTTTAATCTAGTTCTCCTGTTCCCTTCTTTGGGAAGTATAGGGAATTTACTCAATGAAATTGCGTTTCAGTTTCACTATCACCACACTTAATGATGTACAAGTGATAAGCCTGTAGCAGCGGGAGAGCACGAATGCGAACACAAACATCCAAGGGGTGACGAGGTCGATAGGCTGACCCTTAACCATCACGATCACCGCAACCGTCAAAAATTGGAATGGGAGTAATTGTAGGTATAGGAGGCTGTCCCACCTTGGGGATCAAAAAGACGGTTTTGGGGTTGAAAGGATAAGGGGATCTGGAAAAATAGATGAGACAGAAAAAGGTTATTTTCAAGAATCACGATCTGCATCGTCTTGGAAATAAGAGAATTAGGATATCCCTGATACGTCATCTGGAAGTTGAGGACATGCCTGTCAACAAAGGCATTTTTATGTGGAGCTTGCGCAGTATTCATAAAAAATCTGTTTGGGGGAGTACCTGGAACGGTCTTCGTTTATGAGGATGTGGAAGCAGTGGCACAGGATTTTACTTTATTTAAGCTGGAATCTTTTTAACTAGAATGGGGACTGTCAGTCCAGAAAATGAAGGGTGACCGCTTATTTTTTTAAAGAGTTTGGGTGTTGTATTTCAGGATAAGATACAAGAATTTGAAGCAACGATTTAATACCTTCGAAATAGGGAACACGGACGAAGAACGCTGAGAGGAAGAGATCCATAAATAGATGGCAAGAGCGGTGGGAACGCTCGGGAAAGGGCCGGTGGACGCACAGGCTCATTCCTGCCATCAAGGAGTGGTTGGAGAGACGACACGGTGAGATTAATTATAATCTCACCCAGTTTCTCACGGGACACGGAGGATATCTCCAATACCTTCACAGGTTTAAATTGGAGACCTCACCCGATTGTCCAAATTGCAATGGAGTCCCAGAGGACCCAGAGCATGTATTCTTCCACTGTCCGAGATTTGTGGAAGAAAGGAGGAATCTAGAAGAGACTCTAGGAGAGGTGCTGGTACCAGAAAATCTGGTACCGAAAATGCTAACACATCAAGAGAATTGGGATGCGGTCAACTCCATGCTCGCATCTAGTCAAGATAAATTGCGAAAGGCAGAGGAAAGGAGAAAAGCGCGGTCACGTGCGCCGCGTATAGAAGAAAGGTGACAGAGCTAGAGTGAGCTGACTCCGCCCCGTGATGTAATACCTTATGGTGGTTCCGCGGGGCAGGGAGGGAGTCGGGGGTGGTTTTAGTGGGTAAAAATCCCACACGCTGGTGTGTCCAGACCAGTGTCTTTTTGAAGATTTCCACCTCCTCAACAACAAAAAAAAAAAAAAACGGGCCTGAGAGTACAACCGTTTCCGACTATTCTGGCCCTTGCACTCAATGCGCTGGTGAAGCTCTCATGGAGAATAAAGGAAAAAAGGTTAAAAAAATCGACGAAATATCTGGAAAAGGGGAAGCAGCACAAAAATGAATCGTTCACCGCAGCGATCAGAACAAGAGGCAGCGAGGGCTGAAATACCCGATGCGACACCCGGACTCCCAAATAAATAGGAAGGTTTACAAAGTGACGCGATTGTCGGTGCGAGACAGCAACCCCAATGCCCTGCAGTGTCTCTGTTCCGAAAAAAAAGTCAGTCAAAATAAGTAGGCGTTAGCGGGTGGACTCGGGGACGAGCCGAGTGGAAGTCCAGTCCACCGTCCTAGCTAGATTCGAAGAGGAAAGGCTCATCAGGAAATGCGCGACAGTAGTGAAGCTTATATATATATAGTGGAGGATGCGCAAAAACCAGATACAGTCGCACTTCCCGTTGAGAACACTGTAATCCCCAAACGAATCGCAGGTAGCCCCCTGCAAACCGAACTGTCGAAAAGAGGGAAAGAGGAAGATGCTGATAGAAGTAGTTCCCAGGGGCGAAATAAAAAGCCAAAGAAAAACAAAAAGAAAGAACACGCTAAGCAGCCAGAGACCCATTTATCCATAGACAATGAGGCTGCAAATAGCAAACCAGTAACAAAAAACACGAGGAATTGAAGAAGGATTAGACCTCTCCCTCTCTCTCTATTAAGCTGACAGAAGCCTAAATATTTGCGGACCTACTTAGTGAAATTCGTTAAAAGACCAAACTCGAAGACAATAGAGTAGAAGTGCCTTGTATATGGAAAACGAAGCTTGGGGGAGTCTTCGTTGAATGAGGTCTGAAAACAACTAATAAGAGTACGTTCTACGAAGCGGTCAAGGGGATACTGAGGGAGAAAGCTCTCGTTTTTAGTCGAGAGTCTACGCTCTTTTTAGTAATCCGAGATAACAGAAAAGATAGAAGTAGAGGAGGCCATTAAAACACGAATGCCTAGAGGTAACCAACGTCAATTCTGTGAGTGTTAGAGGCCAAAACTTGCTGTGGTAGAAGTCACCGAGCAATTAGCGAGAATATTTTTTAACAGGGGGTAATTCGAAATTGGATGCGAGTGCGGATAACTCCCTCTAAGTTCTGCAGATGTCTGGATTATGGATACATCATCAACTTGCAAGGGGCCAGGCAGGAGGACGGTCTTCATGGTGGAACTAGAAGGGACTAGAACGAGACTATAAATTGATATAAACCAAAGTGAAACCGCGCAGGAGTTGCTACCACAGTTCGGTGCGGAGGTAAAATCTGATCTAGTTATAACGAGCGACTAATACAAAAAGAAGGGTTCGGCTTTATGGCACTCCCGACTCATTGAGCTCCACTATCATCTAGGTTCGGGGCGGCATTGGACTTCGTGTTCTTGTCCAAGGCGGAGGGAATGGCTTTGTCTGGTTTCGGTGTTCAGGGATACAGTTTTTTTAGCGTTTACCTAACGCCGAGTGAGACGATGCTGTACTTTCGCCGCACGATGGATGTTCTGGGGGGCGTTGTTTCGGGCACGATACATGACTCCTGGTAGGCGATGACTTTAATACTGGGACCCTTGAATCGGGAATGTCTCACTCAGACTCTAGAGAGAAACAGATCCTGGAAATTGCGGCGAGAACCGGACTCTTAGTTCTACGCCAAAGTTTCGCCACCCAGACACCAGTGGAAGTGTCTCTGACATAACTTTTTCAAGGTTTTGCCGGCGTGCGCCAACCCGGCGCTCTCCTTGCGAGTAGAGTAGGAAAGTGACTTCTTTGGTTGTTAGATGGTGTCCGGAAATCGCAGTGGTTAGAACGCAAGGCCGCGGTTCAAATTTTCCTGGTGGCTGTGGAATTTACATCATGACTGGTTGTCGGATGCCAGCGTTTGTTTCACTAGGGGTACGCATAAATGAACTCAGTTTCAGGTTCATCGAG
Source organism: Hermetia illucens (assembly GCF_905115235.1). NCBI lineage: Eukaryota > Metazoa > Arthropoda > Insecta > Diptera > Stratiomyidae > Hermetia > Hermetia illucens. The sequence continues at coordinate 174,213,510 of NC_051851.1, forward strand.
GAGACAGAACATCCACCAAAATATCATACGTGACATTAAGTTATCTTATATTAGGGCGGTGGAGGAGAAAAACGTCCAAGAGTCATATGGCAAAGTCACGCGGAATACGCAGGTGACGCCTCCTCAACATAAGATAGGCGAAAACGCGGGCAAATTGATTAGGAACGGAATCAGTAAATCCCTTGGTACAAGCGGTCAAGAATAAAAAAGCCCCTTCGCCGAAGAATGCTGTTCTTTGGGAAAGTTCCGGATAGTTCTTCGATTCCGGCCCTAATTTTGACAAAAGGGGCAGAGTCTACAGCTCGTAAACCCGAACAATGGATAAAGGTGGGCAGCAAAAAGTGGGAGAAAGAGAAGAAGAAAATTCGTCCGGAAATAATCATTACTTCCAAAAAAGGGGATATGTCTTATGCAGATATCCTTCAGAAAATCGAAGCCTATCCAGAATTGACAGACCTGGGCGGCAGTGTCAGTCATATCGGACTTACGCAAAAGGGGGATGTGATGCTGGAACTAAATAAATCCAGCGAGAAGACAGCGGATAGTTTTCGCGGCTAGGCGGAGAAGGTGCTATATGAGCAAGAAAAGTAAAAGCTCGGAATCAGCAGATAATAATCGAGTACAAAGACCTAGAAAAAGTCTACATCACGATAGGATATCTGTGCTGCGCTGAGAGCACAATTCAACCTTGGCGGAATAGAAGAAAGCGCGATAAAGAGGATGAAGTGCCTCCTTCTTCATAGGCCGCTATTATTAGCTTACCGGTTGAATTAGGGATCAAATTGATTACCACGGGCAAGGTAAAAATAGGCTGGGTCGTGTGCCGACTTAGGGAGCAAGTATCTTTCAAGAGATGCTTCAGATCCCTCGATTTCGGTCACTTTGCAGCAGTATATACTAGTGATCGCATATGTTGATAAGGTGTAGGAAGTGTGGAGATTAGAGCCATCTTATCGAAGTTTGTACTCGAGATCTGCAATGCATGCTGTGTTAAGGGAAAGAGGGAGTGGACGACCACCACGTTACAGCTGATTGATACAATCGCTGTCGCAAGCAGCGACAGAGTCGAGAGTCGAATGTGGACGTAGCTGCAATCTGTGAACCTTACTGACATTACGTTGGTGCTACGTGGGTGCAAGACTCATCGGAAAACGCGGGGATATGGGCATGTGGACAGCAAGCAATTGAAAAAACAATGGCATTCCCAGGAGCCGCCTTTGTAAGGGCAAAAGTCGACGACGTTCACATCTACAGCTGTTTAGCTCCACTGAGTGCAACATAAGCGCAATATGAAGAGATTCTAGACAGCTTGGTGCTGGACCATAGAGACCTCTGCCAAAAATCATTGCTGGCGATTTTAATGCGTCGAGTGATGAACACCAGGGACCAAATTTTGCTTGAAACGTTTACGAATTTCAGTCAACGCTAGTTGCGTGCCCGCCTTCCGAGGCAGAGGGCTAGGCAGAATCGTCAGTTTGGCTTACCTCAGTGCCTCATTGGCGAGAGCGGTGGTCTAGCGGTTAAGTGAACACTACCTACCAGGCCACCCTTCTTGACATCAGAAACGGAGGAGGCGACGGTCGAGTGAGCAACAGAAGTAGGAAAACCAGGTAGTCCACTGAAAGTATCGAAGAAGAGTATTTCCTGGTAGCATTAGAAGGATGCCATGACCCGAAGAAAACGGCACTAGAAAAAGTGAGCCAGATATGTCAGCAACTGAGACATGCGAATCTACAATGCTGTGACAGAAGTTCCACCACAGTGGAAAACCAAACTACTGACGTAATCAAGAAGTCACACTGTTGAAGCATCCTGTCTGCAAGCGAGGAGGCTTTGCCAAAGGACCAAAGGGAGTCAGAACATCGGCAATTGGAGAAGGAATACCGCCATCTTCGCAGTAGCCTTAAGAAAGTTAAATGGCAAAATAAGCGGAGTCGCTATAGAAGCAGTTGGGCCTTGAGGCAAATACGAACCCGTGGGACGCTGCTTGCAAGGTTGTAGTGAACAAGATTTGTGAACAAGAATCACCTCGAGTGACGTGGCCGTGATTCTTGTCCAAAATAATCGCAATTCTTTTACCACGAGAGGGGGAAAATGGACCTCAACCAACTATGCAACAGGACGTCTTCAAATCGACGAACTGGGGGTAATAAGGCTCCGGGATTAGATGGGAGTACGAACAAAGCCCTGAAGTTGGCAGCTAAAATTAGGCCCGCATGGTTCATAAGTACAATTGAATCCTGCATGGTTCTGCTACCGAAGCCCCAAAGACCTCCTGACGCACCCTCTTCATATTTGCCTTTTAGACACTGTAGAGAAGATGTTAGAGAGGGTGATATACAACAGGCAGGTTCGTCAAGCTAGCGCGTGATCTATCGGAGCGCAAGTACGAGTCTCGTAGAGCGCGGTCCGTAGATGATGCCATGGCAACGGTCGTAGACTTGACCCGGGAGGCATCGGCCGGTGGTAAGGTCTGCGTGGTGGTGACGCTAGATGCCAGGAATGCCTTTAACTCCGTCAACTGCGGTAGGATTAAGGGCATCCTCACCAAACTGGATATCCCTGGTTACTTAGCTCGGATAATCGAGAGTAACCGTTCAGAGAGACTTCTTTGGTACGGGACGGTAGACAGGCCGAAGGAATATATTGTGACAGCAGGTGTTGCCCAGCTGTGGAACATAATGATAATATGACGAAGTGGTCAGGTTTGGCGTGCCAAAGGAGACAACATTGATAGGTTTTGCAGACTACCTGGTAGTGGTATGCGGTATATGCAAGCGAAACCATTCATGCCTTCAAAGCATGGCTCTAAATGGTGAAATTGGAGTTGACGTAAGATAAGACGAAGATCTTATTACCAATCGTAGGGAAAACAACACTCTCAAAATTCGGGTTGGTAATCACGAGGTCGTTTGAAAATCGATCATTAGATACCTGGGGGTAATGATCGATGCCAAGTTGAGCTTCAAGAGGCACCTGGACTATACGCGCAAAACGGCAGAAGGCTAGCCTATCTCTAGCAAGGATGATACCTAATATTGGAAGGCCAAAATTTAGTCACCGGCTGCTTATCGCAGGAGTGGTGAAATCCTTCCCTCTATATTTGGCTCCAGTGTGGGCGTGCGCACTGGATAACACAGTGAACCAGGGAAGGGTAAGTTCGGCATACAAGCCAATCATGCTGAAGGTATGCTGTGCATTTAGGACGGTGTCTGGTGAGGCAGTGTGTGTCATTGCGGGGATGATTCCCTTAGATCTTCCAGCGAATGAGGGACACTGTCTCTATTGGAGATTGAGGGCGAAATGACTGCGAGCTTTCGAAAGGCCACTAGGAAGGAACTATTCAGAAGATGGCAGCAAGAGTGGGATAATTCCGAAAACGGCTTCTGGACCCATACACTGATCCCGTGTATTGAGAGATGGGTCAAACGCAGGCATGGAGAATTGAAATACGTTGAGAAGAAGGTGAACTATGAGCCACTCGCTAGGGAAATCAAAAAAATTTGGTGTCTCAAGCGGGTAGTTGTAGTTCCCATAATGTTGTCAGCTACAGGTATTGTACCGAAATCCCTCACGGCTTCCCTTGATTTCCTGGGACTCTCCCACACGCTGGTTCAAACCATGCAGAAATATACCATTCTGGATCAGGGTCTTGCAGTATGTTAGAGAACTTTATTCAAGATCGTAATTGTACACTACAGGATTACAGTACCCTATAGGAGGCAATGTGGTCAGCAATGCGCTAGCCTGAGATTATTACCCACGTCATAAAAATTATTATCTCAAATCGCACTCAGACTTGAACAACTGGCAAAAATCGTTGTTGGATAAGTCCCAGATAAGGTGCGAATGAGGTTCTTGTAGGAGAGATAATTGTAGCCCATTGGTTTGCACCATGAGAATGGAACGGTTTCTCTCTTTGGCAATAAGACTTTTTTTTGGCCCGACAACAATGACCGTTGACGTGTTCGCCGGTGTGAAAGGTGTTTCATTTGAAAAGAGCAAATGACTGAAGAAGTCCTACCTGACCTGCAAAAGATTTGAAATGTCACGTTCATCAAGCGGATTGCATAGGTAGATAGGTAGGTATCAGTGCTCAGGCTCTGAGGGGTCCAATTAGCACTGATGCCACAAACTCCTAGAACATGACTACTGCAGGAAGGGCAAGGACTGCAGTATACAACTCTTTAGATTTTCAGAACCAATCCGCTGCACCCACCCTGCAACTAGAGATCTCCGGGACTTCCCAAGAAGTTTAAGCTACTTCTCTGTTGTTTGGCATCACGTTAATAGGAGAGTTGAATGTGGTATACCAAATCATGGACTGAGCTTTTCCTTCGTCGTTGGACTTCAGTTTTTCCGAAAAAAAATGTAATTTAAAATGAGATGCTTAGATAAAACAAGTGAAATGAAAGAAACCCTAAAGACAAAGCTGGCTCATCTGGCATTATCGTCAAAGTTTTGAGTTTGAATCCTATTTACCTCTTCATTCTATGAGCTCCGTGAGTTCACGAAACTTTTGAGTGTTCACTGAAAACAGAAAGAGAATCATATGAGACCCCCAAAACTGTCAATGTCATCCCTTATGCATTTTTAACACCCTATGTACTGTAGTTCACATCGACCCCTCTATTAATTTGTCATTTTACCACCGACATTTCAACGTGTCCCAGTTCCACCATTTATCCACTATCCCCAAAGTGTCCGCCATTCTCACTCACCATTGGAAATCGCTTTCGAATTGCAGTTGAGACTCAAAAAAAAACCACCCCTAATACTTGTTGATATGTGTCAGCAATGATGGTGGACTCTGTCGGAAATAACAATAGAACGAACCCATCTGCCATTGTGGTGGTGAAATCACAGTACATATTTCTACCAGAGATCAAATGATTTTTACCAAATTTCCCTCTTGGAAAATTTCCGAATATCTGTAAAAAGGGGTGAAAAGTGGCTTTAACGCTGGGTAAATAAATTTCAGTTCGTTGTAGTTGTTTTTGCTGTGTTGATTTTTCCACTCCAGTCTCCAGGGGAAAATTGGCACTATCCTGTGTTTCATAGCGCCATCATTCGGTCCAGGGGGTGTTCTATGAGTCGTTTGCATTTCAATAGAGGTTTCATGATTTTTCAATCTATGTATGAAGTTTATGGCAGGCAATTCCAATGCTGCCCTACATATTTGGCATGTGTATTGGCTATCGGGATCGATTAGCTGAAACGAATTCGCAATGAACGCCGCCGTCATCCGATTGCACGAGAATTTGGCTTTTGTTTATGACGGGGGTGGAAATGTTCAAGTCCCCTTAATGATAACATCCATTTTTTGGATCTGTGGGTTTAGTTGTGAAGTGAACTCATAACTTCGAATATACTTTCCTGGAATTTATTCATCATTTCGTCCTATGGGAAGGGTGAGAAAATGGTATTTGCCTGGAAATCAAACTATCCTTGATTGTCACAATATAAATTTGGGGCACGGTCTCATCAATAATGAAATGAAAAATTAAGCAGGATGCTTTCCGGCTACGTGTAAACTGGAGGCAGGGACAATTGTCCTGAATTCGACGATCAGATAAATAAAATATTATCCTATTTTAGGGTCGTCAATTTATTTTAACCTGTTTTTCCCTGGAGAATTGTGAATAATGTCATTTGCAATTATTGTAATATTTGGGGATGATGGCAAATAGTCTAGGGACGACGTCTGGTTGTGGATAAAATCCGATTCAATAGGTTGCGATGAGCAAGTCATTAGATTCCTATGAGTAGGGATGATCTTGCCCAGAAAGTCTATAAGGGCAATATCAATGGTCGAGAAAGGAGACGTGGCAGACCCTACCTCAGATGGAAATATGGCATTGGCCAGGAACTCCGAAAGCTGTTATAGATATTGAATAGGTGGACTTCGGCCAAAAAGTGTGATGGCCAGCCCGGATACCATTTCTAGCGCCCTTGATGATGATGATTACTAAGCACCATGGTCTCCGGGGTCATCAACGATCCTTAACGGGTCGCTTACAATATGGGAAGTGGAGTCTCCGAGGAGCCCGAGCAAGCACCCCGTCCCCGAGGACCCCCAAGCTGGTATAATACCTGCGTCCTAGGTAGCAACCCCGAGAAAGTTTCTCGGTGAAGAGCGAGAGTGATTGAGTGATATAAGCCTAGCTCTACTAAGGTGGTAGTTCTGGTGTGTATCAGGAGCCCGGCCCTTCGGGATCGGGTAGTGGCATTTAACCGGTATTAGCAGACCGAGTTGCCCCGAGCGAGCGCTGATCCGTCCGTGAGTTCCAAAATCAGCTAATCGCAGATCAGGACTTAGGGAACTGGGGTAAGGGCTTCGTCACCGTTCCTGACTGTTGCAGCCCGCTCCCTTACACACTATGCGTTTGTACAATTTAAATGGCAAACAAAAACAAAACCAACGAGAAGAAATGGAAATGGGGAGTGAGCTGGCTACCTTTATGCGCAGCATGAAAATACGCAACTCGCTCCAGGGCCCACCGAAAGACGCAGCAAGGACTGAAATATCCGAGGAGATATCGGCATGGGTACACGGAGAGGAGGATTCGCAAAGTGATGTGGCACCAGCAATGGAGACGGGAATCCAGACAGTACCACGAAGCGCTATAGCTGCGGAAAGAGGCACAGTGGAAACTGCCGAAATTAACTAAATGGTTTCGAATATAAGCCGAGTGGAAGGACTGTCGACTACTCTGGCAAAAGCTGAACAAGAAATGCGCGACAGTTGTGAAGCTCATGCGATCTGCGATGTTCCTCCAGAAAAACGTCAGCAAAATGATGGAAAACGGTTTGATGGAGCTGGAGAAGCTCCTGAACAGACTCTCATATTATAGGCGGACATGAGAATAGAAGAAAATCCGCGGGAAGCAAAAACAACAGCGTCTCCCGATGAGAAAACTACGAATGCCGAGGAAGGGACATCTGAAGGAGACTTCACTCGGGTACTCTCCAGGGCTCAAAACAAGAAGGGGAAGAAGAACAAGAGACAACAGACGGACACGAAGGACGGAGCATTAAAAGAAGCTCTGCTTATTAAGCCGACGGAAGAGAAGACTTTTGCAGAAGTCCTCAGTGAAATCCGTTACAAGGTCATACCTGAAGATAGCGGAGCAGAAGTGTCTTCGATTCGTAAAGCGAAACATGATGGGGTCCTAGTCGAACTAGGCCCGAGGACAATAAATGAAGTTATGTTATGTGAAACAGTCAGGGGCTTCTGGGAGGGAAAGCTTCAGTTTCCAGGCTGGAACCCACGTGTTTTCTGAAAATCCGAGACCTTGACTGCCTTACAGAAAAGAACGAGATAGTAGAGGCCATCAAACCTGTCCGGATTGGTATTAGCTCTGCGAACTCCCGAGGGCAAAAGCACGCTGTGGTAAAAGTTGCCGGGCAATACGCGAAGAAAATTTTAAACAGCGGGATAATCAGAATTGGGTGGACAGTGTGTATGAATTTGTGCGGCCCAATCTTACAGATGTTTGAATTATCGGCACACGTCTGCAACTTGTCGGGGACCTGACAGAAGGGCAACCTGCCGCAAACGGGGTTAGTCAGGCCATAAAGCGAACATCTGCAATGAAAAGGAAAGCTGCGTCCCTTGCAGGGACGATGAGAACTTTGCGCACACTGCGGGCACGGAGCAGTGTCCGGTCTTCTGAGCAGAGCTGGAAAGAGCTAGTACGCGATCAACATGGTTCGCATACTACAAATTAATATGCACTGGAGATCAAAGCTGATTTAATACTCATCAGTGAGCAGTACCGAAACACGGACTGTTCAAATCTCCCGCTTCTCATCTCATCTTATCTCTGCGTTAGCGCTGACTGTGTGTGTAAATTTACAGCGGTTCTCTATCAAGATCTCCGCTTGACGTTTATTATCATCTTTCACGCGCAATTCGCTTTTTTACTGTTTTCACGTTCTCGTTTTTTTTTTTCGTTTCCTTTCTTCTCATCCTGCTTTGTGCGGGCAATAAAATTAATCAATTAGCACTAATCTTTCGTTTTGTTTATTATACCATCTCGTTCTCACCCAACCGTGAGTTTGGTTGAATCTCGAAAGAAGTCCGGTCCCAGTATTTTCAAAGAACGCATTTTTCGAACATTGTTTTTGAAGCGTTTCTCGAACACGGACCCAATTTCATGCGCCCTAACATATCAAATACCGCTGCCATATGAGTTCGGGACAGCACCCTCTTCAGAATTTTTACCCAAGGCCAAGGGGATGATTTTGTCTGGATTCAGGGATAGCGTTTTTCAGTGTCTATCTTATGGCGAATGAGACGATGCCGGACTTTTGAAAAAGGCTTGATGCTTTGGAGGACGCTATCTTAGGCATGGATGGCCGGATCCTGGTCGGGGGTGACTTCAATGCCAGGACGCTTGGATGGGGCATGCTTCACTCAGACCCCAGAGGGAAACGAATTCTCAAAACTATTGAAACAGGTTGGGCCGCGCTGGAGGATACTCCGGGGGGCCAGAGGGTAGATGCTGCAGCTTAAACTGTCGTAAATTCAGTTATGAACCAGATAACGACAACCTGCGGTGCCTTTATGCCCAGGAGGGCATTGGGACGTGGCAAACCGTCTAAGTATTGATAAACGTCGGAAATTACAGAGCTCCGGAAGAAGCGTCACAGACTCTGCAGCTAAACACAACGTCTAAACGACCGGGAAGAGGGATGTACCATAATGACGGAGTACAAATCAGCCAAAAGGAGACTCCTCAGCGCAACAAACATGAAAAAATCTCGCTGCTGGCAGAACCTAGTCGACGAGGTGAATAAGGACCCATGGGGTCTCGGTTACAAACTGGTAACCCAAAAAATCGAGGCTCTGCGGAAACCCAGTTCATGTTAGGCCATGTAGATGGACTGCATTGTAGAGGAACTATTCCCTGCGTATCCTGTATGTGATGATGACGATGAGGACTGCCCACTTTTCTCTATAAAAGAATTGGAACAGGCAGTCCTTCTCTATGAAAAGTAAGAAGGCGTCAGGACGCGATGGTATTTCCGCAGAGGTATACAATCTGGTATTCCAACACCGACCAGACCTTTTGTTCGGCGCATTCAATGCTTGCAGGAAGAGGGCGTTTTGCGTGCCTGTTGGAAGATGGCGAGGCTTGCGTTGGTCAGCAAAGGGAAAGGTTACCCTTGCCGTATTCATACCGCTCAATTTGTATGTTTGACACTGCTGGAAAAGTGCTCGAAAAACTCATCAGAAGTATACTCACTGAAGCGATATGCGCTGCCAGAGACTGATCTCCACGGCGGTTCAGTTTCAGAGCATGGACATTCACAGATAATGCTATCATGCAAGTCGTGGATGCCGTTCGACGAGCGGAAGCATATAGCCGCCGAACTCGACGGGTGGTGCTCCTCATAACGCTGGGCATCAGAAACCCCTTTAATTCCGTAAGAAGGAACACCAGAAAGGCACAATAGACAATACTTTCCACTTGGCGAACTATCTCTTATGGATATTGAGGGACTATTTGAGGAACCGCTCCCTACTCTATGAAACGCAAGAGGGTCATAAGAGGATGGAGGTCACGTGGGGAAATCCACCCTAAGACCGGACCTCTGGAATGTTTCCTATGATAGTCTACTTAAACTCGATATGTCAGAAGAGTGGCGCCTGGTCGGCTATGCAGATTATGTCGCAGTACTTTTCATTGGACGCACTGTCGACTCAAGCAAACTCGGCATATTGATGCGGCGGGTAGGCGGATTGGTGACTACTCATGGTTTCAACTTTGCACTGGGAAGACCGAAGTAGTGCCAAAAAACAATTCCGACCCTGCGTCCCATATCCTCCGGCGAGGCGATAATCGAGTCAAAACCAGCGGGAAAGTACTTCGGGCTGACTCTTGACTCAAAAATGAGCTTGTTTGAGCAAATCAAATCAACAGCGAGCAAGGCTACAATTGGAGTTTGGGCGTTAAGTAGGCTAATGGCAAATATTGGGAGGCCTACCTCTAGCAGGCGACTTTTCCTGATGAGTTTAACGCAGTCTGTCCTGCTCGACGGTGCAGAGGTATAGGCTGACGCTCTTGGCAAGGAGGTATATCGTTAGCATCTCGCGCAAGAGCAGAAACGGGGAGCTTTGCAGAAGGAGTCTGCGTACCGCACTGTCTCTGAACCGGCCGTGATGGTGATCGCGGGAGTGAACCCCATTGCTCTTCTTACTAAGGATCGTGGAACCATATACAAGCGCAAGGGAGAAGAGCCAAGGGAGGTGGTTGCTCGTGAAGAACAGCAGACCCACCCTAGATGAGTGGCAACTCTCCTGTCAAAATAAAACTCCTCGATAACTTAGGTGTGTGGCTGGATCGGAAGCATGGTGAGACTGACTATTTCCCTACCCAATTTTTAAATGGGCAAGGGGGTTTCCAGTATTACCTGCAGGAAATTGGAATGGTGCGGTCTCAGGATTGTGTGTTTTACAATGGAGTGGTGGACTACACCCATCACCCTTTTCTTTTCTTCTGGGAAGTGGTATGGGATTCGTCAGCAGCTCTATTTAAACGCAGGGGATCTCTCTCCAGACAACATTGTCGAGGAAATGCTGAGGAGTACTGACAGGTGCAGCCGTGTTGCCCATTACGTTCGGGTCCTTCTCGTTGATAAGAAGATAAAGCTCGACCGGTGGAGGAGCTGGATGGCAAGGGGTTCCTTGAACTAACAGTTCCCTTCCTCCTATCCCCTCCCGTTGGGGAAAGGAATTGATTTGATGATTTGAAGGCTCCACAAGGTGGGAGAGTTTGGAGACCAGCCCGCCGTGATGTGCCAAACGATTTCAGGCTGGCTCCCTGACTATGGCATCAGAATATCAAGAAAATATTCTCTCTATATATTTATACATGCTTTTGTGGTATATTGGAACCGTTAACCTCTAAAAAAAGATTTGGACTAAAGCTCAACATAATTCTACTCTCCATTCTCCATCAATTAACTGCCCCAATTTCCCTGGAAAAACAAATCTCTTCACCCACAACAAGCATTCTCCCTCTCAAAAACAAACCCTTTCCAATTTACATTCTAATTGCTCTCAGTAACTTCCAAATCTTTTTTTGTCCAATTAATTCTTTCTTCGTCATCCAATCTTCCACTACGGAAAAAAAGAAAAACTTGTGAAACTAGTGATGCTTGAAATTTTCAAGCTTTTTTCAGAAAGAAAATTTTCCAACGTGACTTGAAAAAGTTTTTCCGGTAAAAAAATTACGGCAAACTTTCATTTGAATTCCACACTAGGAATTTTAAATATTTCACTTTAAATTAATTTTAAATAATTAATGTAAAAATTTTCGAGGAACGTGAAGGCGAGTTTAAGTCAAGGTTTGGCATTCTGTTGGAGAGGAGGAAATGGGAAATGCGGGAAAAAGTTTTGAATTTTAATCAAATCAGGTAACTAATTGAAACGGTAAAGGATCAGGAAAGAAGTTGGGAAAAGCTAGTAAAGTTTATTTTGCAGAAATCGGAACTATTAGAAAGGAGGTGGATATCGTTACTGTCACAACTTAAAGAATTAAATAATCCGAAGGATCTCAATCTGCTCTCCTTGTCTCCTTTCGCTATGATACACAATGGGACTACTTCGGTTTCTGGTCGCTAGACGACCGACCATCTGGAAGCAATTTCTGGCTGGACCAAGGGCTTAAATTGAGCCAAGGTGACAAGGTTTCACCGACGTTCAGACCAACATGATGCCAACCTTGCTCGAGGACCTCGAAGGGGTCTTCATAAGACGCTGCAGCGGCTTCCGAGGGGAGTCCGTTCTAATTAGGACTTGCGCTAGGCACGTCAGTCACAGTTTTCGCGTGGTTGGTCTGTGGTGGCGGTTTTAGCCTAAACATTTCGTCCTTGAGCACACCCAACAGACCGAGATTAGGGTCGCTAGGGGTCTTGTAGTGGTAGGACCTGCGACCAAGAAGGGTTATCTTGGGCCATTATAGCGGCTATCAGCGTCCTGCACCACCCTTCAAGCATCCCATTAGACTGCGGATGGTATGCAGTAATCCTGTGACGTTTGAAACCAAGAAGTTTGCCTAACTCCGAGAAAAGAGTAGATTTAAGTCTGCATTCTCTGGTCCGTGATAATTATGGGTGGTACACCAATGCACGAGATCCATTCTTAACAGAGTGCCTCGGCACATGATGTGCGGTAATATCACTTAGAGGTATTGTCTCAGGCTAGACGTGAACATATCGATGATTTTGAGGCAATACCTGAAGCGGTGAGAGTCCTGCAAAGGGCCAATGATGTCGAGGTGGTTTGTGTGGAAACGCTTGGTGGGTCGAGGGAACACTCCTATCTCTTTCCTCACACATTTTGTAGTCTTGCGCTTTTGATATGCCACACACTGTCTGGCCCAAGAATTAATGTCCTTGTTCAAGGACGAATGCTTGGGTGCGCCAGAGCGTGAACGGCGTAAAGCTCTTCCTTTCGGAAATCGGCCCGAATATATGGCCTTGGTCCTTTGTATATACTGGATGTTCTGCCGAAGATAGGAAACTTCCTAAATGTGTATTGGGAGTTGGTCCTCAAGCTCTGAAGGACTGCATCGTCCTTCTGTCCTCGGCGATTTCCGAAAAATCAACCGTGGCGGGGATTTTGACCTCTGCAACACGTGACAAAGCGTCAGTAACCACGTTAATTTTTTCCGGACACGTATTGAATGTCGGAAATGAACTGACTGATTAAGCTCAAGTGCCGAAATTGACGAGGGGACCCTTTGTTTGGCTTTTATTTTATGCAAAAGTGAGTGGTTTATAGTCCGTGAGTAATGTGAATGGCCTGTCTTCAAGGGAATACTAGAAGTATTTAATTGCAAAGTACACGGCGAGCATTTATTTTTTTCCATTTTGCAGTGTTGAACGCATGATTTATTGGTCTTCATTGCTTCTTCCGCTTCTTTCGCTCTGATCGGTTTGACAGTAGACCTGGCCTTCTGAAATCCATGCCCCCTATCTGAGAGATCACGCTCCCTTTCTATGATCGGTACACGACTATTGTAGAGAACCCATTCGACGCTTCCTGACGCGGTTTAATAGGCATATAAGCCTACAAGATGAAGGGTCGTCCAAGAGCTTATTTGACTTCGGATTAGCACAATCTTCTGTTGCTTCCACTTTTCCCGGAAAACTTCTTCTTTGAAGCAAGTGGTAAATGTTTCAGCGAACTACTTTAGAACTGCTTAGACGACCACTAGTAAAGCTTGATCCAGAATGCCGTCCAAGCCTGGTCCTTTATTTTCGACAATTTTCTTCGCCGCTTCTAGGACCTCCTCTATGGTTACGCCTGGAATTCTATCGGGGTTTATTTGAACAATGTGTACTTTCGATTCAACTGGAATTTGTGGGAAGAGAGTGCTAATGATATCCTGTAGCCTCTTAAAGTGTTCAGTATTACTTATAAGGATGTCTGCTCGTAGTTTTTCCTCGCTTTTTTATATCGGTTGTGCATTTTTGCAGATTCAGTTCGTTTTCTTCTAGGTTGGCTGCGCGTGTTGCCTTCAAGGAAAACTTTGTGAAGTTCTTCAATTTCGGCCTTCCTTTCTTGAACACATTGCCGGGTGGCATGAAAGCGCCACATGCTTTCTGTTTCCTTTCAACAAATTGAGCCACTTGTCCTTCTCCGTTTTCCATTGGCATCGTCTCATGCAATAGTATTTCTTCAAACATTTACTTATCAAGTTCTTTGGATATCCCGCCCGGTACTGCAGTTTTCTTGGTAGGTTTTGCTGTTGTAGTAGGCTTCATTTGGAAGATGATTCACGTACCCCTCTTCTTTGCAACCAATAACAAAACTAATATCTGCTTCGGAACGTACTAATCGAGACTTTTATTTGACAGCCCCGAGGTTATATTCGTCGATATCAGTCGATCGCAGTGCCCCAGTGGTGACCACGGTGTTTTAGATTTAGAGAAAGAAATGTTCAAATATTTCAAATGTTTTACCGAGAACACAAGGAAACGTCACTTAAAGGATCACTGGACTACAAAACCCATAATAACACTCATCGCGTTTGCTCAAGGAGGTACCCCAGAGTACAGGAAGAGTCCATACAAGCCAAAGGTGAAGGCACGTATAAAAGCAGTAATCAGGCCGGGGATTTTAGAGAACAGAGCCCTGCTCCAGAGGAATTACCGGGCTCGGTTCAAAATAGTTGAGCTATCTGAGTTTATCAGAGACAAACATAAAGTGCACCAAGCCATGAAGAATATGGGCTATCAGAGTCCTCTATAACAGAACTCAGGAGGACGAAAGAAATCCATAGGAGAAGCCGAAGTATGCTGTCCCCCCACATGAGACGCCTTACTATACTGCTATAAAATTACGGCCAAATAAGAGAGTATTGGAAAAGGAGGGGGATCCCCTGGAAAATCCACAGTCGACTAAGAGAAAAAAGGAATTCAGGCAGTTCCGGAAAAGAGGAACTAACAGTCCAGCACGAGGAAAATACATGACTGCAAACATCGGCTAGAGTTGGGAAACCCAAGGGGACCGAAACCACTGAATGGACCAAAGTTAACATAAAAAAGACGAAAAGGAAAGCAAAAGTGCGAATTCACGAAGGAAATGTCAATAGAATCCGCAGAACCCAGAAAGAGAATCTTATGTTCGAGCGTTCGAGCTAAAAGAATCCAGTGTGGGCAAAACAGACAGCTTCCCCTCTTAAATTAAAAACTTACCTGGGAAGAATGGTTCAGAACGAGCCCAAAACATGAGATCTACAAAGAGTGTAAAGATGTAGACGAAGTGACATGGAGACCAATGGAGGCAACGCAGAACTTGTTGGCGATCGGAAAAGTTCGGATTGGATGACTAGTCTTCCGTTAGACAGAACGGATATCACTAAAGAGGTTTTTTCAATGTCTCAGGTTTGGACACAACGCAAAGACATACCCCAAAGGATCGATCCGTGCAGAAAATGAGGGGAGAAAAGCCATAATGTCAGAGAGCACAATAGTGACCCAAAATGCAGTTTATGCAAAGGATAGGAAGGAAGGAATACCCGTCATATTGCCGGAAGTGGAAAACAGCTGAAATTCAGGAAAATGTAGATTGCCATGACAAAATGAGATTTGTTGAAATAGCTCTCAATCATTGCAGGGCCGCTCAGGATTTACTTGAGCAAACCACCTACGAATCTGAGATGGAAATTGACATTGACAGAAGTGAACCTTATAAAAACCTTCACGGTGGCGTATGGGGTACTTATTTTACTATTGGTGCGCCGTTATGGGCGTGCGATCGACGAGCCATACAATAAATATGAAACAGGCAGACAATGACCATAGAAATAGGTTGTAAATGCGATTACATCTTCTATGCCGTACTCAGTTCGACACTGTCTGAATCCAAGCAAATACTTGACAATCTCATTCTGGACTCATGGGGATGAAGTCCAAAGGTGAATGCCGATGACTTCAATGCTTGAGCACTTGAGTGTGGTTTTTTTTTTGGGAGTAGGGTAGGTGAATGCGTTTACACACAGAGTGTTGGACTTCCGCAACAGCACGCTGGCGGACTACCAACTAAACACCTCCCTGTCATCAGAGAACTAGCCTGGAACCTTTTGACACATTACTTCGGACTAGCCCTCCCGCTCTCCCGGCTTTGGGAGCCTTCAAGTCAGGGAATTCCCTTCACCAACGGGAGGGGAGGAGAGGAAGGGAGTTGTTAGTTCAGGGAACCCCTTACCGTCCGATCCCTCTGCCGGTCGAGTTCAATCTTCTTCGTAGTAAAAAGAGCCCGAACATAATGCGCAATACGATTCCAGCTGCCAGCGCTCTTCAGCATCTCTCGCACAATGTTATCTGGAGAGAGCTCCCCTGTATCTGCATAAAGCTGCTGGCGGAGGCCGTCCCACCTCTCGCAAGAGAAAAAGGTGTGTTCAGCGTCATCCGCCACTCTATTGCAGAATACACAATCAAGAGATCGCGCCTTCCCAACTCTGTGCAGGTAAGACTGAAAACCTCCATGCCCACTTAGAAGTTGGGTAAGGAAGTAATCAATCTCACCGTGCTTTCTGTTCAACCACGGATCTAATTTGTCGATGAGCCGCGCAGTCCACCTGCCCCTTGGCTCATTTTGCCAAGAAAGTTGCCACTCGTTAAGGGTGCGTTGACGTTCTTCACGGGCAACCACTTCTCTTAAGTTTTCGTTCTTACGGCGCTCCTTGGCAAGGAGGGCAACGGGGATCACTCCCGCAATCACCATCACAGCCGGTTCGGAGACCGTGCGATAAGCAGACGCCACTCGCAAAGCTCCCCGCCTCTGCACTTGAGCGAGGCGTTTACGATGCACCTCCTTGTCAAGGGCATCAGCCCATACCTCCGCACCATAGAGAAGGACGGACTGCGTTGCTCCCATGAGGAGACGTCTCCTAGTTGATATAGGGCCGCCGACATTCGCCATTAGCCGACTCAAGGCCGCGACTCCTGCTGCAGCCCTGTCCGCTGCTGCTTTGATTTGCTCGAAGAAGCTCATCTTCGAGTCGAGCATTAAACCAAGGTATTTAATCACTGGTTTTGACTCTATAGTCAACTCGCCGATCGATATGGGACGCAAGGTCGGGATTCTCCTTCTGGTCAGGATGACTACTTCGGTTTTTTCCAGCGCAAGGTTGAAACCGCGAGCAGTCATCCATCCGCTTACCCGTCGCATCAATATGCCAAGTCTGCTTTGCAGTGCGTCCTGCAACAAGTGCCGCAACGTAGTCTGCATAACCGACCAGGCGCGACTCTTCGGGCATATCGAGTCTCAGCAGACTATCGTATGAAGCGTTCCAGAGGTCCGGCCCTAGGATGGATCCCTGCGCTACTCCCGACGTGATTTCCATCCTCCTCTGGCCCTCTAGCGTCTCATAGAACAGGGAGCGGTCTTTCAGATAATCCCTCAATATCCGCAAGAGATAGCTTGGCACGTGAAAGGAGTTTTCTAGTGTGCCTAGCATATCTGTCCATCTTACGGAATTGAAGGCATTTCTGACATCAAGCGTTATGAGGAGCACTATCCGTCGAGATCGGCGGCTGTGTGCCCCGGCTCGATTAAACGCATCTACGACCTCCATAACAGCATCCACTGTAGATTTCCCTGTTCTAAACCCGAACTGCCTTGCGGATAAGTAACCGGCAGCACGGATCGCTTCAGCGAGTCTACCCCTGATGAGCTTCTCGAGCACTATTCTGGCCGTGTCAAGCATACACAGCGGTCGGTATGCAGACGGGAGCTCCGGGTCTCCTTTACCCTTACTGATCAACGCGAGTCTGGCCACTTTCCAGCGACAAGGAAAAATGCCCTCCTTCAAGCACGCGTTGAACGCTTCGAGCAGCAATTCTGGCCGTTGGCGGAACACCACTTTGTAAACTTCCGCCGGGATGCCATCAGGACCTGGCGCCTTCCTGTTTTTCATAGTGAGAACCGCTTCTTCGAGTTCTCCCATTGTGAAAAGGGGGCAATCCACGACGCTTTCCGTGCGGTTTACATCAACCTCTACAGGGTGTCTGGGGAACAATGCCCGCACAATGCGGTCCATCTGGTCGGTGCTCAATATGCAGGGCTTCCGCAGAGCCCCGATTTTCCGAGTGACAAGCTTATAGCCAAGTCCCCACGGGTCATCATTCACCTCATTAACAAGATTTTGCCAGCCGCGAGCTTTGCTTTTATTTATAGCGCTGCGGAGTCTCCTTTTTGCTGATCTATATTGTGCCTTTATGGCACATGCCTCCTCGTTGGCGTACAAACGTTGTGCCAAACGGCGGAGCTTATGACACTCCTTCCGTAGGTCGGCAATTTCCGCCGTCCACCAGTACATAGAAGGCTTGTCGCGCCTGGGGCCTCTCCGAGGCATGGAAGCCTCACACGCCGTCGTTATCAGGTTCATCATTGAATTTACGACGGTGTCAGCTGCGACACCACCACCCCCCGGAGTGCCCCCCAGCGCGGCCCTACCTGCTCCAAGAGCTTCGACGAACCTTCCGATGTTCACCTTCGCAACATTCCACACGCAGGGGGAACGTCGTGTTGGTGCTCGCCGGCCAGTAGCGTCAAACACTTCGAACGCAATGTACTGATGATCACTTGCCGAAAAGTCTTCTAGGACTCGCCACCCGTCCACCGATGATGCCAGAGATTCCGACGCAAAAGTGATGTCGGGAATGCTTCCTTCACAACCTGGGCGCCGAAACGTTGGCGTGGATCCGGTGTTTAAAATTACGAGCCCAGTTCTCGCCGCCATTTCCAGAATCCGTTTCCCTCTGGAGTCTGATTGAGGCATGCCCCATTCAAGAGCCCTGGCATTAAAATCACCGCCAACCAGGATTCGTCCCTCCGTGCTCGAAACGGCGTCCTCCAGAGCTTCAAGCCGGCGCCGAAAGTCCGGAATCGCCTCATTCGGCGTCAGGTAAACGCTAAAAAACGTTATCCCTAAACACCGGATCCAGACAAATCCGTCCCCCCGGCCTTCGGCAAGAACACGAAGTCGAACGTCGTCCCGAACCCAGATGGCAGCGGTGCCCGATAAGTCGAGATACCATGAGGACGGGTCCTTGTTTCGGTATTGCTCACTAATCAGCACTAGATCAGCATTTACTTCCGCAGCGAACTGTGCTAGCAACTGGTGAGCGGTTGCACTCCGGTGCATGTTAATTTGCAAAATGCGGATCATGGCGTTCGCACCCTAGCCCTCTCCAATTCCGCCCTGAAGATTGGACACCGTCCCGAGCCCGCAGTGTGTGCGACGCTTTCGCTAGACGCGCCACGATCCCTGCAGAGAACACAACTCTCGCTTTCCTTGCAAGTCTTCGCTTGATGACCCGCTTGGTCGCATCTCCGGCATGCTGTCCTCTTGTCCGGACCCTTGCAAGCTGCTGACGTGTGTCCATAGTTCAGACACCTGTAGCACTTGGTGGGGACTATCCGCATTCGTACCCTGCATACTACCCATCCGATTTTGATTCTCCCGCTGTTAAGGAGTTTCCTCGCATATTGCTCGGGGACATCCACCACGGAAAGTTTTTGGCCTCGAGCATTTACAGAGGTAATACCTACCCGGGCATTGGTTACCTCTGGACATTCACGCTTTAGCGCCTCCTCTACTTCGACCTTTTCTGTGAGGCAGTCAAGATCCCGTATTTCTAGAGAGCACATGGGTTCTAGGCTGGAAACAAGAGCCTTCTCCCCCAATAGCCCCTTGACCGCTTCGCAGAACGTGCTCTTGCTGGTCGTCTTTGGGCCCAGTTCGACGAGAACTCCACCACTCCTCGTTTTCCGTATCGAAGACACCTCTGCTCCGTTCTCCTCGGGTTTCATCCTGTAGCGGATTTCACTAAGGACTTCCGCAAATGTCTTGCCTTCCGTCGGCTTAATGAGCAGAGCCGACGGTCTAGTCCTTCTTCGTTTCCTCGTTTTTTCCGCTACTGGCTTTGGGTTGGCAGCCTCCTTGTTTTTGGAAAGACGTGTCTCTGGCGACGGAGTGCGTTGTTTCTTTTTATCCTTTTTCGCCTTCTTTTTTTGTGCCTTGGAGACTACTTCGACAAAGTCTCCTTCAGGCACGTCGTCCTCTTTCCGCTTTTTCCCCTGTTCATTTTGCAGAGGGCTATCTGCAGTCCGTTTGACGCAAGCAGCATTCTCAGCGGGGAGTGCGACTGTTTCTGCTCTACAATCGTCTTCCGCTGCTCTCCACGTGCGTCTATAAAAGGAAATGCGATCCAGTAGTTCCTCCAGTTCCATCAGCCCGTTTTTGACGCCTTTGCTGACGTTTTTCTGAAGGAACGTTGCTGACCGCGCACTTTCTGATGAGCCTTGCCTCTTCGGCTCTAGCGAGGACAGTCGAATGCGCTTTGACTCGATTTGTGTCCAAATCCATCTGCTCAGGACTAGCGTTTCTCACTGAGCTTACTTCCAAAACAGGGGCACTGCAAGGTAATGGAGTTGCCATCTCCGCACGGTCAGTCGCGCCACTTGATGAGGCTTCCTCTTTATTTGGGCGCCCCGGTGTCTCATCGGGTATATCGGCCCTCATTGCCTCTTTCACTGATCGCTGCGGCGAACGACGCATTTTTGTGCTCCGCCCAAACGCGCCCAGCTCTTCCTCCTTGCCTGTTGTTTCGTCGTTTTTTTTATAATTTTCAGAATATTCTCCATGAAAAGGTACCAGCACATCGTGTGCAAGGGAGCGGGCCGCAATAGTCAAGAACGGGTATACCCTCGGGGACACAGCCCCTACCCCAGTTCCCTGAGGCCTGACCTACGCTTAGCCGATCCCGGAATTCACGGACGGATCAGCGCTCGCTCGGGGCAACGCGGTCTACTAACACCGGTTCAATGCACACTTCCCGACCAGGGTCCCGAAGGGGCTGGCTCCTGATACACGTCGCAACTACCACCTTGGCAGAGCTACGCTCACATCACCCCGTCGACGCCGACAGAGAGTTGTCGACGACTCCGGAGACTCCCAGTGTGTCCCGACGTGTACCGGTCATTCGCGGTTCGCTCTTCACCGAGAAGCTTTCTCGAGGCTACTACCTAGGACGCAGGTATGCTGCCAGCTAGGGGGCAGAACTACTTACTCGGGCACCTCGGGGACGTCACACCCCGTATCGTAAGCGACCTGTTTAAAAATCGCTAACGACCCCTGAGGGGAGTGTGGTAGCAAAGAAACAAATGTAAGGTGGACAGTCCTTTAAAGTTTTTTTTTTGCCCTAGCTAGGCTCACGAGGATCTGTTTTAATCGTAAAACTTAACTTTGTCAGCCTTGCATTGGGACGCTACAGAGCAGGGAGCCATCGTTCCGGGACTCAGAAAGATGTCTGCCTGGTCTGCAGAAGCTTTAGATGATCAGACCCTCATAGAAGTGTGGTTAGGGCAACATAATAGAGCACGCGCTTCTGTAGAAAGATATCTATATCTAACAATACGTATCTCCAAAACATGAGACGCATGCATGCTTAGGAGATGTACACCTGACAACAGAAGACCAAACTGCTGGTGGAATAGTGAACTGGCTAGTCTTCGATCAGCCAACCACCGAACCCGAGCGCTTCATGGGATGGAAAGCAGGATCAATCAGAAGCAAAAAGGACTGTAAAGAGCTTAGCTCGGAGGCGGAAGTAAACTCGTGGGGTAGTGCCTATAGAATCGTGATGGGACTATTCAAATGCCGTTCTTTCCCGCAAATCACGTGACCTGCTTTTCTGTTGAAAGTCATCCAGGAGTTATTCCCCCAGAAGGAGAGGCGACTGTAAAGCATATCGGGCATGTTTGCTGTGTTCTTCGAATCTGGCATGTCCTAGGAGGTATTTCCTGCAAAATGAAAACTGCCTAAAGCTGGTAAACCTCCAGATGAGTCATCCTCCTATAGTCTTATGTGTCTTTTGAACACTATTGCGAAAATGCTAGAGCGGGCTATATACAAGAGATTGCTACCGGTTCGGGTTCTGTTAAGCCAGATCAACCATTGATGCCATCAAAATGGTTACTGGCTTGGCCGAAGATGCAATTCGTAGAAAGAGCAATACAAGCAAATATTGCGTATTGGTGAATTCAATTTGGTCCAATAGGGAAATGTTTGGCAAAGCTTGGTATTCCCGCCTACTTTGTAGTTATTGCCGAAAGTTATTTCCAAGAACCGGGGCTCCGGTATGACACCGATGACGGACCCCAGAAGCACGCTGTCTCCGCGGGTGTTCCCGCTTTGGAACATCATGTACATCAATGTGCTTAATTTTCCCCTCTTGGAGGAAGCCACTGTGGTGGGTTAGGGCGAGGACATTGTATTGCTGTGGTCGCAAGCATCTCGAAGATGTTGAGTTACACTCAAGCGAAACAATCGGTGCTACTAAGGGCTGACGAGTGATTTTTGGTCTGATACTTGCTAAGGAAACAACCCAAGTGGTCCTCACCACCAAACACCGTACAAGAAACAATCTGGTAATCATATCACCACTTCCAAGCCAGCCATCAAATACTTATGAGTGATGACTAATGTGAAGTTGAATTTTAGTTACCACATAGAGGAAGTACCACGAGTATGACTCTGGTAAGACCAACTTCGAAGGTAGAAGGGCCTCGGCATACTTTCAGGCTTTTTATAGCCAGGGTGGTGAGTTCAATCTTGATATATGCAGTCCCAGTTTAGGGGACAACGCTATAGGTTTTGGGCAATGTATGTAAACTGAGTGCGGTCTACAGAAGAATAACGCCAAAGGTGTGGTCTAAGATGACGCGACGTTTGCCATCTCGGAAATGATACCGATTGAAATATTGATAGACGAGGTGATGAAAATATAAAACTCCACGACCATATCGCCTTAATCGCAAGTGAAAAACGCCGAAAGAAAGAGATCCGTAAGCAAATCGGAACGGGATTGAGACCAGTCAGCAAAGGGTCATTGGACTTACAGGTTGATATATTCCATCAGGGAATGGTTGAAGAGAATTATAGTCTCCCACAGTTTCTCACCAACCATGGAGGAGACCGTCAATACTTGATTATCCAAACTGCGATGGGGTTCCGGAGGACCCAGCGCTCGTATTCTTTGAATGTCCAAGGCTCGCGGAACAAAGGAGGAACTTATAGGAGACTCGAGGTGGAGAAAGGAGACCTAGTTAGTGAGCAAACTCTGCCCATGGTGTAACACCTAATGGTGGTTCCACAAGGCGGCGTTAAGGGTGAGTCGAAAGTGGTTTTGGTGGGTAAAAACTCTTCAATCAGGCATGTCCAGGTCAGAGTACGTTGGAGATTTCCACCTCCTTAAAAAAAAAGACAGACAGGCCAACCGATGGACAGAGGCAAAGCTTGAGGGTAGTATACATATTAAGAAAGATTCGCTGTTGTGGTAGGTAAGATAGATTGAAACTGTAAAGCCTAGAGGAAAGTTATTTTTGAAGACGAAGGATCGGATAACCTCCAAGGGCGACGGACCTACAATTGCAGAAGGAAGACTAAATTACAAGGAAGGAATTAAAAAGTGTCATAGAGGGCCGGATTGAGGAAAAGTCAGGGAAGGAACATAGGGTAAAACCAAACATCGATGAATTAGCAATTGAAGTAAAGCTTGTCGTCGAAGGTTACACTCAAATATGGTACAGGTTGTCTACGAGACTATCTAAGTTCGATTGCAAGAGAATATAGTACAGCGGGGACAAAACAAAGCTAAGTAATCTAAGATGAGACAAGAGGTCATTAGTTAAAAATGGGAATAGTAGAAAACCTAGTGTAGACCCTTATGGAACTCCAGAGGAAAGGCGGAAGGAACAGGATGGGCAACCATTAAAAGAAACTCTGCAGGATTAGTTAGAAGGATAGGAATTAGGAGAAGTCGAGCCTCTGACGTAATTAAAGGAAGCGGAATAAATACTCTGGCTCTAACAACTATGTGATGCCGGTTTGGTAGCCATTGCAGTGATTCTTGTAGGTGTCACATGCAATATTTTCGCCGATTTGAGCCACTTGCTTTACTTTTGAGGGTTGAATTCGTATTATTACAACTTTGTGGAGTGAGCATCTGTGGTACTTTTTAGAAGGTATAGAACAATAGAATGCCCATCAAAGTGGATGACCGTTGAAATGAATTCGATAGAATTCGCTATTTCCCAGAATAAAAGAAATTTTTCATATTGGAAAATAAACCCTTCATTTTCAAATAAGATTCAAACTTTGAATGGGAATGGAAATTAATTTTGCCCTCAGCAAAAGGACTTTTGTAATACACATACAACCAACTTGTCCAACCACCAATTGATCATTTCATCAATCGAAATACATTTCAATGGGTTTGTTTTTGAAACAAAGTACCCCATGAAGTGTCCAAAGTATACCACAAGTCTACCTCAATTGGCATTCGCAGAACTGCCACCAATTATCCGATTTGCTATTGTGAAATTTTCAGCATTAGTTCCACGTCAGTTAATATCAAAGTATAATAATATTCATCCCTCAAATTTGATTATTGCTAATGCCACGATTCAGTTCGGCTGTTGAATTTCAAAATCTGTAAATCTGAAAATCTGTTCCTGCACAAAAATCAAAGCTCTACATTGACTGAATAATAGATAATATCGTAAATTCAGGATAATTCAGTCTGGGTGGAAGTCAGTCATTTTCCAGGAATAATAAATTCATTGTGCATTTTCCAGTATCATTGACACACTTTTGCGCAATGAATTGCAGTAATAGCACGGAAGTAGTGACATTTTGGGAAGTAAGGCCTATTGGTACGAGAGAAGAGTGCCTAGTGGGTAACTTATGGATGGTCAGTCCTGTGGAGCAATCGGGATGGAGGGTGAGGTCGCTTTAATTGGGTCAATCCGTATCTAAACCTTGCAAGGGAACTTGAATATTAGCGACTAGTTCCTTATGAAAATCTAAACTGAACTTCTTTCCAAATCCAAGCTGATTCCTCTGTTAAAAGAGTCTTTCATTTCACCGTTTCCCAGCGCTCTCAGACCAATGACTCTCTAAGCAACTCACATGCTTGCTTTCACATTCCAATCTTAAGGTTTACTGCAGGCACATCTACTACATACTCCTGGCTCACTCAAAGAAAACTCATGAATTTTCCAAATATTACTCAACTGCACACTCCATTCTCCTCTAACTTGAGCGTGACATCCCCGGGAAGGTCGTTATTCTCGATCGATTTTAAATGAATTTATAATATACCAAGTACTGCCAATTATTGGAAATTGTTTCGAATTTCAAAACATAGTAATTGGCCAATTTGTAAAAGGGTAAACACGTGAAACCCTTATGAAAGCAAAATGTTGTGCAAAAAGCACTTGGTGACTGCACCATGTTAAAAAGCTGTAGCGAGGGTATAAGGCTGGTCGATAAAATCTGAACTTAAAAGGAAAGTCATTCGCTGCTCATCTCCTCCTTTTTAATACAGGCTGAGACGCCTTTTAGTGAATCTCTTTTAGTCTGGGGTGGTTTCATTGTTGTTTTGGGGGTGCTATGATTTGAGTGACATTGTCAAATCAATATTTGCATCTATCTTATCTTATGGTGAAATCCATGGGAGCTTGAATCAAAGTCAAACGAAATAGTGCTGAGATAAAGGTTTTCCAAGGATGTAGGCTTGACCACTTCACGTTCAGAAGTTACGCCTGGCGAACCCCTGTGTTGGCAATCACAAAAGATTTGGACTTTAACCGCAGGCACTTTGAGCCCAACCTCAACCCAAGCGGAGGAGTTTAGCAGCCCTTGATACCGCTTGCATTTATGCCATATAACCATAACCATATAATGGGAGCCTCCTGATGTCTTTTCGGATTTTTCGGTTTGGTCGTTTCCGAAAATTGGTCCGCGAAAGAAATCATCACTTTCAACCCCCCGCACTCCCCTCCTTTAAAATAAATACCAGCTCGGGCAGTACTAATCGAGACCTTTCATTTGATACCCCACATGACTATGTTTTGGTGAAAAACAATTACACCCTCTTTACCATGGATGGGGACCCCCCCCCCTTTAAATTCGCCGTAGAATGCTGTAACTCATTGTATGCGTGAGCGTTCACAGTTCCCACCATTCCACCAAATTTGCTGTCAATCGCTATAACCGTTTCCAGGAAAAGTGCGTTTGACAAACAGACCGACAACTCCTGTGAGGAGTGTCCAGATCTCCCATCAGTTACGCTCCTTCATGGCGATAAGGAAATTCCTGATGGTGTACGAACATGCACTTGTAGCCATATGGAGGTGTGTGCTCATGGGCATGTTTATCCATATGTCAGGTAGGTGGGAGAAAACGCTCACCCGTGGAAAAAAAGGGGTTTGGGAAGGACACCCAGAACAGAAAACCAAAAGTCAGTGGTAGACTAGTTGGCAGTAACATATAGGAACATACCCATGCACCAGTTATTGACGCAAGCTGGTACAGTAACCATCTGTATCTCCCTGTAAGTGGACTTCCGACCGTCAGTGGGACAGACCCATTCTCCTCACCGCATGGGTGAAACTGCGACCTGGGTATGTCTGGTCGGTTGAGGTGAACTTTTCCTGCGCGTTTCGGAATCCAACACGCCACTTTGTCACAATCCCGAGACGGGTGAACCGCGGTTTAGTGGAGGTAGCACGCGTTAAACTAGAGGAAACCCCTGGACTAGCTAACTCAGGAGATATGCAAGGGGAACTATTACTAAAAGCCTACTTAACTTTCAGGGACTGTCTAGGTGGGCAGTTAAAAGAGGAGAAAGGACGATTGGATGAATAGAATCTCCTATGGGGCACAGAGGTAGCGGCAGAAAAGCAGGCGATTACTACGACTGTGATCCGTAAACACGAGCCTGTGCCTGAATTTGGGGCAAATACCTCGACAAAAATATAGATGAAAATAGAAGGAAAAAGAGACTATTTACGCCATTCTTATCAATCGAAGTAGATACTGCAACAAGTCATAAGGCGGAGATAACGAACCTGGATATCTTTAAGTGAAGTGGTAAGATGCTACCACCTAGGTCCGTGAAGACAGTTGGACGACCAGGTATTAATTGTAGGAAAGTTATACCGGGCCCAGCAAAAAAGCATGCAATGGACGAGAGAATTGATGCAGTTCTGGAAAAAGTACTAAGGGTGGAAAATTGGCTGATTGAGATGGGTACGAATACGCTCCACCAATTTCTTCGGGCCGAAGTATAATGCTCATCACAATATTAAGGTGGTTGTTCGAAACCTTAAAGACACCTGCGAAAAGGCCATGGGTGAGTTAGGTTCGACGAACCCATGCTCAGCGAATACTGGACAGTTACAAATTCCTACGGTGAAGCCATTACGACAGGTTAGGTACCTATTCCTACCAAAAATATGGAACAACCCATTTAAACAAGTCAAAAGTGGAAAGTTGTAGAGGGCCTAAAGAGGAGCAGAGAAAAAATGAAGGATGCTCGTATAAAGCTCCCAACATCAAAGAAAAGCCGAGGATCCAAAGAACCAGTAACGGAGGGAGTACAACGTTTGGACACCAAATCGGCTCCACCAATGAATTCCCAGGAAATGGGGGCAAACCAAAAGCCAGTAGCAGAAAGGACGGAAAGGATGAAGGACTAGACCGCCGGCTCTGCTCATTAAGCCGACGGAAGACAAGAGATTTCCGGAAGTCTTTAGCAAAATCCGCTATAGGATACAACCCGAAAACAATAGAGCAGAAGTATATTCCATAATGAAATCGAAGGGTGGAGGAGTCCTCGTCAAACTGGGCCCGAAGACGACTAGCAAGAGTACACTCTGCGAAGCGATCATGGGGTTAAGGGGGAGAAGGACCAACGCCCGGGTAGAAATCTTACCACTATGAATGCACGAGGCCCAAACTCGCCGTGGTGGAAATCAAAATTGGATGGTTGGTATCAGGGTTCGAATACGAATAGTCCCCACCAAGTGCTACAGGTTTCTGGAGTATAGACACAAGTCAGCAACTTGCAAGGTACCGGACAGGTGGACACTATGCCGGAGATGCGGCCAAGTAGGTCACCATGCGAAGACTTGCAATGAAAGCGAAAGTTGCGTTCTCCACACGGATCGCGGCGGGTCTAGTGAGGGCGTCCCACGGTATCCAATCTTTGGGCGGAACTAGAAAGGGGTAGGGCGCGAATGGTATGACGCGCATTTTACAAATACCATGCTTGGAGTGCAATCGCTCACCAGTTCCTAGCACAGTTCACACATGTAAATGCTGATCTAGTGCCAATCAGCGAACAATACCGAAACATGACATCTCGACTTATCGAGCACCGCCGCTATCTGGGTTCGGGACCATGTTCGACTTCGTGTCCTTGCCCAAGACCGAGGGAATGGGCTTGTCGGGATTCGGTGTTCAAGGATAACGTTTTTTAGCGTTTACCTGATGGCGATGAACCGACGCCGGAACACAGAGGAGCGAATATTGGTAGGCGGTGATTTTAATGCCAAGGCCCTTGAATGGGATGAAGTGATCACCAGTATATCGCGTTCGAAGTGGTTGACGCTACTTGACGGCAAGCACCAACCCGACGCTACCCCTGCCTGTGGAATATCGCAGAGATAAACATCAGAAAGTTCATCAAAGCTCTTGAAGCAGGCAGAGCCCCTTGAAGGGCGCTCTGGAGAGTGTAAATTGAGTGATGAGCCTGATAACGACGGCGTGTGAGGCTTCCATGCCCCAGAGGGGCCTCAGCCGTGACAAACCTTTTATGTACTGGTGGACGGCAGAAATTGCCGCCCTACGGAGGGAGTCATATCAGCAAACTTCGCAGTGTGATAAATAAAAGCAAAGCGGCTGGCAGAACTTGGTCAACGAGATGACCCGTGGAGACTTAGCTATAAGGTTGTCACCCGGGGGATCTGCGGAAGCCCTGCATACTAAGTACGGAGTAGATGGACCGCATTGCACGGACATTATTCCCCAAACATCCTGCACGGGTTGATAGTCAATAGCGCGCAAAGCATCGAGGATTGCCCAATTTCGCGAGTGGTTGTCACCATGAGAAACAAGAAGGTGTCAGGTCCTGATAGTACCCAGGCGGAAGTTTACAAATTGGTGTTCCGCCAATGGCTAGACGCTGCTTGGGGGATTTATCACTTGCTTGAAGGAGGCCCTTTTTCCTCGTCGCTGAAGGGTGGCCAGGCTGGCGCTGATCAGCAAGGGAAAAGAAAACACATAGCTCCAGTCTGTATACCGATCGCTGAATATGTTTAACACAGCCGGGAAAGTGATCAAAAAGGTCATAAGGAGTAGACTCGCTGTAGCGATCCGCATTACCGGGGACTTATCCCTAAGGCAATTCGGGTTCAGAACAGGAAGATCCACAGTGGATGGTGTTATGCAGGTCGTGAAACTGTGGCACATAGCTGCCGAGCTCGACGGATAGCGTTCCTCATATCTCTTGATCTCAGAAATGCTTTCAATTCCATAAGATGGACAGATATGCTAGGCACATTAGAAAACTCATTCCACGCGCCTAGGTACCTTCCACCTCCTGCTCTATGAGATGCAAGAGATATAGAGGGCCTGAGGAGGATGGAAATCACGTCGGGAGTAGCACAGGTATCCATCCCAGGGCCCAACCTCTGGAACGATTCCTACGATAGTATGCTCAGAACTAATATACCCGAAGAGTCGCGCCTGGTGGGTTATGCGTACGACATTTCGGCACTTGTTGCCGTACGCACTGTTGAATAGGCGCGAAGCAAGCTTGGCATATTGGTGCGAGAAGTAAACAAATGGATAACCGCTCATGTTTTCAGCGGTTAAATACCTTGGTTTAATGCTCGACTCGAAGATAAGCTTCTTCGAGCAAATCATAGCAGCAGGAGACAGGGCTGCAGCTGGAGTCTCGGCCTTGAGTCGGCTAATGGCGAATGTTGAGGACCCTATATCTACTAGAAGACGTCTCCTTATAAGGGCAACGCAGACGGTTTTGCTCCATGGCGCGGAGGTATGGATTGATGCCCTTGGCAAGGAGATGCATCGTAAGTGCATTGCTCAAGTACAGAGACGGGGAACTTTGCGAGTGGCATCTGCTTATCGGACTGTCTCAGAACCGGCTGTGAGGGTGATCGCGGTAGTGATTCCTGTTACCCTCCTCGCGAAGGAGCGTAAAGCTATCTACCGCCCTAAAGACGAAAACTTAAGAGAGATGGTTGCCCGTGAAGCACGTCAACGCACCCTTACCGAGCGGCAACTCTCTTGGAAAAATGAGCCAAGACGCAGAGAGACTATATGGCTCATCGACAATTTAGACCCGAGCGGGTGAATTTGCGCTGTCTTTTCTCTAAGGCAAGACACTCACATTTACAGAAGGGGGACTAAATAACGGAACAATACTCAAGAATAATTTTCACGAGGGAGTTAAAAAGCTTTATGGAGAGTTGGACCGAGGTCAAATCAGCACAGGAGCGCGGTATTAAATCTGACATTTTGGAAGCATGGTTGGTGGTATCGAAATAGCGGCTGCCAAAACGGAGTTTATCGTTCAAGGTTACGCCCAGGTCGAGGATGGAGTTCAGAAAGCACAGAGAGCAACCACCAAGAGAGTGACAGAAAGGGATTAGAGAGGTATTCGGCGAGTAACACATCGAGTGGCATTTGCCGACATTAAGAGCCAACTTATTAACTGTGCACCAATGGACCAAAATATCCAGATTTGTCTGCAAGGAAGCGCAATCCATGGGGGACGAAACCGAGGAAATAGTTTGAAGTCATCGGCGTATACTAAGCAAGGGAAAGTAGGGATAGAGGAGGTCGTCAAAAAAGAATAAAAACAAAATAGGTCCTAGAATGGATCCTTGTGGTACACCAGAGGAAGGTGACAAAGGACTAGAAGTGCAACCATCAAAGGAAATGCTACAAGAGTGGAAGGAGAGGTAGGGGGCAAGCTATGTAATAAGTGATGGTGGAATGTTGAGGAAGGCGAGTTTGGACAGTAGTATATCGTGGTAAATGGAATCGAAGACCTTAGAAATGACGTAGACGTAGACTTCCTGCCGAGAGTTGAGGTAGCAGCGAATCGACATTTTATGAAGCCGTGCTGCTCCTTAGCTATAAGGTGGCCGAAGTGGATGGTCAACCAGTCAATGACATACCTCTCGAGGATCTTGGAGTAGGATGTGAGGAGCGAAATACAGTGGTAATTCTCGGCAAGAGTATGGTGAGAGAGTGTGTATGGGAAAAATATGGGCTCTTCCCACAGGCTGGGAAAATGACACTCTTCGAGGCTCTTATTAAAAATAATGCAGAGAGAAAGTAAAATGAACTTAGAGGTTTTAATCAGAAAGAGGTTGGGAAGATCATCGATCCGACATTGGCATCAAAGTTGTCAATCCGGTATTCCACCAAAGAGGAAGTAAGGACGGGAATGGCAGAATTCGGAGGAAGCTGTACTCAGAAGGGGGAGAAGAAGAGGGGGAGGGGCTATGTACCGAGGTCAAGGAAATACAGAGTAAGTCACAGGATAGCTGAGGAGAGGTAGCAGTGGAACCTGAGAATTTGATGAAAGTGGGAGGGGACTGGGAGGAATTAACATAAATTTCGAAAAGGAAAAAAGGAAGAAATGTAGCAGTCAGCGATAATCAAACTCCCGACTTCTCGGCCGCTGGCTACATACAATATCACTGAGCTATAACAACACGTGTTGGAGGATTAAACGCATATTTAGGAAATCGAAAATACTTTATCTTTCCACTATAACGAAAAGCTTAAATTCCGATTAGTATGGATTATGTGACTGCACTTTCGATTCAGAAGAGCTCTCGTTGAGTTCACGCTGGGAGTGTGAAAAGTGAATAAGTCCAGAATCAAATCTAGACCCCCACACTCACTGTTGGGACTCTTCTTATTGGGAAGAAGATTGAACTCGACCAGCGGAGGGATCGGATGGCGAGGAGTTCCCTAAACTAACAACTCCCTTCCTCGCCTCCCCTCCCGTTGATGAAAGGGATTCCTTGACTCGAAGTCTCCCAAAGCCGGGAGAGCGGAAGTGGTGGCCGGTTTCAGAAGGTTCCAGGCTAGTTCTCTGATGACAGGGAGGTGTTTAGTTGGTAATCCGACAGCGTGCTGCTGCAGGAGTCCGACACTGTATGGTAAACGCATTCACCTACCCTACTCCCAAAAAAAGCCATGACATGCCTTGGTTGAATTTGACCACCGCTTAGAGTCAGGTTTCTTCCCTAGGTCTTGAAGGAATCTTGTTACTGGTCCCGCTCTCTTCTTCACCACGACAAGGTATGTAATAGGTTATCATCGAGGGCGCTGCTTAGGTTCTAGGCAGAGGCAACATTTACAGTGGGCGGTATATTTACGGGTTTTTAATTCATGAGGCTTAGATTGGTTATTTCACTTGTGTTTGCATTCACGTTTTGCCCAACCTGGCAACCATGTCCTGGGTAGCATTTGGCGCATTTGACATTCCCGCATTTTCCCTGGAATTTCGAAGCCACATGTTGCATTAAACACCAAGCTTCTAACTTGAGACAGGAGATGGGAATAGACAGATGAACTAGACGAATATTGTCAATGGAAAATCAATAGGTTGATAGACTTCTTTGAGTGACGTAGGCCCATGTTTTAAAAACGCCCACGCGTCTAATATTAACTCCATCATCCCTTATTTAAATGCACGAGATCCCACCATTGATTAGAGAGATATCAATCCAAAAACCTTTACCTTCTCCCACACAGTTAATTATGAATTACTCCCTTATGAATAAATCCTTCTTTGAATACCGACGCAACCCCCTAATTTCCTGTTTATTCGTGGCCGCACAATACTTTTAAAAACATGAAAGGAGACCACAACAAGCAAAGCGTAATGAATTTTAATGTTATGTCCTTGTTCCCATCCCAAAGTTAAGTCGTAGCATTAAAGGTGCAAGTTCATTTACATTTACCTTTTATGACTCTTCCTTGACGTGGTTCCTCCTTCAAGTGCCGTATGTGTGATGACCTTTGATGTTTTCCTTACTAATCGGAAATTAACTGGATTGTTGATGTTATCTTCTTGTTGTTATTTTCGACCCTGAAAATTGACCCAAGTGTGCTCTGGCTTTCAGGTTGAAGGACGGTGATGGCTTGTGAATTCAGGGACGTCATACTGTGCAGAATGCCTTCCAATCGGAACACGTTTTCGTTCAAATGAACTTCAAAAGCAAAGGACCAAGAGCGGAGTCAATCAATTCCAATCCTGATAACCTGCTCCATCTATCATTGATAATCCATCACACAAGATCACGGAGTGCCTTATGTCAGGAGATATCTGGGCTTATGTTCGTCGTTGCTGGTAAATTCGAAGAACTATCTCCTTGAGCTTGGGAATGGTTTTCCAATCATTAGGGAGTAGAAATGATGGATGGTTCCATTATTTCAGTAATTTGTTTGGTATTGAGGATAGACGAATTTTTAAAGTCGATGATGGAAATGAGAAAGGTGCAATATTTTCAAGGACTCCAGATCGCGTTTGGTTTTGTTAAAAGGAGGGCGGACAAAAGAGGAGCCTTATTCATGGAGAGACGAAAAAGTTGATTATTCAGATGTCCTTCCTCTCCCCCCTCTACGGTAATAACAACAGGAGGGGGAACTCTTGAAACTTCCTACAAATCAAGTCCCCAGGACTCAACTCCTTTCTCTGCCATTTCAAAAATTTAACTCCTTCCCTAACTGACGAATCGCTCCACAAACTTGCTCAATACCCGATTATTTCACGAGTTTCCAAACAGACTCGTCTCGGAATGGTATCTGGAAGCACAAATGCAATATGACATAAGAAATTTTTATCACCAATATCGACCATTGCCTTTTTTACTCCGTCTATAAAACAATTTATTTGCCAAGCATCCTTATACGATGTGGCCATTCTATTTCTGATCCTGCAGGTCGAATTGTACACGATATAGAAATTCCAGTGTACAAAGAGGTGGCAGAGGGACCCAGCGACGAGGAGGTAATATGATGTCCTGATGGCAAACAGAGAATTTTACCCAAAGGATGTTCACTCAATTGATATAGTGGTTGAAAAGAATGGCTGAATCTCGGGCTCGATGGGCGCTCGTTGGGTTCCTGTTTCGGTTAAGTCAATTGCCATAGAGTCATCGTTATCGTCGAAGTATGTATAGGATTTTATATGGTCCCAGTGTGCCTTCTATTTACTCTTAAACATTAAACTTTCTGTGGACGGTCGAGAGAGACTCGGTATCTGGTTGAATACGTTGTTCAATGTGAATCGTCCTCCTGGCCAGCAGGCTGACTCTACAAACGGAACAAACGGAAGGACTGGTTTTTATTCCTGCTATTCTCCCTTCATTTTGTTTCGCCTTTAAAACTTTTCTGGTTGTTTCTTCGTTTGTTTGTCTAAGGAAGTGAAAAAGATTGCTTTCTGTATACTTTTGGGCGATGATTTTGTGCGAGACTTTTATGGTGAGATAAAGGCCTCCAGGCTACTAGGAAGAAAATGATGGCGACCACCATATCACCAGACGAAAAGGGGGTAATGGCGGGGGGACAAGGAATTGTTTCCTTTTCTTGGAATGAAAGAGAATTGATACAACTGGCTTTTGGGCCAATTAACTTAAATGTTTTACCCGCAGGTCCGGGCAGAAGATGAAGTGGATGAAAATGGATGTTACTGAACAACAATACAACAATTGTATTAGGCTCCTTGCACTGACTAGGAAGAGGAAGTTTTTTTGTTGGCAGAAGGGAATTAAATGAAGGCATTTTGATGCTGTTTGTTTATAGGTACGACCTTAAAAAGTAAAAGGCTTATAAACAGCATGAGGGTTTCCTCAATTGCTATATCGTGCGTCTTGCAACCCCGAATGGGGCCTCTGATTTTGGGAGAAGATATTTAAATATAAGAAAGGATGGGTGGACTTCTTCTGCCTGAATGAGTTATTTAATGATCCTTTTATTGCAAAATTTTATAGGATGTAATTTGTCCTTATGATACATAAAAATTCCTTATTCAGAATAATTCTGCAACGAATCCCTGGCTGAAAAGCGTTACGAACGAGAGAGCAGAAGTAGGTAATGGGGCTTCATTTTCTTGTAATATCTAAAGCGATTGAAAGCAAACTAACTGCCTATTTTCGTATTTTCGATTAACACAGCCTTCCTGCTCATATTATTAAAATACTAACCTCCGAATAACCCTCAATTACAAACCTCCCTAAACATTTTAAAAATGGCGCCCAATGTGGGCTGGGGACCAATAGAAATTTAAATCAGTGATTTTTCAGGGGCATCCTTACCACAAAACAAACATTTAAGCGTTGACCATGCCCCGTGCAACACCGTCAGTCATACTTTTGAAAATGTGTATCCAATTTCGGTCATGCTAGTTCCAGGACAGATTTGAGGCAACGTCTGATGAGTTCCCTCTGTCCTGGACGAAACCACCCGTCATTTTTTTGCTTAAAAAGACCAATCTTGACCCTCTGAACCTTGCATTCAACGGTGAATATTGGGTAGATTGAATGATGAAATGATCTGGAATAGGCGTTCTACTTATATAAATTTTCTAGGAGAGGCGTTCATAGAACATCAACGTCTTTGACAACGACGGCCTGAAATTAATATTAAATTCCGCAACCTGCAGAAATAGGGCTACAAATCGAGACTGTGGACCAGACCGTTTATCGTGCTGTGATTGCCAATAATTCATGAGTCTCTTGACTTGATACCGTTGGGCCATTAATTCCCAAACAACATAGGAATGGCTGGCAAATATAACACGCAACTGAACACGTAAAGCCACGATCAAAGAAAGCAGCATCCAGATGGATTGCGTTCTCTACCGCTTTGCTGATAGCTTGCCTTTCTTCTAGTTTTGAAAAGAGGCCTATGGGTTCCCACTCTGACTTGACGTTTCATTACTAAGATAAAGTCCTTGTGCTTCCCAAAAATACTGTGTCCTTTTCAAGGATCGCAGGAATAAAACGAAACTCATTTTCCCAGTTCGGGGCAGCGCCAGATCTTCAAAGAAAATGTGCGAGAAGTGGGAAGTCAAATACCATAATTCACATCCTGCAAACAAGCCTGGGTAAGAACACAACTACTCATGATCTGATGAATCAGACTCTGCAAAAAGAAGCGCTGAACTATTTCCCCTCAACGAATGTAACGAAATAGTAGTGTACCATCATGCTGTCCCAGGCACTGCTGTCATCAGGGTGAGAGATACGGTCAACTTGCGCTTGTGGCTTCAATCATGTTCGTTGCACGGAACTGGGCACCTTGGAGGACGAAATTCGAAACACGGTAGGGAGAACTGTAGTTCCAAAAGCCTTTAACGCCAGAGTCCTTATAGGAGGCATGGTTCAACCCCATTCCTGGAATATACAAGTTTAGGACATGGGGCCAGGACGATTGTGAGAGCACTATCCCTAACGTGACCTTTGGTGCGGAGTCTTAAGTGTCGGCGGAGTAACAATTGGGGTGCTAGAAAAATTTGCAACGAGTGATCGTCAGTATAAACCCATCGAAGTGCAAAATGGCTCCTCTCAATCCTCCGGCGTCCAAAAAATACCTAGCAGGTGGAACAATGAGAAGATAGACATTGCCAAATATACTGAACCTTTTCCAAGAGAGAGGCCCAAACGCAGATAGAAGAACTGCGACTGATTCGTTACTGAATTCAATTTTTGCAGATTTCGATGCATCGGTGCTCATTCGGTGAGTGGCTGACATTGCACGTCAACGAGGAAACTGCTTCAGACTTGGGGGGGGGGGGACAGATGACACGGAAGTCCACTATAAAGTCAACAGGCAAAAACCACGCTCCTCACAGGAGCCAGTCAGGGATGTTAACAGGTACCCATGGCGTTTCGAGTATAAGTTGGTATCTACAAAATTCTACAAGTGTCCGGATAGCTCAGTGGTTAGAGCACTGGGTTGTTATACGGAAGGCCGCGGTTCATATCTCGCTGGTGGCAGTAGGATTTGCATCGTGACTTGACGTCGGATACCAGTCGACTCAGCTGTGAATGAGTACCTGAGTCAAATCAGGGTAATAATCTCGGGCGAGCGCAATGCTGACCACATTGCCTCCTACAGTGCTCTGTAGTGTACCGTTACGGTCTTGAATGAAGTGCTCTAACACACTTCAAGGCCCTGATCCAATATGGATTGTTGCGCCAACGATTATTATTATTATTATTATTATCTACAAAATTCAGTGCTCGGCGATCATTCTGTTCCATGAAAAGGTAGCAGAAATCGTTAAGGTACTTTTTCATGTCCACGAAATCCGAGCGAGGTTGCAGATTAGAGAAGGAGTACTGATATTCTCAGTGAACGGAAATTTATCCAAGTATAAGGCGGACATGCTTAAACCGGGCATCCCCCGTTTGAATATTGTGAGGCACGTGCTTGCACACGGCGACTCCGTAGCGGTGTCTGCGTATGATCCTCTCAGTATGCTGAACACAGCGTAGAAACTACTTGAGAAGCTCATTAAATCAAGATTGGCTAACTGATGCGGGGCGACCCACAATTAATGTGATTGAGTGGGAATGGCAGAGGTATACTGTCGATATAGGAAACGCCTTCAATTCTGGGAGGTAGTGCGGTATTCAGGGGTAAGCATTGTCCTTCCTTACGATTCCAACGAATGGACTAGGGCCTTCAGTAAGGAGTTGTACCGCAAACGCCTAGCGCAAGGATAACGACAAGGAGGTTTGCGGCTTCCCTCTCAGAGCCAATAGTAACGGTGATAGCAAGAGCTATTCCCATCACTCTGCAAGATGCACCCCTAGCCGTTTTTGTTGATGCCTCTGACATCGCAGTAGGTGCTGCCCTTCAACAAAAGGTGGATCAAGTTTGGCAGCCGTTGAGCTTCTTCTCGAAGCAGTTGAATTCCGCTCAACGGAACTACAGTACCTACGATCGAGAACTGCTCGCCGCGTACTTGAGCATCAAATACTTCCGTTTCTCCCTAGAAAGCAGGCCGTTCACAGTGTTCACGGACCATAAGCTTCTCACGTATGGTTTAAAACAGAAGCCCGACAAAGCGTCCCCTCGTCAGCTTCGACATCTGAGCTTTATAAGCCAGTTTAAGTTCATTAAATCAAGATTGGCTAATTGATGCGGGGCGACCCACAATTAATGTGATTGAGTGGGAATGGCAGAGGTATACTGTCGATATAGGAAACGCCTTCAATTCTGGGAGGTAGTGCGGTATTCAGGGGTAAGCATTGTCCTTCCTTACGATTCCAACGAATGGACTAGGCCTTCAGTAAGGAGTTGTACCGCAAACGCCTAGCGCAAGGATAACGACAAGGAAGTTTGCGGCTTCCCTCTCAGAGCCAATAGTAACGGTGATAGCAAGAGCTATTCCCATCACTCTACATGCTGCAAGGTGGAGGTCTATATATTTATCTCAAAAAAGGTGTGGAAAGTATGAAGCTGTCGCTAGCAAAGACAGAGACCCCACTATCAACGCTTAACAGCAATCCTGAGAAAGGGAATCGAAGGGTAGATGGACTGAGCGTCTTATCAAAGATGTTGACTACCGCCTAATCCAGCTCATCAGCAGGCATGTGTGTTCTCAACCTTGTCTGAACACAACCGTGAAATCAAGATCGCCCGACTGCATTTAATGCAAGAATGAAAATGCATGCCACACTCTTTCCTTCTGCAGTTGGCGGACCCGCCTGTGCCATCATCTGTCGATGGAAAGGTACCAAGTGCTTTCAGACACTTTAAATGAAGCCACAATGCAGAGTAAGTTCAAGTGGAGCATATTGGTATGCCACATTCAAGGCATTCTTCAGAAGCGTCAAGGTAGCTGAGGCTACCTGAGCTAAGGCATGTGTTCTTCTATACTAAATGAATTTCTCCTTCCAACCCCCAAAAATCTCTTCTATTTCAAGCCTCTTCCGAAGACAATTATCCATTTCTTGGGTGCGTCTCAAAATGTTGCTACCCATTTTCTGTTAACTCAACCTACGCTCCTCTCACTTTCGGCACATTCAATATGCGGGCCAACGATATTAAATGCAAATGACA
The DNA here is from genome assembly GCF_905115235.1 of Hermetia illucens. Taxonomy (NCBI): domain Eukaryota; kingdom Metazoa; phylum Arthropoda; class Insecta; order Diptera; family Stratiomyidae; genus Hermetia; species Hermetia illucens. The sequence continues at coordinate 174,252,005 of NC_051851.1, forward strand.
TCAGCCCAATGGCACTTAAAGATCTTGCTCTGCCATCACGAATATCCCCATATTTCTATCTATCATCGATGCCAAACTCAGCATGAGAAGCCTAAAACCAAAGAATTCACATGTCACATGATATTTTGCGACATCATATGTCGGTCTACAAATGACTACTAGTTCCTTCGGCATGCCCCCTCTGTGTAGATGACACCAGATACACTTCCTGTTCACCTCATCCAAATCAATGAAGAGCCTGTGGCGCGGCAGGATTCGCGGCATTCGAAATTTATTTCGAATCGGATGTCAGCTTCCCCATACTAGGCGCAGACTTCCTGTGTCACTATGGAGTGTTGGTAGACTTGCAAAACAAGTCTCTTATAGATTCCACGACCAACCTTAATTCGTCGGGACAAATGGTATCTCACCCAGGCAATAATCTTTCCGTTCTTTTAGAAGACATTACCGACTCTCATGTTCGGCCACTTCTCCAAAAGTTCAGCCAGATTACTACCGAGTCTCTCAAGGCCAGTGAAGCATAATGTGCAACACCACATTAACACTACTGGTTCCCCGATCTTCTCGAAGGTGCATCCTCTACCATCCCAAAAACCGGCTATTGCACGGAAAGAGTTTGAACAACTCGTTCAACAGGGTATCTGCAGGCCCTCAAACAGCTGTTGGTCTTCCACACTGCATATGGTCCCTAAGCCAAATGGCGAATGGCGCCCATCTGGGGATTACAGAAGGCTAAATGCACAGACTGTTCCTGACCGATATCCAATTCCCATCATCCACGACTTTGCGCATCACCTCGCAAATTGTCGCATCTTTTCGACTTTGTACTTAACCAAGACTTATCACCAAATCCCAGTGGCTCCTGAAGACATTCCAAAGACGGCAATATGTACACCCTTTGGACTCTTCTAGTTCACCCGAATGACTTTCGGATTGTGCAATGCGGCGCAAACCTTTCAAAGGTTCATTCACTCAGTCCTGCGAAACCTCCATTTCTGTTTCGTATATTTGGATGATGTTTTGGTCGCTTCTTCCACTGAGTCTGAGCACTTAGCCCATCTCGAGTGCATTTTTCAACGTCTCCTTGAGGCCGGTTTAGTCCTAAACGTTGAGAAATGCAAATTTCTTCAAAAACAGGTGAGATTCCTCGGCCATTTCATTTCCCCTGAAGGAATACAGCCCGACCCAGACAAGGTGCAAGCGATAACAAGCTTCCCACGTCCAAAGACAGTGAAGGAGTTGAGAAGGTTCTTAGGCATGCTAAACTTCTACCGTCGTTTCCTGCCCAAGGTCGCCCATCACCAGTCCATTTTGAACGCGTACTTGTCTAGGCCCAAAACTAAGGACACACGAGAGATCGTGTGGTCTGAAGAGGCTATCCGCGCGTTTGACAAATCCCACCAACAACTGGCCGACGCTACACTCTTGGCATCCCCTCTGCAAGATGCACCCCTAGCCGTTTTTGTTGATGCCTCTGACATCGCAGTAGGTGCTGCCCTTCAACAAAAGGTGGATCAAGTTTGGCAGCCGTTGAGCTTCTTCTCGAAGCAGTTGAATTCCGCTCAACGGAACTACAGTACCTACGATCGAGAACTGCTCGCCGCGTACTTGAGCATCAAATACTTCCGTTTCTCCCTAGAAAGCAGGCCGTTCACAGTGTTCACGGACCATAAGCTTCTCACGTATGGTTTAAAACAGAAGCCCGACAAAGCGTCCCCTCGTCAGCTTCGACATCTGAGCTTTATAAGCCAGTTTACGTCAGACATCCAGCACGTGTCCGGCAAGGACAACATAGTCGCTGACGCTTTGTCTCGTGTCTCCGAGGTTAACATCCCGCCTCACTCGATTTCTCGGCTATTGCCAAGGCGCAGGAGGATGACGCAGCACTTCAGAGCCTCAAATCTAACCCAAAATACAAATTTCGGGAGTTGTCCATCTTCGGCTCAAACCTCTCTCTCTGCTGCGAAGACTCGGAAAAGGGACCTCGGCCATACATTCCGGCCACGTTTCGCAAGAAAGTGTTCCACGCAGTTCACGAGTTAGCGCATCTAGGTATCAGGACAACAAATCGGCTAGTCACCGAGAAATACTTCTGGCCCTCTATGAATAAGGATGTCAATTCCTGCGCCAGAGAGGGCATCGCATGCCGGAAGCGTAAAGTCTCCAAGCATGTAAGGAAAGAAGTGGGCTCATTCCCCGCACTACCAAGCGGTTCCACACAATACACCTCGACATAGTAGGCCCTTTGCGAGACTCGCACGGTTATAGGTATTGTCTCATAATCATCGACAGGGTTACGCGGTGGCCTGAGGCAATACCTCTGAAAGACATTACGGCACAATTATGTGCCGAAGCCCTCTGTCGAGAGTGGATACCTCGCTTTGGCGTCCCTGCAGTGGTCATCACTGACCAGGGAATGCAATTTGAGTCCACCCTTTTCTCGAAGTTAGGCAAACTCCTAGGGTTTAAACGCCACCGGACTACTGCATACCACCCGCAATCCAATAGGATGCTAGAACGTTGGCACCGGACGCTGAAAGCCGCCATTATGACACGCAACGATCCGTCCTGGACCCAAGTCTTGCCTCTCGTCCTACTCGGCCTACGTACAACCCGCCGAGAGGAATTTGCTGCCAGCCCCGCGGAGCTGGTATACGGGGAGAATCCGAGACTTCCAAGTGATCCGGTCTTCGACAAGAGACCGGATCTCACAGAATCGGGGTTGGTGCGTCCGCTGAGAGACAATCTCCGACGCATCAAGGCCACTCCTCCCACCCAACACTCGTCCGCACCTGTCTGTGTGCCCAAGGAACTGGACACGTGTACGCACGTCCTGGTCAGAACGGATGCCGTCCGGAAGCCACTGCAGCCCCCTTACGAAGGCCCGTACCGCGTTCTCGAGCGGGGAGAACATTTCTTCCAGCTCGAGATCGGTGGACACAAAAAGGCGGTCTCCCTGTCCAGGCTGAAGCCCGTGTGCATCCCTATACAACGGTGCGTTCGCTTCAAGGACTGATGAGGAACACAGTTCCGGATTCGGTCGCTGAAACCCCTCGGTTTCATCTGGGGGCGGAGTGATGTGGCGCGGCCGGATTCGCGGCATTCGAAATCTGGAAAAAGGCAGCGATAAATATTTTTCCGGGGAGACCGTCGAGCCCAGGGTCTTAACTCTGTTTGAAATAATTTCTCTTGTGCTTGGAACAATAGTCCGTATTCGCACGTCACGACGACTACCCATTTAATCCACAAGGAGCCAAACTTCACCGGGTGTGATGCGGCTGAGAACCATGGTGAAGTGTTCCTCCCAACTCTTCAGCTGCTCGTCATCGTGGACAAGGAGTCGACCGAGTCCTTCATAGAACCATCGAAAGTTCTTCCTTAATGGGGTATACACTTCTGAATCAATGCATTCTGCGGTATCTTGTGCTTTAATCATTAGCGCCATAACCATTTCGATTTTGCCACGGCGCACACCACGTTGAACTTTTCGGGATTTCGTAAGGCACCGGAGTTCGAACACGTCACACCAATCATCACTCGCAGCGGTCAATGTCCTCCATTCATCGATCCACTTTCACCATTCGACCGTCGTCCAGATTTTGTGACGATCCTGCGGGACATAGCCGACACCCGGCATAGCAACCCAGATAAGATCATTTTTGATGGTGGCCCAATATTCATAGATATTCTCAGGCGGATTACACGGTACAGCTCTACCAGTGTCAAGCGACGGCTAGATTATATAAGCGGTTGAAATAGGTCACAGCTATTCAACACTGTGAAAAGGGGGGAGGTAACACGAAAGATGGTGATCCTTTTCGAGGCCGATGTCAGTACCTCTCCTGTACAATCATCCAAGAAACAACTCCTAAATCTACTGCAGATGGCAGAGTGCTCGTACAGAGTCAGTCACTCTTAACTCTGCGCTATTTCTGTCTGAATTAATGAATGTACATAAGAACCTTGCCTTTCATTAGCTTTGTCAGACCGAGTCCTTAAATCTTAACCAATAATCGATCAAACTATTCGTAGGACGAACAAACCAAGTAGTTGTATATCTTCAAGCAAGAAATATCTGCCAATGATCCAGAGGAAGACCAGGTTTCGGCGAGAAACAAAAACCATATGTGACCCTCCAAAGTAGACGCTGTACATACCAGGAAGTGGGAGTGCTTGAAAGGGCTTTGTGTGAAGGCAGACCTGAACCCCGAAGGACATCGTGCAGGGTAGTTTTAAAAATATGAGGGCGCGAACAGAAACTGATCTATTCAAATTTTTTTCTCGATATATTGGCAGCGCCCTACCCCTTGCATTAAGTGGACCACGAAAAGTATAGTTATTTAGACGTCTTCCCCATATTTACGGTAACTGAGGAGGAGCTCGTGGGGATTTGCAGGGGAAATTCCCCGCTTGGATGCTGTCCCAAATAGAGCATTTAAAGTTGCTGCTAACACCAGAACCGACTGGTTTATCTACTCATCATATAATATACGGAGTTTTCCCTGTTCGGCGAAAGAGGTGGAAACTAGTTTTGCTGCTGAAGTCCAGTAAGCAATTAGCGGATTCATGGTCATACCATCCGGTTTGTCTTCTAGACATGATAGAGACGATACTGGAGAGGATGATATGTAAAAGACTTCTACTTATCAAAGAATATAGGAATGACCTATCGGAACGAACTCTGTTTTTTCTCAAGCTTGGTCAATATCAACGCTAAGAACATGATTTTGAAGTAGGCTCACTACGCAAACTTCTCCAATAAATACTGTTCCATGATGACTTTGAACATCAAAGATGCATTCACTTCAACACGGCAGGAATGGATAAATGGAGGAAGGAAGGACACTTTTGCAGACTACAGATGAGGGACATAAGCAATACACTGAAAGGGCAGGAGTACCACAGGGCTCAGTGGTGGGTCCTCTGCTATGCATCGAGATGTGCAATGAGGCCCTTGTCCTAAGGTATCCCCTTAAGAGATCAGCGTTATAAAGATGTGGCGAGCAATGGTTCAGCTTTGGTAGCGGAAGAAAAGTCTGAGGTAGAACTGAGGGGGAGTCAGATACAGCCACAGACTATTTATTGACCGAAGTGGTTCCTTCTATAGTATTATACGTAGGTCCAATTCTGGAGACAGTACTAGTATGTTAAACCATTCGGAGGTGGATATATATGACGTACTGCATAGTGGTGCTAGGAGCGTGCAATGCCTTCAGAACAATCTCAAGCATGCCTCGGTTGTATCATTGAGCAAATGGACCGGATATTATGGCAGATGAGGCACCTTGTCTTTGTGGAAAGAGCAACGGTAGAATGACTTACAGAGGGGTCGTTGGATCTACACACTTATTAATGGTATCAAGTAGAAGTACCTTTGGTTTGGTGAGAAGACGACGAAATCAACTTCTGGTTCTTTTCAGAGCATGGTTGTTTCAGGCACTATTCGCACCAATCCAGGTTCGATGATTCTCTCTTTTGGTTTTAATGTGCTTACACACCTGAAGATACAGACCTTATTGTTTTCTACTGTCCACGATTTTTCTTGGAGAGGAGAAGCTGGAAAAACCCTCTGAATGGTAGCCTAGCTCAGCACAATTTCGCCGGATAGATCCTCTAATAAGAAGGACGAAATTTGCAACGCGGAGATCCCAAGGAAGCCGCTTAAAAAGGTGGGCTTCTTGGTTTAAAGCGCAGTTCTTGGCACGAAGTAAAGTCTTAGGATAGTTCAACGGAGAAGGAAGAAGGAGAAAATGAGGGTGGGTTTAATGGCCTCACACTGCTGCAACATGGTGCACTACTGTTTTTCTAGCATTTCTATCCACAGAATCATCCCAAGGTATCAAAAGGACGAAAGAATTTCAAAAGTCTGACACAAGTCGATAATTAAAAAAAAACACTGTATCATTTAACATTGCTACAAATTAGCCAATGAGGTCTGCAGATGAGTGGCTCAATTTCAATCAGAAGCATGCCTCTGTCATCATCTTGCTAATTCCAAAGCAGAGCGACTCGTATCATTGACTCCACCCCTACAGCTCCCCCCAACATTTTCAAATGCCGTTGAAATTTATACATGGACAAGGGAAGCGACAAGAGCCATGACACGCTCCACTGAATGCAAACTAAAGTCCGGTCATGGTTCAATTAAGCTAATCGGGTTCCAAGCAGCAAGATAGCTCCGTATTGTGTCCTTTAATTGAATGAATGGATGCATACATTGTATACGTGGGCTTCCTCGAGCCGTTGATATTAGATATCACGTTTCATGCCAATTGCACTCTGATATTGTCATTGTGTTCAAATTAAATTATTTTATATTACCCTCGACCTGGCCATTTATTGTACGGGGATAATTATTGGAAGTTGCGGAGTGGATTATTGGCTATTGATATGTTTGTTAGTGAAGTAATTGACATCTGGACGCATCCGGAGAATATAGGATTTATTACGAAGTCAGGAGGTTGGTGGGATTGCCTTTAAGTTAGGGAGTCTAAAAAGTTAATGTTTTGCATGAACTGCAGGCACGTGTGGTGGCCGATTTTATAAATAACAAGCGGATAAGGACTTCACACTTAAAAACTACTCATCATCATCATCATCAACGGCGCAAGAACCGGTATCCGGTCTAGGCCTGCCTTAATAAGGAACTCCAAACATCTCGGTTTTGTGCCGAGGTCCACCAATTCGATATCCCTAAAAGCTGTCTGGCGTCCTGACCTACACCATCGCTCTTAGGCAGGGTCTGCGTCATCTTCTTTTTCTACCATAGATATTGTCCTTATAGACTTTCCGGGTGGGATCATTCTCATCCATACGGATTAAGGGACCCGCCCACCTTAACCTATTCAGCCGGATTTTATCCACAACCGAACGGTCATGGTATCGTCCATCCTCATGTAGGGGGCCAAAAATTCTCCAGAGGATTCTTCTCCCCAGTTCCCAATTCTCCGAGGAATACACTGGCAAGATCATAGTCTTATACAGTAAGAGATTTGACCCTGTGGTGAGACGTTTCGAGCGGAACAGTTTTTGGAAGCTGAAATAGGCTCTGTTGGCTGACAACAACTGTGTGCGGATTTCATCATCGTAGCTGTTATCGGTTGTGATTTTCGACCCTAGATAGGAGAAATTGTCAACGGCCTGAAAGTTGTATTCTCCTATCTTTATTCTTTCTGATTGACCAGTGCGGTTTGATGTTGTTGGTTGATTCGTCTTCGGTGCTGACGTTGCCACCATATATTTTGTCTTGCTTTCATTGATGTGCAGCCCAAGATCTCGCGCCAATCACCGCCTGCTCGATCTGGATGAAGGCAGTTTGTACGTCTCGAGTGGTTCTTCTCTTCTCTTCCCTTCCCCAACCACTAAAAACCTCAAATCGTATTTATTGGTCTATTTAAAAGAGGCGGGGTGTTGGCTAGGTCGGAGATGGTGGGGGATCAAAAGCAAGGTCAAGGAATGCGTTGGCCGTTTTTCCTGTATGGAAGGAAGTATTGGGCATACGAGTGCCAACCTTTATAGAGCACTTACTCTACCTTCAATTATCACCACAATAAAAATTTTGCTCGCTGATTTCAATCTCCAAATAATTGACAACTGACGGTACAGTGACGAAGGATCAACTTTTCTTCGAGGTGCTGCTTCTCATGAGGAGGGCTGTCGCGCCAGAAGATGAAACGGAAAGTGGTCAGTGGTCGAATTAACTCTCTTTCACATTGCATTTTGATCGTTAGTGAAGCAAGCTCGTTATAGCGAAGAATAGGGTGCAGGGATCTGAGGGCACGTCAATAACCGATAATCGAGTTCACAGTAACAATGGAAGAAATATAGATCTTTAAGGGCAGGTTTTTGATATTGGAACCTTTTTTCGGTGTCATCTTTATTTTCTCTCTAAGGGCAATTTTTTGGCATTTTAAGGGTTGTGGGGTAGTTTCCACTTGGTGAAGTATTGGTAAAGCTCGTCCAAATATGAATTAATATGAGCTTCGCCGCGTGCTATATCCCTTATTGTGAGGAATACAATGAGGTCGTCAGCCCATAGCAAGATCTTAATTGGGCTAGGAGTGTGGACAGGTTTAGGTATATCCGCGATAAAAACTGAGAAGAGGGCCACGGAGAGGACGGAGCCTGGTGGGATTCCAGCTGGATTGGTGTAAGCGGACGACAGCCCCCTAATGTGGCATAGAACAATCGTTTGTCTTTCAGAAGGACAGCAGCCCAAGTGTACTTCCTTTATGGTGGTGTGATCTGAAAACCCTTTTAGCTCACGGGCAAATGAGCCTTAAGCAAGCAATGGTTGAATAACATTGACTGGTAAGGGTTAATTGATATAGAGCATTTCTTAAGGATTAGGGAAGAGATCTTGTCAGGCCTAGTCGACCTTTTGTTTTTGCTCTTTTTGATGGACATTGTGACCGCTTTCGTCTTGAAAAAAGTTAATTTGCAGGGTTGAACCAGTAAGTTTGTTCAGGAAGACGGGAAGCTGAAACAACCAAGTCTTTTGTTCATCATTGAAAGGCTGAGAATTTCAAAACCTGGTGGCTGCTGCCATTCAGTTATGTGAGACTCTTCCTCACTAAAGCCAACTCCTTCTCCTTTAATTCTCCCCATGAGACTGCTATAAAGCATTACATTCCAAGGCCGGACCAGTTCTTATTTGCAGCTCATTATGGTACTCTTCCTTTCTTGTTTTCTTTGCAATTCCTCCTGTCTAAGCTGTTATGAATGGTTTTCAACTCCCTTACAACTCAATTCCAAACCATCATTAACTCCAGCGTCAACTCCACAATATTTTCGGGTATTGAGTGCCTGTCTGCAACCGGCTACGTTACGACATCTTGGGTAGCATGGTGACTTGTCGTGACCAAGTCGATGCAGATAAGAACTGGATTAGCTCGTAATCTAATTCTCCGTGGGTATGTCCAACGATTAGTTTGTATTTCGTCCCATCTCTAACTGCTAACTGCCATCGAAATGGACTAGACTCCCGATTGCAAACATTTTGTCACAGAGACGCCGACCTTCATTCGCCAAGATGTCTACGGAGATCATCTCTGCTGGTACATATGCTGCTTCTCCTGATATTTTCGGATAAGCACTACATATCCGAAATGTACTTAGCTGACACTCCATTCCGAGTTTTCTGCAGTTTAATTTGTTTGCCAGAACCATTGCCCAAATTGGAGCTGCCCAGAGTAGCACGGAACTAAATACCCTTGAAATTAGAAGACGTCGACTTTGCTCTGGTGTGCCAACGTTAATTTGGTTGTGTCCTTCTTCTCTTGACTTTTTCAACCAAGAATTGATCCCCGGTATGGCTAGCTGTCTGGGTGTAGGACAGTGAGAACTGAACGACCCTAATTTATTCATTGACTCCAGCTTCAAAGGTTTGGTCAAACAGATGTAAAGTAAACTGGCGGGCTTTCCTAAAATGGGTGGAAAGCGGGTTTGTTTTTTTCGGGAAAGGATATGTTTTATGACAGTGTAACTAGCAACATCGTGAGAATATTTGTCTGAGCTCTCTTTACGTGTTTGAGTTAAGCTCGATCTTAAAAAGGTATAGAGTCAAAATTCTTTCACGGATTGAGCTGTGGACATCATGAATTTCCCCCTAAGGAAGGAGTACTGCGGGGAGTACCTATTTCGAAATAATCTCCGCCGTTTCTTGGTGGATGTCGTCCAGAAGAGAGGTTAGGTTACGGTAGCTAAGGATTTGTCTCATCATGTACCTCTTGAATGACTTCTGTGCATTAACGAACTGTGTGATCGATTGTGTCATTTGATACTTTTTCGGAACGAGAAGGTTTGTCTGCTTGGGGGTCAAGTTACCTCCCAAGGTAAGGAGGCACGATTTTCCAGCTTTCCGGGGCTGCAGAAGGATCTAATGGTGAAGAAATACTGGGTTGGGTTGTGTAAATAGGGTGTGATGGAAACCGTGAATGGCTAGTGGTCTTCTCCGAAAGGAGAGTGTATGTAACGAACTTCGGTTGTTCTCCATGAGAAGGTTCTTCTTCGCAACCTTGTCCTGTTTATTATTCAGAAGGATTCGGTGATAAGTGTTTCCAGACTTTTTGACCATGGAGTTTTCGGTTACGGATTTGGTGGGGTTCTTTAACAGCGCTCGGAGTAACTTTAATGTTTGTCTTTTTCGTCTGAATTCTCTGTGGTAATTGACGCTTCTCAACTGATGAGAAATATTTCCCTCAGCTGAATTTGTGGCTTTTTGGTTCACCTTTGGACTTTACAATGTTGTTGTTATGATTCTGTATCTGACGAACGTATTTGTCATTGTTTCCTTGTAATGAACTTTCGTGAACTAGTGTGGTCAAACAACCGTTCTGAGTGTTCATTACAGATGGCGCCCAACGTGGGCTAAACACTCCCTCAGATGCAACAGTATAGTTGCGTGAGTCAGTACACCAGAGCGAAATTTTAGAGGAGCGCCTCTCAAGAAGGCTCTCACACCAATTACACAGCTATTCTGCTGAATTTAAAGAGGGTGTTGACATGAAATGCATCTCAGGAGATCTACTTCATTCAATATAGTGGTTCTGATTTGATTTGCTGGAATTGTCGGCAGATTGGACGTATGTTGAAAGACTGTTGGGATAATCCCAAAGTCTTGTCTTTCGGTTGCAAGCGTATGTCCAAAATGTCGAGCTCCAGACCCCAGTCCCAGTCATCAGGCCGTTCATGCATCTGACGCACGTGACTGTATAGGAATTATCTTTATATTTATAATATTAATTTTCAATGAACTATGTTGATTTGTAATGAACTCTCGTGGATTAGAATGGTCAAACAACCATCTTGAGTGTTCATTACGTTGGGTGCTGTTTGTAATGCACGAAGTTTCTTGAAATTTACGAACTTGGGATCGCAGGTTGTAACCCCTCTCTAGTGTCTCTCTTGCTTGGAGGATGCGCCTCCGAACCTCTACCCCCAGAATTGCAAGTTTATTCTGAGAATAGACTTCCGGGGTCGCATCATGCAAGGCGTTCAGTCATCGTAAAAGAGCGTAGATACTCCCATGGGTGACCATGCTTTGCCCCAAAACGATATGATAGGGGGAAGTCCCTATCTACCCACATAATCATTACTCGTAAAATCATCCGTAATGACGATATAAAAATTGGCAGGAGCGTTACAGTTCTTTGTGTCAAGTGGTGGCCAAAAGGCATCTTTCTTGGTAACATGCCAACCTGGTTGTAGTTCGTATGCGATGAAGAGATGAATAGTGCGTTCAGTTGATGTAATAGTGAGCTTCATTAGCCGGTCATCAAATAGCATGTCTTTCCTAATGGTATCACGGAAGCCTCTCGAAATAGCAATGCCGGCACCATATTGAGTGCGTGGGCTAGGAAAACCATTTTGACCAGCTTTTGGTACCACACCACCTATTTTGTAGAGCTCAAATATCAATACACTTTTTCCTTAGAGCTCTTCTAAGTTTCTCCATCTTTCAAGTGAGGGTACCAATTTTTAGCGTACAAGGACGTATTTGTTTGGCTCTGACAAATTTACTTACTTCCTGATGTTATCGATGCTTCAAGAAACCTTGCTGGTTTCTCGGCACCACTTGTTGGTCTGTCCTCACGTGTCAACTGAGGTGAACGCCTGGCCTTTCTCCGAAGCTAAGTGAATATCTAAAATGGCTTTTTTCCAGTTCTGACGGGGAGAGCCATCAAGCTAATTGAAAAAGGGGTCAGTTCTGACAATCCACGTACGCCATAGCATTTGTGCGGTTGCTATGAAGCACTTTTGCAAAATGGCGCCCAACGTGGGAATATCGGCATTCTGCACTGTTTAAAAGAACGTCCAGTTGGAAGCTGGTGGACCAGAACGGTCAAAATTTTGCCAGTTTTTCAGTTAACTGATTGAAAAACTCCAGACGATGGCTACTGTCAAGTATGAACAACTGCGTAAACTTAACGGGCGTAGCTTTTGAACTCCATCCGTTAAAAAATGCAAACACCTACTGACGGTATCGTCCTCGATAGGAGTAACTTTCCAAATACCTCATTTCTGCGTTGAAAATAGTAACACCAAAAACTGTGGCTGCATATGAGATGCGCGATTAAGATAATTAAGAGCTTTGAACTAATTTGAGTAGGTGGAGTCAAGATAGTGTCTGACGAGTAGTCTGAGTAGAGAGCAGTCCTGCACGAAACTGTCAGACAATTTTCGATGTTTTTGAAATACTGTAGGATCTTGTCAGAAAATTACCCCCGCCTTCTCTTTTAAGTTGACAATGTGGTCTACTATGATGGATTTATGTTGCCGCCCCAATTTCTTCCTTACTTGGGGCGAACCTACGGCTTACCTAACCTGGAGCTTATCCAGGAAGTTGTAGGTTTTTCGACCCAATTGAAAATCTTCGTACGGCTTTGTGGCTGAAGTATTAAATATTTTGGTGCATACTTCATGTTAAAGATTATTTTCCACATTTCGCTTAAAGAATGATGGCACCCATCTGCCAGGGGATTTAGGGATTTCATTAAGCAAATGCAACATAGACGTTCCTTTTGCAAATGTAGGTAGATGTAATGGTTGACTTATACATATCCGAAATCAACCCGAAAACAACCAGCAAAACCCCTTGAAATTTCTAGTGGATCTTCGGATTTGAAACCTTCCAACAATATGACTCTTACCCTCAACCCCCGTAGTGTAGCTCCTCGTGAACTTGTAGCAACATCATCTGTCGCATTAACTTTGAAATAGTTGAAAACTTCTCTGATAAAATCCAATGAAGAAAGAAACAAATATTTTAAGACTTGGCAAGTATTGTAGAAGATATTTAGGGGGTGGTAAGGAGCAGCTCCGTTGGATGTCAAGAATTTCGCCCCCCCCCCCCCTGGGGGTATGTCTGTTTGTTGGATAGTGTCAGTGTTGTTTTCTTTCATCAGCTGCCGTCTAAGGAAAGTCAACAGAACGTGGAGTTGATGCACATTTCAATTAAAGTGCAAATGGTGAGGGTTGTACGGGAAATGAGAGTAGTTCGTGGATCTGGGTTAAGTAAGTGAGTTTTCTTTCTTTGCTGCTCGAGATGGTGTTGACTACAACCCCAAACGGAAGGGCACGAACTATCGAATTAGTAAATACTTAGGATAATTTCCAAAAATGGATGTATCCAGGAGATTCCGAAGTTTCCACTAGGTGTAAAAACTGAGTTTTCCCCGGTGTAGTTCGGATAAAGGTCAGCCATATGACCTTTGATTTTTCGGGAAAATTTTCGGATTTGTTGGGTAATGTGTCCTTGACCCAGGAACGCTAATCTGTCTTCTTCATCTATCTCACTGAATTCAACTTCAGATATTTTACACACTGTTAACAGTGGCCACTTTCTCTTGGACTGGGAGCTCATACAGGAGTAAGCTCCCACCCAAATTGCGACACTTAAAATAAATTTCGGATTCCTCCCAATCCTGAATGCTTTCCCTTTGCTCAATTATTGCAGACACATATAAATACGTTTCCCGGCCAGGAAGCTTTCTCTTGTAAAGGCACATTTAATAGTAAGGAAAGGAGAGATCCTCTTTGTTGTAGTCCCAACAACATATCTCGTTGTCAAGATGAAATTGTAACGATAACTTGTAAAATCGATTTCCATATTTAATTAAATAGCACATATCATGCAGGCAGGAAGTCGAACGTATGGGGTAGCAGGGCATATGGCATGCCAGCAAGGCTTTCTGAGACGATCGACTTATCTAAATCTGAAGCACAGTCTTACCCTTTGTTGTGGGCCGGGGAGCAGTGGGTCTGCATATGTGCTTGCTCCTTTCGTAACATATGGCCTATCTCTCGTAACAGGTTTATTGTAGTGAATGTCATAAACAAAATCTCGTTTTTACTTTACGATTGTTGTTTTGGTGGGGGTAGTTTATATAGATTGTATCGAACATCGTAAAGCTTTCGACTGTATTGAATTGAATTTTCGAAGAAGTCGTGATTGAATCAGAGGTATTGACGTTACTCGCTAAGATGGTTCACTTGCTTGGGTTTGTTAGCTGGGGAGAAACAGTGGCACTTCAATTTATGGGATTTATCAATTATGTCTGCTCGGATATGCGAACCATATGGCTTCATTCAAAGGCAAATTTTAGGATATATTTGGAAGCGCAGTGAGGGTTGATGAATGTTGTTCGATATACTCGTAGTAGGTCTAAATGAATGTTACTCTCTGTTAGCTTTGCATTATGAAATAAGTTAATATATGATATTGGGAGGGTAGGAAGAAACGTTTGGAAAGTTGTCTTTCAACTCCTCTAGCCCTTTTAGGAATGATCCCATAAGCACAAGAATAAATTTTGAATAGTTTTCAGAAGGTATTATGTTTTAGTATTTGGCGCCCAATGTGGGATGATAGGACGTACCTTCAGTTTTAGGATACTACTAAAAGTGAACATCTAGGGACCAAGAGCTAATTTAGATTACTGCACTATTTTAAAGTCACTTATCCCCACGAATGACCCAAAGGTGGGGCCTTATAAGCGTACCAATTCTAGAGTAAATTTCCGGACAGACCATCTGCCTTGCTGCTCAATGTAACTAGCTCTGTGTTCATTGTCCGCCTCCCTTACTAAAATGTTATCGGTTTAAGAAAAAAGGTTCAAACATTCAATTTTTTTGGCTCTCCTGTTTTGCCTTATGTGTCTCCCCACCCGACTCTCTCCCGTTCATTCTATCATATATGTCCCCATGCTTGTTTTTTTCATTGTTGTTGTTTGACAGTTTGTCGGAACACCTTACTGTCATGTTCCTATTTCTTCCTTCCTCTATGGAGATGAGTCTAATCATCTTGGCTTTTCAAATCCTTCCAATAACGTCCCCGAAGCTTCCCTTCTACTCTCCTCTTTTATGAATGCTTGTTCAGCCTTGCAATCCAACACCGTGGAAAACTCCTTGGACGGCACTCTTCACCTCTTCCCCTCCAACCTGCCCGAACCCTACCTTTCCATACACCCCCGTAGGTCAAAATCGACGCTCACCACCCCCACTTAAATTTGAAATGGAGCTCTTAAGAAATCAGCTGAGCTAAACTTCCAGAAAGCCAACTTTGACTATCCAAACTTAGTCTTGGCTTCAATTAACTGGGATTGCGTGCTATCTAACTGAGGGCGTGATCAAGCGCTTGCCAATATTTACAATATACTTTCCTTGCCTGCGTTCTTACCCAACATAGTTCAACCCGGAAATTCATAAAAAGATGCACCGCTGGAGAATTTTTTGGCTTCTGAGAATGACGCTGACTTTGCTCATTCAAGGCTATACCCTCCACTGTGAAGTGATACTTTCTGGGTGTCGAAGCCGCCTGGTTCGCGTTGACTTGAAACCGTTATAGTCAAACACTCTTCCACAACAATTCTGTGACTACTACTCTTCTTCCGTGTTTATTTCCTAGACCACTGTACCCTCTATTCCTCTCCTAGGTACAAACCGCTCTAAATCCCTCGAGTTGACATCTTGACACTGCTATCGGACCAGATCCTAATGGACTTTCTCCTGTTTTCCTTATAAACAATACATTTCCCTCCCTCACTACATAATCTTCAGCAAAGATCTACAAGAATACTACTTTCCCCATTATTGGAAAGAGGCTCTTCTTATCCTTATCCCTAGCGGAGACTCTATTCTAGGTATCAAATACCGTCCTCTGTCTTTTCTCTTCTCTTGCTCCAAAATCCTCGCGAGATACGTCAACCACTGTCAGACAGCTTACTTCAATCACCATCTAGTAAAAAGGCAGCATGATTTCGTGAAACATCGACCTGATACTTCACAGCGTCTGGTCTTTACCAACTTCGCTGGATTCATTCAGTTCTGGACAGAAGGTATACGCTACTTATACCAATTAATCCAAAGCCGCTTATACCATTGACATTTTCCTCTCCAGAATCTCTCCATTCTACTTCCCTTCTGAATCATCTCATGGCCCTCCTCCTACCTATCGAACCGTTTCTGCAGAGTTTCTTTTCATCATCATCAACAACGGCGCCATAACCGGTATCCGATCAAGCCCTGTCTTAATAAGGAACTCCAGACATCCCGGTTTTGCGCCGAAGTCCTCCAATTGGATATCCCTAAAAGCTGTCTGGCGTCCTGACCTATGCCATCGCTCCATCTCAAGCAGGGTCTGCCTCGTCTTCTTTTTCTACCATAGATTTTGCCCTTATAGACTTTCCGGGCTGGATCGTCCTCATCCATACGGATTAAATGACCCGCCCACCGTAACCTATTGAGCCGGATTTTATCCACAATCGGACGGTCATGATATCGCGCATAGAGTTCGTCGTTATATAGGCTACGAAATCGTCCATCCTCATATAGGGGGCCAAAAATTCTTCGGAGGATTCGTCTCTCGAACGCGGCCAAGAGTTCGCAATTCTTCTTGCTAAGAACCCAACTCTCTGAGGAATACATGAGAACTGGCAAGATCATTGTCTTGTTGGCTGCCAACAACCGTGCGCGGATTTCATAATCGTAGCTGTTATTGCTTGTGATTTTCGATCCTAGATAGGAGCAATTATTAACGATCTCAAAGTTGTAGTCTCCTATCTTTATTCTTCCTGCTTGACCAGTGCGGTTTGATGTTGTTGGTTGGTAGGTTTTCGGTGCTGAGGGTGCTACCATATATTTTGTCTTGCCTTTATCGATGTGCAGCCCGAGATCTCGCGTCTCCAGCTCGATCTGGATGAAGGCAATTTGTACGTCTCGGGTCGCTCTTCCCATGATGGCGATATTGTCAGGATCGTACCTCTTGCATTTACCTCAGCATCACGGATCACTTTCTCGAAGGCCAGGTTAAAGAGGACGCATGATAGGGCATCCCCTTGTCGTAGGCCGTTGTGGATGTCGCATGGTCTTTAGAGTGATCCTGCTGTTTTTACCTGGCCTTGCACATTGGTCAGGGTCAGTCTAGTCAGTCTTATCAATTTTGTCGGGATACCGAATTCTCTCATGGCCGTGTACAGTTTTACCCTGGCTATGCTTCCAACAGTTTGTCCATCGCTTGCCGCAGAGAGAAAATCTGATCTGTTACTCATTTGCCTGGAGCGAAGCCTCTTTGGTATGGGCCAATGATGTCCTGGGCATATGGGGCTATCCGGCCTAGCAAGATAGCGGAGAATATCTTATAGATGGTACTCAACAACATGATACGTCTATAATTGCTGCACTGTGTGATATCTCCCTTCTTATGTATGAGCCTCTTTGCCAGTCGCCAGGCATTGATTCGCGGTCCCATACCTTGAGTACAGGTTGATGAACCACTTGGTGTAACTGGTCACCTCCATATTTAACCAATTCGACTGTAATTCTATCGGCTCCTGGCGACTTATGGTTTTCAAGCCGATGAATTGCACGGACTGTTTCTTCTATGCTTGGTGGTAGCAATATTTCTCCGTCGTCTTCATTTGGCAAGACCTCCAACTCGTCGATATTTTGGTTGTTGAAAAGTTCATCAAAATACTCAACGCATAGCTCCAATATGCCCATTCTGTCGAAAATCAAATTTCCCTCTTTATCTCGGCAGGATGAGCATTGAGGAGTGTAAGGCTTCATCCTGCTGACTTGTTGGTAAAACTTCCGCGCTTGATGCGGTTGCTGCCTGAATTTTTCGAGTTCACAGATCACGCTTTGGTGGCCGCAATTACAATCACCGAGCAGGGAATGCCGTTTAAGTCCTCCCTGTTCTCAGAGTTGGGCAAACTCCTCGTCCTCAAAACGACACCGGACAACCGCTTACTATCCGCAGTCTAACGGGATGCTCCAGAGGTTGTACAGGACGTTGAAGGCCGCTATAATGGCCTAAGACAACCTCTCTTGGTCGCAGTTCCCTACCACTCGTTCTTCTTTGCCTCCGAACAGTCAATCGCCAAGAGTATGCTGCAAGTCCTGTAGAGCTGGTATACGGGGAGAATCTCAGACTTCCCAGCGACCCTGTTTTCGACATAACGTTGGGACTTAACGCTACCAATCTGTTGCGTCTGCTAAAGGTCTCAATGCCAAAACTGGAGCAGCCACCACCGCCAACCACGGAAAAACCGTGACTGACGTGCCCAGGGATCTCGAATCCTGTAAACACGACCTAATTATGATAGAACGGAGCCTCCCCGAAAGGCCTTTCGGGTCTTCGAGCGGGGCCGACATTATTATAGCCTCAACATTGGGGACACGACCGAATAAGTCTGCTTGGCTCGGCTAAAGCCCTTCGTCCAGCAAGAAATCGCGAGCAGGACGATAGACGTACGACTTGTCCGTTTTGACTTTCGGCTATTTCCTCGCTAGGTTCCAGCGGGGGGTGGAGTGTTTTCGCAATTTTTGACAGCGAAAATGGTTTTGCTTTTTTGCTATGTTAATAACAATTACAGAGATGTTGCGTTGATGAGTACCACCTATAAGATTTTCTTCGCAATCTTGCTAGACCAGATAGCCCAATACCACCAGAATATCATCAGCCCTGACCAAAGCGGCTTCACTGCAGGCATATCACCAACAGATAAAATTTTCTCTCTGCGACAAGCGATGGAAAAACTGCTGAAATATGGTTATCAGCTGCACCATCTTTTCATCGACTTCAAGGCCGCCAATGATAGCCTAGCTAGGGTGAAACTGTACATGGCTATGGTGACCCTGGATGGGTAAAATGCTAGAAAGCAGACAAATAGAGGTACAAACAGGTACAAATTCTATTATCATGAACACCACTCAAGGCTGTCCACAGGGTGGAGTACTATCGCCACTGATATGGAGAATGGTAGTGGATGAACTCCTGGACTTGTTAACAAATACTGGAATACAAGTCCAGGGCTACGCGGACGATATTGTTTTAATCTGTAGGAGCAAATATGAAGATACCCTATGTGATAGAATCCAAACTGGATTAAGGGTTACTAGTGCCTGGTGCAGGAAGGTGGGACTGCGGATCAGCCCATCCAAAACCAAAATAGTATCATTCACTAGGAGGCGTAAGCTGGATTACCTGAAAGCCATAACATTACATGATATGGAGGTGAAACGAGAAACAGAGGTCAAATACTTGGGAATCACGCTAGACCAAAAATTACTCTGGAAGACACATGTCGGAAACACTTGTTCGAAAGCCACGTGGGCTCTGATGACTTGCAGATCCATAGCAGGAAACAAGTCGGAATACCGGAAGCTCGTGCTTCGGGTATAAAGGTTTTGTGTTCATCTTATCAACGCACATTTTTCTACCCGTATACAGCTACAAAATTACGAGACATACGTACATATTACATGCATACAGATACATACAGATGTTACGCTCCCCCTAAACAAACAAACTGCCTATTTTCGAATACTGTACACATATATGCACGTATATAAATTGATCCTACCCATATTTCCGATTTACTTCTTATATCTATTTGAATTAGGCTCTACCCGCAAAGTTCATTAGCATGCATATACTAAATACCTACATACAAACATGTCTGGTTGGAGTAATTGATATATGCAAATGACTAAAAAACTAAAACAAAATAATTCTTTGCGACGCCATCCTTAAGAACTCATTTCGTTGTGGTATTGACGAATTGATATGTAATCATGACGTCATTCAGGTTAGGTGTAGAGTGCATGAAATTCACGAAACATGGTAAAGTTTTACCCCCTATAACTTTGTTAATAATAGTTGGATTTTCTTGAAATTTGACCAAATTGTGCACTATATTCTTCACTATACCCATGCCAAATTTTGTGCTTCTGGGATGAACATAAGGGGGGTGTCGGGTAAATTTCTAAAATGTGGAAATATGCTATTATTAACTTTATTTGTACAGATATCGGCACCGGATATATTTTGAGGCCTAGATTTCGTAGAGATGCACTATTGAGATTTTTTTCAGATTTTTCGGTTGGATAGGTTCTGAGAACGAGACCTGTTACACTTTTTGGGGTCATATTTTGAGCCCTCACTCCCCTATGTTTCACGCCATATCAAATATTGAGCCAGTTTCGAAAAGTACTAATTGAGACCTTTCATTTGATACCCCACATGGCCACATTTTATAAAAAAAAATTTTGCACCCTCCTTTCACATGTATGGGGAGCCCCCCTTAAACTTAACACAAAATGGCGTCAGTCGCTGCATGTAAAGGGAACGGCAGATTACATACTCCTACCAATTTTCGTGATAATCGGTTCAGCCGTTTCCGAATAAATCGGGTGTGACAGACAGACAGACAGACAGACAGACAGACGGACAGACAGACAGACAGACAGACAGACAGACAGACAGACGGACAGACAGACATCGAATCGATTCTAATAAGGTTTTGTTTCACACAAAACCTTAAAAAATGGGGTTGCAGCCCGAAGATACTACTTTGGATATATACTGCAATAGTAAGGCCAATGATTACCTATGGAGCGGTAATCCGGGCAGAGCACACAAGCCAAGGAATTATATAAACTCCGAAGTCTGCCATGCGCGTGTAATGGTGAGGCAAAGAGGACATGCCCAACGGCATCCCTGGAGGTCTTTCTGGAATTAACCCCTCTCCATCTGCACATCCAGATGCAGGCAAGGAGATCAATATTCAGGATGGCCGGTAGTATGAGTGAGGCGGGGAGCTGCCTAAATCGAAGGGAGATTGATATCCTTTCTAGGCGGTATACCGAATTACTGATACCGAGGGACAACATGACAACGAGGTTTCACTTCGATAAGAAGTTTGAAACACGTTGGAGTAACAAGGCAAACTGGGAGAGCGTGGCTGCGACATACGGCTTAAACCAGCAACTGATTACTTGGTACATTGACGGATCCCTGGTGCCGGTGCCATTGGTTCAAGGAAAATGTACTTTGAGCCAATGGACAGGTACACTAGCATATTCCATGCGGAAATATACGCCATAGACAAATGTGCCTCCTTTAATCTGCAATGCCTTGAGAGACTGAATACACTCGGCTCGTCCAACAAGGTCTGGATACTTTGGGTTCCAGGCCATGCTGGGTTGGAAGGCAACGAGGCAGCGAATGGACTAGCCAAGAAGGGGGCAGGGATGCCTTTACACGGGCCAGAACCCTTCTGTGGAATCGGAAACGGTTTCATGGCTATGAATCGAAGAAATGAAGAGAAACGATTGAGGGAACTACATTGGGCGGGCCTACCAGGGATGGAGCAGTCCAGGGTGCTTATTGGGGGATACGAACCCATGCGTACAAAGGATTGCTTAAACCTCACCAAAAATAACCTCCGAATCATAGTGGGAATTCTCACTGGTCATTGTCGGCTGAACTATCACCTAGGGAAGCTAGGGATATCTATGGACACTGCCTGCAGGTTTTGTGAGGAGGAGGACGAAACCGCTATACTATATCTTGGGACAGTGTCCGGCACTTGTGCAAAGTAGGTCGAGACATCTGGGAGAACACTTAATATCAGATGCAAAGCTGAAACATCTGGAAGTTGGGAACATACTAAAGTTCCTAACGGTTACAGGCCTGCTTGAAATACTATGATCAATAGGTACACTATAACCAGTAAAAGGGGCACAATAGTTCTTCAAGGATGCGGTGCAACTTTCCACCCAGAATAATAATAATAATGGAACTCCGCCGAAGCCGGTCCCAAGCCCGGTTGTGAAAGGAGAAGGGATGGATAGCTTCATTCTGAATGGCTGTACGCCACCTAGGCAGCTAGGGATATAATGCACCACCAAAAATGAGAAGAAGGAGAAATTTAAGGTCCGGTACGGATAACCGGCGGGAGTCGTCTGACTTGGTGACTGGGTCGGGCTCTCGTAATGGACAGCACGGCGTCGAAACCGCTAGTCGTGGGGCAGTTCGACGTCTAGGCGCCACAACGACCAGGAGCACAGCTCTGCCTGCTGCAGCTGTTTCGCCACAATCTGTGGCGACCACTTCAGCAAGTTCGCGTAGGAAGCGCATGAAATGGACTGAAGAAATGAACCTCTTCATCATCCGCTCCTACCACGAAATAACGGCAGGGGCGGGTACAACATCTTACCGCCCCTTGTTGCACCAGAGATTCGTCGGGTGCAGAATTTCTGGTATAAGAAATTTGTCAGCGTAACAGTCGGTTGGCACGCAGTATAAATGAGGTCATGAGTCGCCCGGGGAAATTTCCACCTTTCTCACTGCGGGGATTACCTACCTTATCCCTAAGAAGGACACGGTGCAGGACTCCGCAGACACAAGACCGATCACTTGCTTACCAACCTTCTACAAATTCATCACGTCCATTATTAGTGGATGGCGGTAGTAGTGAACAAGCAACTAGAGGCCAAAGAAACCTCTTCAGTTGCTATATCGATTATGCCAAGGCTTTTGATAGCGTTCCGCATACCTGGCTAATCGACATCCTAAATCTGTATCGCATTGATCCAAAACTAATAAAGTTTTTGGCGACAGTCATGGAAGGGTGGCATACCACCTTATCGGTGCGTACATCTGAGGGTGCTAATACCTCAGAGCTCATCCGTATACGGAGGGGCATCTTCCAGGGGGATTCGTTGAGTCCCCTTTGGTTTTGTATGGCACTGAACCCCCTTTCATAGCTACTGAATGATGCTAGAGGGCATGGTTTTGCAACAAAGTATGGCATACGTGCTAAGTACGAACTGATACACTTGATGTACCTAGATGACATCAAGCTATATGCTGGTACTGACAACCAATTAGAAGTCTGTTACGAATAATAGACATGTTCAGCCGTGATATTCGGATGGAGTTTGGATTAGACAAATGTCGAATCCAAGCCATCCGCAAAGGTCATCACGAGCCGCATGCCGGACATAGCATTGGTGACCTCCACATCGAAGCTATGACCGAGACAGACTTCTACAAGTACCTAGGAATTCTGCAAGGAACCCATGCTCGAGTTGGTGATCTGAAGGAAGCTCTGCTGTCCGAATTCCTGCGACGTGTAAAGCTGGCACTGAAATCGCATCTCTCGGGGAAGAATAAAATAAGCCCGTTGAATATATTCGCTATCTCTTCACTGGCTTATGCATTCGGAATATTGCCGTGGACGAAGACCGATCTGGAAAACGTCCAGCGGCGGATACGGACAACTATGTCCAAATTCCGAATGCATCATCCAAAATCTGCCGTGGAGCAGATGAACCTGCCTCGTGACATCGGAGGTAGGGGCGTGGTTGACGTGGCAGCACAACATCATCGCCAAGTCGACTCGCTGCGCGCTTATTTTTACAGCAAAGAGCAGGCGAGTCCCTTGCATGCGGCTGTCTGTAAGGCAGACTGTGGACTGACTCCACTTAACTTGAAGGATCGATCTTTCAATCCTCTGAGTGGGGTGAAGTCGGACCAGGAGCGGATCGAGGAATGGAAGTCGAAGGCAATGCACGGTAAACACGTGAATTGTCTTTGGCAGCCATTTGTCGATTTGCATCTGTCGAACAGATGGCTGTGTGCTGGGGAGCTCTTTGCTGAGACGGGGGGGTCATGTGTGCCATTCAGGATGGCGTGGTCGCCACCCGAGCTTATAAAAAGCTCATCATGAAAGAACGGGTGGAGAACGACCAGTGCAGAATGTGTGGTTCGGCGTTAGAGACGTTGGACCATCTCATTTCTGGCTGTACTGTTATGGCACCGGTGCAATACATCACCAGGCATAATGCTGTATGTAAGGTTATCCATCAAAACCTTGCATACAAGCATGGGCTGATCACGGGAACGTGTCCGGTTTACCGATATGAGCCGCAAGCGGTACTTGATAGTTCTGCTTACAGCATGTATTGGGACCGGCAAGTTCTGATTGATCGCCATACCGCACACAACAAGCCTGACGTACTGTTAGTTGACAAGACGGGTCGCTCCGCATATATTATTGATGTTGCTATCCCCCATAATAGCAACATTGAACGGAAATACGTGGAGAAGAAGATGAACTATGAGCCATTGGCTTCTGAAATCAAAGAAATTTGGCGTCTGGAGCGGGTGGTTGTAGTTCCCATAATATTGTCAGCTACAGGTATTGTACCTAAGTCCCTCACGGCTTCCGTTGATGTCCTGGGACTTTCGCACAGTCTGGTTCAAACCATGCAGAAGTACACCATTCTGCATACGTGCTCGATGTTGCGGGGAGTACTCGACGGATTCTCCCACAGACCTACCACCGGCCACCACCACCAGTGCCCCTTTAGTTTTTAAGTAGGTTGGATCGTCAGAGCCTAAATGCTTGGCAGTTATTGCTAGTATTAGGTAAAATCTGGCATCTGCCGAGACTATGATAACTCAGAAATAATAATGGTAACCCTGACCAATATGCGAGACAAGATAGAAGCAGCAGGATCACTCTCAAGAGCATCCAACATCAACAACAAGGAAATGTCCTACCACATGTCCTCTTTAACCCCCTCCTGAGATACACAGTCTACCTTCATACAGATCTTGAAATCGTGAGATCTTAGGCTGCACTTTAATCTTCCATCACGAATTATATGCTTTTGGTGATTTTTTCTATGGCCGCATCATATGTATGTTGGGTATGTTGGGATTGAGCGCAACTGAGAACATGTCCCCTTCACTGTCCGCCCAGGCAGCCACCCTGACACGCTGCCATAAATTTTTTTGGGGCTCGATTCTGCTTAGATTTCCATGAATATTACTTGGTGGTCACTCGTGGTGTAGTCCTCACTAGCTTGCCAAGCTCCTGGCTAAAGCAGGACTGATGTATGTTAGGTCCATTATAAACCGAAGACCTCTTCCTCAAAGAGTATATCGTGACTTCGTGTTCCCCAAATATCTTATATCGTATTGAAGAAGAATGCCGCAATTTTCAAAGAGGCACCTTATCGAATCAATTGGCATCAATTTAAAGTAGAAAACTTTAGCGAGAAAGTAGTATCCAGGACATACGAGTATGGTCTATTTGGTGGAATTATTCACCTCATAGTACAAGTCTGACGCGCTCTATCAGATTAAGCCTTCATCCACTAACTGACTGAAATAAGTCTCTGAAATATCTTTCCAATAATATCTCATAGCATTAAAGTTGCTCCAAGAATCCATATCATATTTTTATCGCTTCACACACCTCCAACCACTCTTCTTTCATCGCCCCAATCCAGGTATCCAGCCAAGTGAGCATCCTTTAAACTAAAAACTTTCATAAGTTTTAATTAATTCAACTTATAAAGTTACCCGAACTTTTCAAATCAATTACAAAGAAGATATTCCACGATGTGTTGAAGATTCCGAGCTGTATTTGAAAAATTCTCAATGGAGGGAGAGACGAACTTTAAGGCTAATTGAATATTACATTAAGGTGACTGACCTACATTTGAGCTCCTGTAATGAACTTTAATTAATTAATATTTAATAGCTCAGAAATGGGTTATGTAGTTTGGAAGAATGAGCCACCAGATAAAAGTATCTTCAGTACGGAGAAAGTAGAGGGAAATTCTATTAAAACTGCTGATACGCATATTTTTACGAATTGATAGAGTGCTGGAAACAAATTAAAAGATCTACCGAACCAGGAATTTAGCTTTATGTCCGGTCAAAGGTCAGTGCCTCCATTTTCAGTAAGGTTCAATGTCCCAAGTCGAATTCGTTAGATACTGAGGCAAGTCAAAACCTCAAGCAGGCAGTTGTGCTGAAAATCTTCAATTTCCGACTTATTATGAGTTCCCTCAGCATCAACAGATTTCCACGATCCACCAATATCCAAATGAACTCCACGAAACTTGAAAAACCTTCAAATTACTCCCCAGACTACCTCAAAGAACCATAATGACTACATAATCTTCCCAAATTTCAACCATTTTCTAACTTTTCCTTTTAATAATCCGCACATCCAAATTTCACTCTCATATCCTTGAAATAAACAGAAACACTCATTAAAATTCATTTAGATAGAAATGGTGTTTTTGGGAGGAGCTATAAAAAGAAAGATAATCACCATTAACATCATCATCAACATCTCAAGATTCATGTAACAACAACACGTGCAAGTATGGAATTTTCACTAAAGATTTTCTCAATTAATTCTGGCCGAAACATATTTTATGTGTGGGATTAAATTACCGCGCAAATTTAGCTTAAAGATTTCCCGAATTTTCCCGATCATAGACGACACTGGCGGGGTGGGCGAACTTCAAGGATGTAAAGGAATCCATTACCAAGAAATGTTTCACTCATTGATTTTCATCGTACTCGTATTTTCATGAAAATTTTCTTATCTGAGATAAGGCAATCAATTAATTGATTGATTTTTCAGTCCATCAGTTTTTTAAGATAAAATAAAATCTTATTAAAATCGGTTTACTGTTACTGTTACTGGTAAAAATGTTAGCAGGACAATACCGGGCCAGGTTGTAGCAGTGTGTGCGATTCTCACCCACTCAAGCCACCCCCACCCTGCGGAACCGTCGCAAAGCATTACTTCGCAAGGAACACCACACTTCAAGCGACCAAACCTTCCGTTCTTCGCGTCTTCCTTGCGCGCTACTCTTCTGCAAGTTCCTCCTGTACCCTTTTGATTGCGAAATTCACCATATACCAGTTTCCCTCCGACTTCAGAATTTTCCCGACGATGTTTCGTGGGATGATGCTGATTTTCAGAGAGTTTTCCAGGCTCCTCCTCGCTGAGTAAAATCGTGGATACTGGAGCATAACATGCTCCGGGTCCTCAGCTGAGCAACCATATTCAGGACAAAAGGGAGAATCATCCAACCTGAATTGGTGCAGATACTTATAAGCGCGATGCTCGACAGGAATTCCGTCAGATGGGCCCAGTCCCAACCTAACCCTATTCACTCAACCCCTTATCCATCCCGATGAACATGATAATGTTCCTCCCATCCACTTTGTCAGCCCAAGTTCAGTGGAAGCTGCAATTGCAGCCTCCAAGAGCAAAAAATCAGTGGGTCTCGACAAAATCCCCTCCATAGTTCTAAAAAAGTGCGCCCCCAATATTTCCACCACCCTCTCCTCGATCATAAACCACTGTATCCTCAACGCTCACTTCCCCACCGAATGGAAAAATGCTCGCATAGTTCCCGTCCCAAAAAAGAACCTGAATCCACTCAATCTCGATAGCTACAGGCCTATCTCTATCCTTTCTTCCTCCACCAAAATCTTCAAGCGGATTATCAAATCCCTCATAGACGAGCATTGCACTTCCAACAACACATTACCAGAATTTCAATTCGCCAACCGAACTAAACACTCGGTTGAGCACGCGCTCCTTGTCCTCAAGACTGATATCCTCCTGGGTATCAATCGGAGGACACCCACCATAGCCTGTCTCCTTGACTTAAGGAAAGCTTTCGACTCCGTATGGCAATACGGACTCACGTACAAGCTTTCCGAAATCCTCAACTTCCATCCGCACCTCTGTAAGTTAGCTTTCTAGATGGGCGGAAAGCCTTAGTGAGCATCCAACAGCACCTTTCCTCGTCATGTACTTGCCCAGCCAGCATTCCCCAGGGTTCAGTCTTGTCTGCAACCCTTTTCTCGCTGTTCACCGCAGACATCCCCAAACCACCTCCACACCCGTGTCCCATCCAGATCCTCCAATACGCGGATGACCTAATCATCTACACGGCCACCAAAGACATCTCCCGTGGTGAAGCGCGTCTGAATGCTTATTTAGACGAACTTTACCACTATTTCACCCGTTGGAAACTTTCGCTAAATCCCGACAAATGTGAGACCATCGTCTTCCATGGAGACATGAGGATGACTCCGAAGATGTGGAGTGACACAAGATCACTATCACTCACAATCCATGACCAGCCCATTCCCACTGTTAAAGAAGTCACCTACCTCGGGGTGACAATGAACTCCCGCCTCTCCCACGTACCTCACATAACGAAGGCACTAGGCCATGCAACTGGTGCCTTCCGGTCCCTGTATCCTATCCTTAAATACAACATCCCGACCCCAAGAAAGGTTAAGCTGTTTTGCTATAAACAGCTTATCCGCCCACTCCTCATCTTCGGCTTCATTTTCTGGTCCGATTGCTCCCCATTTCAAATGGAGCGACTCCGCCTCAGAGAGCGCAGGATCTTTCGCCACTGCGCCAACATCTTTAAGAACGAGGACCGCTCCAAGTACATTTCCAATCAGATCCTCTATGAATCCTGCCAAACCCCACGCATCGACGCCTTCCTTGCTCGTCTTGCCCTCAATTTCCTAGCCAAGTGCCAAGCCCATCCCAATCCTCTTGTAGCCAATGCCATGCAGATCGAGATCGTTGAAGATAACCTTCTCCGAACTCATCTGTTCCCTCAGATCCTTCTATCTCTCCAGTCCCAGAACCGTCTGTTCGATTCCCTAGGTAGAGTAGTCTTCTACACAGGCAATTTCTCCGACTCCCAATTTTTTAAACCTTCCCATCATTAGCACCCGTCCCAGCTTTTAATTCCCATCCCTCTCCCGCACGCCTCCCATCCTACCCCAGTCTTGTTCCCTCCTAGTCCCATCCCGTTTTTATATATGCTCAACGAGTGGAGGTTTTTTTCGACTTTTCCTCCAAAATGAAATGTTGTCAGCTCTGGTACACATAACCTTGTTAGTAATAAGTTAGTTTAAGCTTTATGGTATACCTTAGATTAAGTTTAACTGTTAAGGTAGTGCCTAAGTTAGCTATAAGTTAATATCAATACTCCTAGAAAATAAAAAATTGTTGTTTTGCGAAAATTCCGTCAGATGGTGGTTAATCTCGACCTGTCGTCGCTGAATCTTCTCCTCAATAGGGACGGAATCAAAGTGGGTGTCCAGCGAGTCATCCCATTGTTGCTTCCACTTTTCCAGCGACTCTTGCTTACCGGCTTTCGGTAGGGGTAGGTAGGTATCAGTGGCCGCTCCGAGGAGCCCAATTAGCGCTTTGGTGCGCCGTTTTGATGCCACAAACTCCCAAGACCGTGACTGTTGTTATAGGAACAGGGAAGCGGAGTCCAGCTGGCTCGGATCCTCAGAGCCAGCCCGTAGCATTCACGAAGGAAAGCAGCTCTCCGACCCTGCAGCTAGAAATCTCACTAAGGTCCCCAAAGAATGGTTTACCCAGTGTCCGCAGCCTGACTCGAGCTAGAGCCGGGCAATCGCAGAGAAAGTGCATGAGGGTTTCCCTTCCTTCTCCGCAGCTTCGGCAATGCGAGTTGTAGGGAAAGCCGAGCCTAGCGGCATGGTCCCCTATGGGCCAGTGCCCCGTGCAGACCGCCGTAATCTTGAATGCATTTGCACGCGTCTGGCACAGGAGCTCTCGTGATCGGGCTATGTTATAAGCGGGCCAAATTCTCCTTGATTTGGCACAGTTTGTAAGCCTTCGCCATCTCAGGCCCGCGGCTGCTAGGTAGTGCGAGTAGACTCGGCCCCCGACAGCCGCCAGCGGAACACCGACTGTGTTCCCCGAGGGACTGCCAAGAGCAGAGCCTTGCCTGGCCAATCCGTCAGCCCGCTCATTCCCTTCTATGTTCCTATGCCCGGGAACCCAGAGGAGAGTGATCTTGAGCGTGCCGCCCAGATGGTTGAGCGTGTCTCTGCACTGCCCCACCAACCGGGAAGATGTCGTCGTTGAGTACAAGGCCTTGATGGCCGCTTGGCTGTCGGTCAGAATGGCTATGTTACGCTTGGGACTCGAATCACGCTCCAGCCATCGACAGACTTCCAATATCGCCAGTACTTCCGCCTGGAATACACTGGTGAAACCTGGAAGACCATACGACTTGGATACACCGTGTGTATTCGAGAAAACCCCCGCGCCGACTCCATAGGCCATCTTTGATCCGTCCGTAAAGAATACCGTGTCATAGTCTTGCAACACGCCGCCGGTCTTCCACTTTGCCCTGGTTGGAAGGTCCACAGCAAAGTTTCTCGTGAAGTTCAGCTTGCGTGTGACATAGTCCGTGGGGGATGCCCAGATTTCTCGAGGTATTTCATCTAGAATGTTGCTGTGGCCATAGGACTTCGCTGCCCAGCATCCGGACTCACGCAGTCTTACGGCACTGCACGCTGCAACATATTTGATGTGGAGGTCAAGGGGGAGGAGATGCAGGAGTACATTGAGAGCATCTGCCGGGCAAGACTGCAGAGCCCCCGTAGCACCTGCACACGCGGTTCTTTGAATCCTATTAAGCTTCGTTCTATTGTATTTCTTCTTCAAAGCCTGCCACCATACAATAGATCCGTACGTCAGGATCGGACGCACTACAGCGGTGTACATCCAGAGAACCATCCTCGGCTGGAGACCCCATTTCCTGGCAAAGGTTCTCTTACAGGCATAGAAGGCTATACAGGCCTTCTTAACCCTCAGTTCTATGTTCAACCTCCAATTTAGCTTAGGATCCAGGATTACACCCAAATACTTCACATTAGAGGAAAGAACCAATCTTTGTTCATTCAGCCGTGGTAGATGGAATTCAGGCTTTCGGTATTCTGTATCCTTTTCAAGTGGATTTATTCTCCTTTTCTCGTACCGATAGCGTGTCTCATTTGCCTAAATGCTGCTTCGCCTGACATTGTTCTGAACGCGCTGATAATAGTGTAGAGCCACAAGTAATCTGCGACTGTATCTTGGACCTCTAATGGTAGACATCATCCGCGCTAATGATACCCTGGTATGTGTCGCTTTCTCACAGGCATAATCGAGGTGTCCCTTGAAATTGACTTTACCGTGAATCATCACCCCCAGGTATTTGATCACCGACTTCGAAGCTATGATGTGGTCACCAATACGAATACTAGCCGCATTCTTCTCCGACCCAAGACTACCTCCGTTTTTTGTTCCGCAAGGTCAAGCTAAACCATCTCCACGCGTTTATGGCACTAACGGCTTCGTTAGTGTATATTTCAACACCTTCAGATTGTTTCGCGACGACAACCACGGCTAGCTCACCTGCGAAACCGATTACCATGACCTCCTTTGGCGCAGGGAGGACAAGAACTCCATTGTACATCGCGTTCCACAGGAGGAGCCAAAACTGAGCCCTGTGGTACTCCAGCGGTGACGGTGTTCTGCTTGATCTATATCCTACCAAAGTGTCATTTCCGAGAGGTAACATTCATGCAACTTAGTCAAATAACTAGAGACACCCCTTTTAGCCAGTGAGTTTGTTATCCACACCCAGATGATGACCCAGAATCGAACGCAGTTTTGACGTCTAACGTCACCACCGTATAGTATCTATTAGACGACATCGCGTTTCAAAACAACATCTACAGCATCGATCGTTGAGTGGACTTGTCGAAATCCAAATTGTCGCCCCCATAGTCCACCCTTATATTCAATGATAATGTTGTGGTACGTGTTGGTACAGCAAATCGGGCTGTATAATGATAGATGTTCTGGTTGCCTATTCGGTTTCAGGAGCAAAACTCGTTTTTTCCTCTCCTACCGTGCGCAAAAAAACTCCTCCCACCATGCATGTTTCAAATACGCAGTCGGGTCTGGTTATACAGCGAATTTAAGCGCTCTAGTGGAAACAGCTTTGGTATCACCAATTCTTAGGAAAATTTGCGCAAGTTCCTCCTCAGTTACCGAAGGTATGGTGCACCCGTCAAATGCTTGCTTACGAGTATATTTTTTGCGCTCCCCTTTATCCAGAGAAAAAAGGGCCATCACGATATCGAGCAGAAGATGCGCCCGATGGTCGCTATGGACATAATACTCACTGACAAACCAGACCTTTCTCCCGCCCTCTTTCGCCAATGTGATACTCACGTATGTCAGATTGACAGTTGAGCGCCTGTCTCCCGAAAGGTAGACACACTTCCCGTATTTGCAAGCACCAAGTCTAGCTCCGTGAAAGCCTCCTGGTTGTTCACCAGCTCATCAAAATACTCAACCCATCGCTCCAATATGCCCATTCTGTCGAAAATCAGATTTTGTCTCGGCACGATGAGCATCGGGGTGTGTAAGGCTACATCCTGCTGACTTGTTGGTAAAACCTCCGCTCCTGGTGCGGTTGCTCCCTTTACTTTTCGAGTTCACAGACCTATTGGTTCTCCCAAGCTTTCCTTTTCCCTCTGTGAAGTCGCTTCTCCGCTCGACCGAGTTCGTAATAAGTCTCCGCGCGAGCGAGCGTCCTTTTAGAATGCAAAATGGCTCGGTATGCAGCATTCTTCTATCACGGTGCTAACGTTCATAGCAGAACCAGTCGTTCCGTCTTTTCTTGCGACTGAGGTCAAGTATGTTTGTGGGCGTATTAATGATAATATTCTCCGGGCGATTGTGAAGATTATTTGTTGATGCTTTAGCTCCAGCGATTATTGCGGCATCCGTTTCCCCCTTATTAGTGTTGCGAAGGGCTGTGTTGTGGATGTTGTTATTTGAACTCGGAGCACTATGTCAACGATCCGAGTCTGCATCAGTCCCCTATATGCTCTGACATTCCTCAAGACTGACTAGTGGCGGCTTTCGATCAACATGTCGTCAATTTGGTTGACAGTGGTTCTATCTGGAGAGGACCACGTTTGTTTGTGGACTGTTTTTCACGCAAACCACCGCAAATCCAACAACCATTCCGTGTGCACTGTTAATTGTATAATCCTCAGTCCGTTATCATTGGTGTCCTTGTGAAAGCTATGGGAGCCGACCTGCCGCTGGAATACGGGCTCGTCCCTTCTTGGCTATTAAAATCCCCAAGTATGATTTTGATATCATATCTGGGACAGGCTTCGAGGGTTCGTTCTACTGCCTCTTAGAAGGTGTCCTTCTCCGACTCTGCAGTCTCCTCTGTAGGGGCGTGAACGTTAATTAGGCTTATATTTCTAAACTTGCCTCGCAAGCGCAGAGTGCATAGCCGTTCGCTTATATAACAGCAGGTTTCATTTTTTGACTGACTAAAACCCCTACTCTAAAAGAGGTTTACTGGATGACCACTATATTACAAGATCTAGTGTAGTGGCTCTTCTGCAGAAAACTGTCCCTGTCCAACGCATCTTTTGCAAAGCTGTTCCATCAACCTTATATTGGGACAGGGTTTAGCTAGGTGCTTGGCAGCTCCTTCTCTGCACAGAGAAACACGTTCCATGAGAAAATGCGCAAATCATTATTCCGTTTACGTTGCCGAGTTTGTCCTTCTGTTGTCAGTCCAGTCTGAGGCTCCTTTTGTGGATTCGTAACAAGTTGTTTTCCTTGTAGGGTTGTCAGCCCTAACCAGCCCCCAACCAGGAGGACCAGTTGGTACAATTTTTCCGACTTTCAGACACGGGGGACTCGCCTTCATCCATCTCCGTATGCATCATTTTGTTAAGAAAGAGGTCCCAGCGGAAACCACCTTATGGTGAACATAGGGTTTGGAAGTGGAGCTGGTTTTGTTGATTAACCACCAAATCTGTTCTTTCGGCGAGCTTTAATATGGAAAAGTGATTTCGATTGTATAACAGGCAAATTGTAATTATGTCACTATGTGATTGACATATATGCCTTGTTGGGGTATAGCGCGTCAACTATACCTCCGCGCCGTCAGCTGCGATTACCTGAAATGCACTTCAGCCCCCCCCCAATCTTTCCCAAACGCTTGCACTCCGTCTTCTCTGTTTTGCGCCAAGTGCTCTTGAGGCGCCCACTCGTCGCCCATTAATACAACCATCGCCCCTCCTCATTGTGTGATCTATCCAACGTCCCTTCCATCTCCCAATAACAAGTGCATACGGGTGTCAGACCTGTACGCCGTCTAGACCCTTCATTTGAGATAGTGTCAGCCCAGGGTATTCCGATGCTACAATGCAGACAAGTATTGACGAAAGCTTGGAGATTTTTGGCAACAGTGGAGTTCAGTTTCCATGTGCTATTCCATATAGCAACACAGAAAGAACACTAGCAGAGAACGGTCTCAACTTGATCTCGGTCCTCACATAAATGCATTTCAGATTTGAAACACGGCAGCGAAAGCGGATTCAACGTTGGTAATGCCTCGGACAACATCCAGTTCGGTGCTACCATCAGCAGAAACCACTACAAAAATACCAATTGAAAGACGCCGTCGTCGCTCTGCCCATTGATGCAGATGGAGAGAGAGCGATGACCCGTCAGCCAGAGAACCTTAGTTTTGTCGCTGTATAACTTCAGTCTAACTGAAATAAATGAGTTCGTTTCTGCATTAAGGAACAGTCCGTACCCGTATGCTACGGTGACTAGTCATTTCATCCACAAGAGGAGGAACGTCAATGGATGTGATAGGGTTAAGAACCATGGTGAAGTATTCTTCACACCTCCTCAGTTACTGCAGCCAGTCATATATTGTGAAGCCTCTCCGGGACGTGGTCGACGACCTCTCTAGCACCCGAGAAAAGAGCACTTACTATGGCAGGTCAACCCACATCGATATTTTCTGGCGAGCTACTCAGTATATCTGCCGCCCGATGAGCAAGAAAGCTATCAAATTAGAGGGTCGTAGCTCTTCAAACCAGTGAGAAGTGCGGACGTAATACGCAAGCGAACATAAGAGACCATAAGATTGTGATCACTCTTGAGGCGATGTCAGCGCCTCTCTTGATACCCTCATTCTGGAGACAACTCCTGTATCTATTGTGGATCGTGACCAATCTGATTGTTGATACAGTGTTGGTCAGTTATATCCAACTGCTATTATGCCAGGCTCTGTGCGCGAAAAATGTGATGCCAATGACGCGGCGATAAAAGCTTCAGAAATCCACAAACCTCCCATCTTTAAGGTTACGGTCACCAAGGCCGGGTTTCCCCAATATATGTCCGAGCAAGGTGTTGGCAATCAGATCCATCATCATGATGATAAGCTGGACCGGAATCTTGTAGTCAGGAAGTTATCAGAAACAGGCCCCTTGGTCAGGAGGTTGCACCGGTTTCGCGTTTGCTTCCACTCGGCTCTTCAGAATATAAAATATCATTGCTATTAGTGTGGCACGAGCTAGGAGAGTTCTCTCCAGACCCCACCATCTTACTTCACCTAGGCCGAGAATTATATTCGCGCAAGCACCCAGTCATGATAAATATCGGTTCTCGGACCCAGTATGTAATCGCTTAAATGTAACTCTGCAAGCAATCCACAGCTGATGCCTCCGTAAAGGACTCAAAGTGAGCGCTTGGAAAACTGGACTAGCTATGTTCACTAGAAACGTTCAGTGCGGCAGCTGCGGTGGAAGTCGAGGCGGTACAAACCCTCAAGGAGTTAGAAGTACATCTCGACTCCAAGCTAACATTTAAGCACCATATCCAGGAACAATACCAGAAGTCCCGTAGATGATTCTGGTTCGTAGGATTACGGTTGATAAGACTTGGAACGCTCCACCACAACGGATTCATTGGGTGAGCACATCCATATTAAAAAGGATTTTGAGGCTGAACTTTGATAACAGCAGAAAACTGCTGGCGCTGACTTAAAAACTCAGTTGTTTATGTATTACTGGAGCATTTAGTGCTACGCGAACTGCGACGATCCAAGCTACCCTTAATCTACCCTCCATTCATTTGGAGGTGAAATAGAAAAAAGGGCACAGCATATGGTTTCCAGATTCGTCCTCAAAAACACATAGTCCGTCGTAATCACCGAAAGAGGACAATGATCAAACCATGGCCACGAACCTTTTGGGATTACAGACCTAATAATCTCCACCTACGAGTCAGCCATGTTAAATAGATCGGGAGCAGGGCTGTGCTCGGGAAATTATCGAATTGGTCCGTCCCAGCGTTATCAGCACTAAACAGCAACCACATATCGAGCCAGTTAGTGTGGGGTTGCCAGCGGTTGCCGTTGAAACTTGGCCGACTGAGCCAAACATTGTTGATATGAACGGATGGTAATGAGGCACCTGACAGACTGGCTGGTCAAGGGTCTGAATCCACAATGGTAGGACCAGAGTTAGCTTTTGGAATCCGGACATCCAGGTTTTGGCATCCGGTGAAGTCTACTCTCTCAGACCAAGACACTTCAGTAAAGTTTCCTCCAACGAAAAATCTGCGCACTCTCTGCTTCTGGAGTTGATTTTCCGGAGATGATACAATACACCTAACAAAAGGCCTAAGCGTTTAGGGCTGCGGTTCCCTGAGTCCCTAAAGTAAACTAACTAAACTTGAGGAAATTTGCACCGAATAAAAATTGTTTATTTG
The DNA here is from genome assembly GCF_905115235.1 of Hermetia illucens. Lineage (NCBI taxonomy): Eukaryota > Metazoa > Arthropoda > Insecta > Diptera > Stratiomyidae > Hermetia > Hermetia illucens. The sequence goes on from NC_051851.1 coordinate 174,288,052, forward strand.
GAGAAATCCTTTTTGCTCTCTGCATCGAAAATATTTATAGGTTCATAAAAGTGCCTTATCCTGAACTTAGATTCTTCTTCTGGGACAAACAAAGGAGTAACTACTTAAATACAGGGTGCGGCAGCATAACTTCCTTTTTTAAAATGCGCGCCACTCAGTTAGTTGATGTCATAGCGGAGCGCTAGTGGTCTCGTTCAAGAAGGGATACTGTAAAGTTTTGTCCCGACACGGTTCAGTCGCCATCATGCGTTGGAAGACACTTGCGCTCCGAGTTCTCTGTTTTGCGCTAAATGCTCATGAGGCGGTCCACTTATCGGCCATCTTGGAAGAAGGAATTCTACAGCATAGCGTAGCCCACAAAACAACTATCGTCCCTCCTTAATGTGTGACCTTGAACACTCCTGAAGATTTTAGGTAACAGTGGAGTTCACTCCCATATAGCAAGACAGAAAAAACACAAGGGTAGAACAGTCTCGACTTGATAATGGTGTTGAGATAATTGCATTTCCAGATTTTGAATAAAGCACCAAAAGCGAATCTAGCGCTGTTAATGCTTTGGGCAAGATCCAGTTCGGGGCCACTAACGGCAGGAATTACCACAAATATACGAATTGATCGACGCCTTCAATGCTCTGCCCATTAATGCAGATAGGGAGATTGCGGTGACCTGTCAAACTAAAAACCTTGGTTTTTTTGGTATTCATCTTCAGTCCAACTCTACTTGCCTGCTTTTCCAAATCCAATAATGAAATGATTTCTCTTCTGCATAGGGGAGCAGTCTGTACCCGTATGCTACGATGACTAGCCATTTCATCCTGAAGTGGAGGTACCTCACCTCTGCAGCTGCTTGTCATCGTGAATGGGAAGTCGGCCCTTAACGTACTTCATCAAAGGTTTATGACCACATGCAAGTTCTTTCGTGAAATCATTGTATTTTCCGACATCCTTCAATTCTCTGACCAGCAAAGTATCGAATTCCATTTTGTCTCAACATACATACACTGGATTTCGCACGGCATGGGAGTTCGAGGGCGTCATGCCTCATTATTCGCAGTGGTTAAAAGAGCCTTATTTCGCAGGCAGTCAGATAGTAGGACGCCTCTTCGGGACGTGGCCAACGACCTGTGTAGCACCCGGGAAAAAACATTTCATACGACAGGCCAATGCTAATTGCTCTTTTCTGGCGGGTTACTCAGTATATCTGCCTAGCAAGATAGGTATCCTACTGTAAACTTTGGGGGTCGTAGATCTTCAAACAAGTGAGAAGTGCGAATCACTTTTGGGACCGATATTAGCCCCTCCCTTGTTACGGACTTTCAGAAGACAACCCCTAAATCTACTACTGATCGCGCAGTGGTCAATCTGATTGTGCGTGCGGTGTCGGTCAGTTAAAACCCAACTGAGCTTATGGCAGGCTCTGCGCTCGAAAAATGTGCCTCCAATGACGAGGCGATGAAAGCTGCAGAAATCCACAAACCTCCCATTATTATCGTTACGGACGCTAAGGCCGGGCTTCCCCAAAGTATATTCGAGCAAGGTGTTGGCAATCAAGTAACCCATCACGATCACAACATCACCATTAGGAAGCCCTCCGGAACTCCGTGTAATTACTTGTAGTAGGCATCCTTCTCCGTTAAATAGGAAGACTGCGTTGGTGCATATCGTTGTACAATTGTGATGCTTCTTAACCTGGACCGGGATCTTGCAGTCAGAAACCATCTCCCAGGTTAAGGGAACGCGCCCTACGGTAGCTGCCAAAAGCAAGCAATTCGGCTCTTCAGGGTACAAAAGCGTATTGCCATTACCGGGGCCAAAGGGAGAGGAGTACTGTTCAGAGTCCTGGCATTTTACTTCGTTTAGGCCCAGAATATCCAACTTGTATACTTGGAATTCTCTCTCAATTTGGAGAAAGCGGGCATTCTGAGGACCTTCGATTCCATTGTTGAAGAGCGTGCGCACATTGCCGTAACCAATCATAATCCGTTTACAATAGCCAAAGGTCTTCGGCGTGAAGCGAGTCTCTACCGGAGACGTTGTGGTTTTTAAATTCCAGGTCACTAGCCTAAAAATTTCTATCCCTTTTTGTCGTCCCTTATAACAAGCTGGGAAAATTTTGAGAGTATTTTTAAGCCACAACTTACAATAATCCTCTATTATGGCGCCTGGTATTGCATAGCGTGCTATGACTCCTGGGCGATACAAAGGTCTTCGGGCAAGCATTTGCGGGCGACCCAGTCGTGATAGATATCGGTTCACTGACATAGAATGTGGCCACATTCATGCAACTCTGCAAATAATCCACAGTTGGTGCCCCCATAACGGACTCATGGTGAATCGTAGGAAGACTGGATTAGCTATGTCCGCTAGGCACGTTAGGTGGATCAGCTACATGCCATTCACCTGAAACAGTCAAGTGTTTAGGAGTACGTCCGTGCGCTAGGTCTACATATTCGGAATATATATCGCAAATGCCTAGCACACATTCCAATTAACTAGCGTGATGCGAAGGTGTCATTCCCAAACCAGGGAAAGCCATCTACACAGAACTAAAAAGCTTACGACCGATCAGTCAAACGTCCATTCTACTAAAAGGACTAGAAAGGCTAGTAGATCCGTTCATAAGGGATACACACGTTCCTAAGTGGTCACTTCACCATTGGAAACACGCCCATCAGAAAAGCAAATCCACGGAGACAGCACTCCATGAACCCATAGTAAAAATTGAAAGGGCGATGCCCGAAAAGAATACGCCTTAGGCGCATTGATGTACATCGAAGGTACCTTCAATTATGCCTCATTCGCGGCAATCTGTGATGCGGCAAGATAACATGGAATCGAACCGCTACTATTCAGTTGGATCCTTCACATGCTAGAGTGAAGAAAAATCCAATATTGGTCGGCAAGAAGTCTATTCGAGTAGGATGTCTTAGGGGTTGCCCACAGGGAGAGGTTCTCTCTCCGCTGTTATGGCTGTTGGTAATGGATACCCTGCTGTGACTCCTGGAAGACAAAAAAGTCTTCAGGCAAGCATTTGCGGGCGACCTAGCCAATAATTACCGGCAAGTTTGTGGACATAGTATGTGATCGCTAGAATGCAACTCTGCACGAAATCCACAGTTGTTGCCTCCGCAATGAACTCACAGTAAACGCTAGGAAGACTGCACTAGTTATGTTTACTAGGAACGTCAGGGGCAGCTATACGCTACCCACCTTAGCAGGGCCAAAAATCCAGCTGGCACAAACAGTCAAGTATTTAGGAGTACACTTCGACTCCAAGTTAACATCGAAGCACCATATCCAGGAAAAATATCAGAAATCCTGCAGATTGCTCTGGTGCTGTAGCATTGCGATAAGTAAGACCTCGGGACACCAAAACGGCGCAGGGGTGTCCTCGGGGATTCCGATTATGGAACTGGCCCGACCCCTCGGAAAAATGACGACCATATTCCCGGCGGAGATATATGCCATTTCAATGCAGCACTAAACAGCAATGACATATCAAGCCAGTTGGTGTGGAGTGAAGTCTACTCTGAAGGATGAAATTGCAAGGATTCACGCAGGCGAGTGGAGAAATCTGGACTCTTGTCGGCAGGCGAAAATCCTTGTGAAAGAGGCTGGGGCCACTAGAGCGGCATTTTTGTGGTCTCTTAAGAAGTGGGACATGAAAACCCTAGTAGGTCTTTTAACGGGACACTGCTCCTTAAACTGCCATATAGAAAAGATTGGTGTGTTGGTTTTGGTTATGTGCAGCCAATGTGAGGAGGAGGAGGAGACGGCCTTGCACTTTTTATGCAGCTATCCGACTTCCTCAGATCTCAGGCGAAGACACCTTGGTAAAGTTTTCTTCAATGAAGAATCTGCAAATTCTCTGCCTGCGGAGAATGTTCTCAGATTCGCTAAAGCCTGCGAACGCTGTAGGCGGGAAGCCATTGAACAGGCGATTTATGGGGATAGTACAGTGAGCCTAAAAATGACCTGAGTGCTCGGAGCTGTGGCTCCCCCCAGTAAACTAAACTAAACTAAAAACTAGGAGTACGTCTAATCTACAAGCTAAGGTAGGAGCGGCATAACCAGGAATAACTTCAGGAGTTCTGCAGATTGCTCTGCTGCTGTAGGACTGCGATAGGTAAGGCTTAGGAATTTCCACCGCAACGGATTCATTGACCATTCAAACCATTTAGAGACAGAACTTTGCTAACAGCAGAAAGCTGCTGACGCAGATTCGAAGTTTATAGACAAGGGGCAGCTTCCTCCAAACTACAATTTTTAGTTTTCAATGTAAATATAAATTTTGGGAGCAACCTACCCCCTTCATCAGTACAAGCAAGGGGCAAGCTGAAAAATCATAGGGTCATGTATAAAGCCTAAAAAAAAGTTCTGTCGGTTTTTTTTTAAATTTGAAGCTTTATTGTGAAAAATTGGTTATACATTCATTGTTCAAAGTATTGCCCATCGCTAGCCACAACTTTCTTCCATCTTTCAGGCAATTCATAGATACCATCCCGCCAAAAATTGGCCGGCTTGGCCGCTATCCACTCATTGAGCCATTTTTGAGTTCGTCGTAATTGGAGAAGTGCTGGTCAGCCAGGCCATGCTGCATCGACCGGAACAAATAGTAATCAGAAGGAGCGAGTACGGCGGGTGGGGTAGGAATTCGTTCGGTTCGTTCGATTTTAGCAGATCATAGTATACCACACCCAGCTGGTCCCACCATATACACAGTATAATCTTCTCACCATGAATATTCGCTTTGGCCGTCGATGATGAGGCATGGCCGGGGTATCCCCACGTTGCCCGACGCTTGGGATTATCGTAATGGATCCACTTTTCATCGCCAGTAACTATTCAATGCAGAAAATCCTTCCTTTCTTATCGTTGGAACAGTTGTTCGCACGTGAAAAAACGGCGTACGACGTCTCTTGGCTTCAGTTCATACGGAACCCAATTTCCGAGCTTTCGGATCATTCCCATTGCTTTTAAACGGTGGGAAATGGCTTGCTGAGTGACTCCAAGTGTTTTTCCAAGTTCTCTCTTGCAATGGATCTTGGTTGAGCAATGCCTCTAATTCTTCATCTTCAAAAATTGTTGGCCGTCCGGCGCGCTCTTCGCCTTCCAAGTCAAAATTGCCACTTTTAAACCGTCCAAACCACCTCTGACACGTTCGCTCAGATAGAGCATGGTCACCATAAACGGCCACCAAAATGCGATGACTTTCGGTTGCTTTTTTCTTCATATTGAAATAATGAAGTAGAACTCCCCCCAAAAACACATTATTTGGTACAAAATTGGCCATTTCCGTTGATGAAAAAAGTATTGTTGTTTACACTTCAAATAAATAATTTATACTGACGTTTGTGCCTATTGACAGTAGCTTTCCGATGAATGTTTGGAAATGTGGATCAATGGAATAAATAACAAGCTACGCCATCTATTATGAAAACCGACAGAACTTATTTGTAGGCCTTATAATCATCTGGAACTTTCTCGGCAAAACTTATGTCGCTCTGATGCGGGGCGCCCATATGGCTTCCAGATTCGTCTTTAAAAAGACCTACTCCGTCATAATAACCAAAAGTGGAGAGTGATCGATTAATGGCCACGATTCTATTGGGATTGCAGACCCAATACCGACGGATCATTCATGGGAGACGAATTGGGAGGAAGAGCGTTCTCGGGATATTCGATTATCGTATTGGCTTAACCCCCCGGAAAAATGACGATCCAAGCGGAGATATGTGTCATTTCATTGATAGTAGAAGAATGCTTGTGACAAAAATGGCGAGGACGCCCTATTCGAATCTCTTCCGGCATTCCGGCTGTATTATACGCACTAAACAACCACAACATGTGAAGCCAATTGTTCCGGAGTTGCCACCGGTTGCTGTTGAAACTTGGCCGACTGAACGAAATATTACCGATATGAATGGATTGTAATGAGGAAACTGACAGACTGAGGATCCTTACTGGTAGGACTGGAGTCAGTTTTTGGCATCCGGTTAAGTCTACTCTGAAGGGTGAAGTTGCAAATATTCACACACCTGAATTGAGAAATTTGTGAAAGAATCCGCGGCCGCTAGAGCAGCATTTTTGCTGCCCCTTGAGAAGTGGAAGATGAAAACCAAAGTAACGCTTTTAATGGATCACTGCTCCTTAAACTACCGTATGGAAAAAAATTTGGACGGTGGTCTCAGCTACATTCAGTCAATGTGAGGAAGGGGAGGAGATGGTCCTCAGATCTCAGACAAAGACACCATTTCTCCAACGAAAAATCTGCACACTCTCAGCCTCTGGAGAATCATCATCAACAACGGCGCAACAACCGGTATCCGGTCTAGGCCTACCTTAATAAGGAACTCCAGACATCCCGGTTTTGCGCCGAGGTCCACCAATTCGATATCCCTAAAAGCTGTCTGGCGTCCTGACCTACGCCATCACTCCATCTTAGGCAGGGTCTGCTTCGTCTTCTTTTTCTACCATAGATATTGCCCTTATAGACTTTCCGGGCGGGATCATCCTCATCCATACGGATTAAGTGACCCGCCCACCGTAACCTATTGAGCCGGATTTTATCCACAACCGGACGGTCATGGTATCGCTGATAGATTTCGTCATTGTGTAGGCTACGGAATCGTCCATCCTCATGTAGGGGGCCAAAAATTCTTCGGGGGATTCTTCTCTCGAACGCGGCCAAGAATTCGCAATTTTTCCTGCTAAGAACCCAAGTTTCCGAGGAATGCATGAGGACTGGCAAGATCATTGTCTTGTACAGTAAGAGCTTTGACCCTATGATAAGACGTTTCGAGCGGAACAGTTTTTGTAAGCTGAAATAGGCTCTGTTGGCTGACAACAACCGTGCGCGGATTTCATCTTCGTAGTTGTTATCGGTTGTGATTTTCGACCCTAGATAGGAGAAATTGTCAACCGTCTCAAAGTTGTATTCTCCTATCCTTATTCTCTGTTTGACCAGTGCGGTTTGATGTTGTTGGTTGATTCGTCTTCGATGCTGACATTGCCACCATATATTTTGTTTTGCCTTCATTGATGTGCAGCCCAAGATCCCACGCCGCCTGCTCGATCTGGATGAAGGCAGTTTGTACATCTCGGGTGGTTCTTCCCATGATGTCGATATCGTCAGCATAGGCCAGTAGTTGTGTGGACTTGAAGAGGATCGTACCTCTTGCATTTACCTCGGCATCACGGATCACTTTCTCGAGGACCAGGTTAAAGAGGACGCATAATAGCGCATCTCCTTGTCGTAGACCGTTGTTGATGTCGAATGGTCTTGAGAGTGATCCTGTTGCTTTTATCTGGCCTCGCACGTTGGTCAGGGTCAGCCTAGCCAGTCTTATTAATTTCGTCGGGATACCGAATTCTCTCATGGCCGTGTACAGTTTTACCCTGGCTATGCTATCATAGGCGGCTTTAAAGTCGATGAACAGATGGTGCAACTGTTGTCCATATTCCAACAGTTTTTCCATCGCCTGCCGCAGAGAGAAAATCTGATCTGTTGCTGATTTGCCTGGAGTGAAGCCTCTTTGGTATGGGCCAATGATGTTCTGGGCGTATGGGGCTATCCGGCCTAGCAAGATAGTGGAGAATATCTTATAGATGGTACTCAGCAACGTGATACCTCTATAATTGCTGCACTGTGTGATATCTCCCTTTTTATGTATGAGACAGATTATGCCTCGTTGCCAATCGTCAGGCATTGATTCGCTGTCCCATACCTTGAGCACAAGTTGATGAACCACTTGGTGTAACTGGTCGCCTCCATATTTAACCAATTCGGCTGTAATTCCATCGGCTCCTGGCGACTTATGATTTTTTAGCCGATGAATTGCACGGACTGTTTCTCCTAAACTTGGTGGTGGCAGTATTTGTCCGTCGTCTTCAGTTGGCGGGACCTCCAACTCGCCGATGTTCTGGTTGTTCAGTAGCTCATCAAAGTACTCAACCCATCGCTCCAATATGCCCATTCTGTCGGAAATCAGCTTTCCCTCTTTGTCTCGGCAGGATGAGCATTGAGGTGTATAAGGCTTCATCCTGCTGACTTGTTGGTAAAACTTGCGCGCCTGGTGCGGTTGCTCCCTGTACTTTTCTAGTTCACAGACTTGTTGGTTCTCCCAGGCTTCCTTTTTCCGTCTGTGAAGTCGCTTCTCCGCTCGACGGAGTTCGTGATAAGTCTCTGCGCGTGCCCGCGTTCTTTGAGAATGCAACATTACTCGGTATGCGGCATTCTTCCGTTCCGTTGCTAGCTTACATTCATCGTCAAACCAGCCGTTCCGACTCCTTTTGCGGCTGGGGCCAAGTATATTTGTGGCCGTATCCATGATAACGTTCTTCAGGTGGTTGTGAAGATCATTAGTTGATGCTTCATCTCCAGGTCCTCTATTGACTGCGGTTATTGCGGCATCCATTTCCCTCTTATAGGTGTCGCGGAGGGTTGTGTTGTGGATGGCTTCAGTGTTCACTCTCACCTGATTGTCAGAGGGGATTCTAGGTGGTATTGTTATTCGAGCTCGGAGCACCATGCCAACGAGATAGTGATCCGAGTCTATATTGGCCCCCCTATATATTCTGACATTCGTCAAGGCTGAGAGGTGGCGGCGTTCGATCAACACGTGGTCAATTTGGTTGAAAGTGGTCCCGTCTGGAGAGGCCCACGTATGTTTGTGGACCGCTTTCCGCGCAAACCAGGTACTTCCCACAACCATTTCGTGTGACCCTGCTAATTGAATAGTCCGCAGTCCGTTATCATTTGTTTTTTCGTGTAAGCTATGGGAGCCAACGTATCGCCTGAATACGGGCTCCTTCCCTACTTGGCTGTTAAAATCCCCAAGTATGATTTTGATATCATATCTGGGACAGGCTTCGAGGGTTCTTTCTACTGCCTCGTAGAAGGTATCCTTCTCCGACTCTGCAGTCTCCTCTGTAGGGGCGTGAACGTTTATGAGGCTTATATTTCTAAACTTGCCTCGCAAGCGCAGAGTGCATAGCCGTTCGCTTATACTTTCAAAGCCGATAACAGCAGGTTTCATTTTTTGGCTGACTAAGAAACCTACTCCGAGCACATGGTTTACTGGATGACCGCTATAATATATGGTGTAGTGGCTCTTCTCCAGGAAACCGGTCCCTGTCCATCGCATCTCTTGCAACGCTGTTACATCAGCCCTATATTGGGACAGGGTATCGGCTAGCTGCTTATCAGCTTCATCTCTGTACAGGGAGCGCACGTTCCATGAGAAAATGCGTAAATCGTTGTTCCTTTGTCGTTGCCGGGTCCGTCGTTTTAAAATCCGTCCTATCCGAGGCTCCTGTTGTGGCTTCGTAACAGGTTGTTTTCCGTGTAGGGTTGTCAGCCCTACCCAACCCCCAACCTGGAGGACCAGTTGGTACAATTTGTCCCGTTTTTAGGCGCGGGAGACTCGCCTTCATCCTTCTCCGTCTGCAGCTTTTCGTCAAGAAAGAGCTCCCAGCGGTCACCACGTGGAGGTGGAGATAGGGTTTGGTAGTAGAGCTGTTGGTGTTGGTTCAGCAGGCATTTCCCAGGTTTTATGCTCCATCGTGGGTACCAATCCACGTTTCGCCCCGGGACCTATACTACCCTTTGACCACCAAATGGCGAAGCCGATTACGACGAGCCGACCCCGCTTGTGAACGGGACAAAGGCTGAAGAAAAAGAAGAAGATGGTCCTTAGATCTCAGATACTCTCACTCTCTGCCTCTAGAGAATGTCCTAAGATTTCCGAGGGGGAGGCCATTGAATAGGTAGTTTCCGGAGATGATACAATGGACTTAAAGAAGGGCTGACTGCTTAGAGCTGGGGCTCCCCGTCCCTATAGACTGAACTTGTGGAAACTTGTTCTTGTAGATTTATTTTCGGTGAAAACTAATTTTGTCTGAATTTGCATTTTATGAATCTGATTTAGCAAGAAAATGGTAGCTCGTGCCTATAAGAACACTTTCAAATGCTAATGCTTCTATTCACTTAAACGTAGACCATTTTATCTAATATCCTTTTCCAGCTAATTTCAAGGCAAACCCAAACATCATAATCACATAATTATCGAATTCAGTTTGCGTATTACTTTCAGAATTTTGCATCCCTGATACCTCTGGATATTGGCTTTAATTTATTCACCCACAAATTAATCCATCCATAAATTTTCCTGCATGAGCAGCGCTTTCACTGCTTAATTTCTAAGCTCGCCTATCAATTTTCCACATGCGAGCGTTAATTGTGTAAATGAGCTCCTCCGAAACAAAAACATCTCCGCTAACAAGTCCGACAACAGGTGCCTAACCTTCAGTTCGGCCTTAATTCTCTTCACACACGCAGTGGTTTTCACACGTGTTCCGACTCAATCCAAGAATTTCCACTTTCTTCAGGCTAATCGTATGAGGTAAACCGTCGACTTTTCCATTTGTATTCCGCATGCAATATGCATTAGGTCTGCACTTTCATGTTGCATTTGCAGCGGTTTGAGATTTGCCAGACGACTCCAGTGAAAAAATGCAGAAACGGAGGAAGGTGTGAAAGTATCTTTGTTGAGTAGCAAAGTACTTCACTAGCACACGATTGTGGGATATCCTCCGACTTTATGGGGCATTTACATTTCTAATCTGAACCTTTGCAGTTCCGCACAACCGTCGTCCTGTCATTTTCAGCTAGACACTGACGGCGAGTGTTTAACCGGCAAGTGGTAAGGACATCGTGTTCTGAGCAAAGTATTTTTTCAAGCAAGCATGGATTGGAAAAAACCGAAAAATGCAAAGCATCTCGCATAGACAAAAGGACACTCTTTCCTTTTGTGTTCATTGAAGGAAGCGATTGTTTCGTCTGAGAAAGCGTCCCACTCATATTCCATGCCACGAGAAACTTGAAGGAGGAGTGCAAGGATTTTTTCTTTGTTTAACACCATTCTTTCCTTTTACAATTAAATTTATGTACTCTTGTCCCGGAAGAGTATTTTTGAGGAGATAGTTCTGAAGGATGAATGAATCCTGCATTATTCTCGCTTTTTTAAATTCGTTAAAGAATGTTCCTTGCACCAATGGGAAGTTACATTATAGGATTCGATTAGTTGGTTGATTTGATTGTCCATTTTATGGGGGGGGGGGGGGGGGGGGGGGGGGGAGGCGGAATTTATTCTTATTCAGGTGTAACAGGTTTGTGTAATTGGTCCTTGATAGTAGACTTTGAAGCTGGAATCTATGATGTGCCTTACAATACCCGCCGAATCCTCAACACTAACAAGATATTTGGAGGTTCAAGAACGGAAGTACTGACGACTTCATTGTCTAGGTTGTTATCCTTCTGCAATGTGACAAGCGCAATAAAACAAATAATTTACCTTTTACCAGTTGGTTCGATCCTTTTAAAGTTTTATGTAGAACCAAACCTTATTAAAATCGGCTTACTGTCTGTCTGTCTGTCTGTTGAAAGGTGGAAAGATCCAAAACCTACTGCTGACTCCTGCCATGCAGTCATTGATTTGATTGTCAATAAGGCTCTTGCTCACTAAAACCACCTCCTTCTCTTTCCACTCTCCCCGCAGAACTGCTCTAAAACACTGCTTTGCGGAGTTGGAACAGTCCTTAATTGTGGTTCATTGTGGTTCTTTCCTTCCGTTTTCTTTTTTGAATTTTTCCTGCCTAAGCTATTGATGGATAACTTCCGACATTTTTCGATTTGTTTCCAACCCTTCGTTGACTCTAGCATAAATTCTACAACATTTTGAGGTGGTAAGCACCTTGTCTTGTCTAGTGCGCCGTAAACTTGGGTCAATCAAACACAACATGTTCCATTTTTTCAACTACATTAACGTATCTTGGGCAGTATGGCGAACTGTGTCATACCTATATCGATGTAGGTACGCACGATAAGTTCCATATCTGTTTGAGGATTGCGATAGGTTCCCATCATGCCAGTTGCCGTCGAAGACTCCCGTTGGACACATTTCATCATAGAGACGTCGGCCTTCCTTCGTCAGAACTAGAAAAAGTGACAGGAGTACCAGAATCTCGTTCCATGGGATGTGTTGCCGCACAGTAACAGCAAACGGTAAAAAAGGCACCTGCCAGAATGAGTTCGTCCTCAGCAGAGGGCGCATTCAAAACAGCGGCATGCAAAAAACACCGCAATATTCCCCCACACGAAGTACTCAAGTCCGATCACGAATCGGGATCAGTGGTCGTAATGGACAATAATAAGTCCAAATCGTCACGAGACTCCAGAGAAATTCTATATGAACCCACAGCGGTGGAGAAGGTGCTAGCCCTCATGAGAAGTAAAATTCACGCCTCATGAGGATACTCTATGAGGCGCACTTATGAAACAAGCTTGAGGAGGACCTAATCCGGGGGCTTCAAGCAACGATCAAAGAAACATTTAGGGGACCAAACTACAAAAGATGTCAGCAACTCAGCAACATCAGCCAAAAATGATAGAATATTCACTCTGTCCAGAAGCTTTCGCAAAAGCAACAGCACCAAAGCAGGCACCACCAGCTCGCGCTAAACCAACTACAAACCAAGCTAGGATGATCAATCAAACAACGACACAACCGTCAGCAATACAGGTGTCAGCGATTAAAAACAAGGAAGTAGCTAGAACGAATCAAGCAAAGCGTTTCTCGCGCCCTTCCCGATAATTTCTTAATTAAAAAGTCAGTTAATTCTCGCCAAATCATTACCAAAACCCCTCCCCTCCCCTCCAGCGGCTAAGAAAATCCTGGTGGGGAACAATACTAAGTTAAAATTTTGTTTAAGAATCGATGGAATCGAAGGGGCAAACGACGTTCTCCAAAGAACATATCAAAAATATTAAAGCCATTGAACACACCAGGCTTCGCTTCGAAGAAATTAAGAACAAACAGATATTGCAATGCAAGAACTGCCAGCGTATGGGCCATGTGGCAACCAACTACCACTTAACCTACTGCAGGTTGCACTTTGAGTGCAAATCTATCTTTCTCAACTTCAACCTTTTCCGTACTGACCGTCCACCATCCAATCCTCGCTCCATCAGAAGTGGTACAGTCATCCTTATCGCCGAGAAATTCCTGTCCTACCAGTACTTCCCACCTGCCAACAGCTTCAAATCATTCGAAGTTACTCTCATTTCCTTTGAAATCCAATTGTCCTCGGTATCAGTTCACCAGTACTAGTCCCTCGATACCCACGATTTTCATTCAGTCCTTTTGCGCTTCCCAACCAACAGCACAAGCTTAAGCCTGGTACCTGATAATAGGTGAAGATCTCAACGCCAGGCACCAGTCTTGGTTTGATACACGGCCGAATCAGAACGGAGAAAGACTCCACCGTTTCCTAACAAAAGCCCATCCAAGTATAAATCTGTCCCACTTTAGCCCAGCCCTTCCCACCTTCCATTCATATCTGGATCACTTCAT